>NW_026606587.1:170000-760000 GCF_029890125.1 Rhinichthys klamathensis goyatoka
TATGCAGTTTTGATTTATTATGCTGTTGAATGTTTGGTTATCACGTTAGCTTGTGCATAAATAACTATTATCCGGTTTACAGAGATCTTCTTCTTTGCTTGTTTTTGAATTTTGCGATGCTGTACTATTTTAGAAGTTCTGTAACAGCGCCCCCTACCATATAAGATTGAAAACATGGATTTGCCGGAAAAACTCGACAATGGCAAGGAAGCGTTGTGTCATAAATGACGTGAAATCTTGTCAATGGCAGGGCAAGAGTTAAGAAGAACTGCTCACCGAAAGGTTTTTTTTTGGGAACCCAAAGTGGTTCTTCTATGATATCACTGCACAAAAAAAAAACAAAAAAAAAAACTTTTAGACCCTTTATTTTTAAGAGTGCATATCTACTTTTTTCTTCCGTTTTGTTCAACTGCGGGGCATGGCATGGAAAAATTCACCTGGTTCATGATCAACAGTCAGTTCATGAGCAAGATGGGTTTTGTTCAGACTCAGAACAGTGACTCGGTTAGTTATGATGCCATATTCATTCACTAATGAAATGCTCTTTCACAGCCTGCACTGGAATGCTATTTGCTCACACATTGAACATGATGTTCACTTAAAGGTTAACTCGAAAGCTCTGATTCGTTCATAAACGAAATTACACTAATAGCACTGTGCTGGAAACCACCGACAACAGCATCATGCCAGCAAGTTGTGCACCTCATCTCAATTTCTTCAGAAAACATAAAAATGTGTTTATCCTTGATACTTTCACTCAACATATACACACACACACATTCCAGCCACTCTTCCATTCAGTAATTTTACAAATACACAAACCATGTCCTTGTTTAGAATTAATGCAAGAGAAGCATACAGAGCTGTATAATTAAAGCAGGAGGGAAATTATTTATTTTCAGATGGAAGGGAAGATCCATGTGTTGGATCAGGTACAGAGTCACAATTATAAAACATGAACTGAACAAACTAAATCCGCTCACGATCCCACACACAAAGACACATTTAAAAACAATGTTCCTGATGTAGCTCAAAGAGTAAAGCATGGCTCTAGAAACACCAAGGTCACGGGTTTGATTCCAAAGGAATATAAGTTAATTTAAAAATATAAAATCTTATGACAAATGCATAATGTAAATGGAAAGACGCAATCCACCAAACACAGAGACTACTGCATGTTATGTTCAGAATAGGATACTGAATACTGTGCAGTATATACAGTACAGCCTACAATTGTTAACAATAGTATGTGAAACAGAATGTATTATGCAATAAAAATGGTTAATACTTCTAATTCAGTTACTCCGAAAATGAATGGTGAAGCCAATGGCATTGTCAGAGACAGAGGTTTACTGCACATTTGGTATTCTAAGCATACAGAATATTAACAATATTAGCATGGTAGTATGCTACTTTAAACAAAAACCCAAGATACTGCTGTGTGAGCTCGTGTTGTAACCAGTGCTTAGTATTGATCACAGATAGATTAAATGCTGTGAAAGCTCCATAATTAATGAGAGTGGAGCCACACGTGTTCTGGGGAGGAGGACCAGAACGCTAGATAAGACCGTGTTCTCCATTAAAACACCATCAAACATGTATAACGCTCTCTGCCCTTGAGTCTGCTTCCATGAGCAGAACGACAGTAAGACTAAGAGCATGTGAGAGGTTTCCTTTTCCTTTCTCTTATGATATAATCAAATATAACATCGTTATAATCAGTGTTCCTTGGCCCAACATTGCTGTATAGAAGGAAATATCAGCTTTAAGGAAGTAATTCATACAGTATATTAATTTTCTGCAAATATAGATTGATAAAATATAGTGTAAACTATATTAAATTGTTTTTAGTTCAGATTTAATATTCAATTCCCAGGTGGTAAAACTATATTACCCACAATTCTAAAAAGACCTCCATCAATCAAACTTGTTGTTGTCTGCATCCGAAATCGCATACTTCCCTAATATAGTAGGCGGAAAACAGTGTGTGACAAAAGATGTCTGAATTCACAGTACTCACAAAAGAGGAAGCAAAAAGTACCCGGATGATCTACTACTTCCGCCGGGATTCTGAAGTGCGTGCGATGGCCACTTTACTATGAAGGTAAATTAGTAGCAAAACTCGAGAGCACGTAGATGTGAATTTGAGAACTTGTACAATAAATATTCGTACGTGTACGCGAACATTTACAATCACAGCTCCGATGTGAAAACGTGTAAAATAAAAATCTGAACTTGAACGCTGAGATTTGCACTCGCAGACAATAGTCACAAACCTGTATTCTGAATTTGAAGCTGGAGACAAGCAGTCACAAATGTGTAAAATGCCATTGTATTGCCATTGTATCATTGTATTTCTGTGAATGGCATTTTACACATTTGTGACTGCTTGTCTGCAGCTTCAGATTCAGAATACAGGTTTGTGACTATTGTCTGCGAGAGCAAATTTCAACATTCAACTTCAGATTTTTATTTTACAGGTTTTCACATCGGAGCTGTGAGTGTAAATGTTCACATACAAGTACGAATATTTATTGAACAAGTTCTCAAATTCACATCTACGTGCTCTCGAGTATTGCTACTCTTTTACCTTCATACTTTACAATCCCAGAGGATTTATGAATGGCAGTAAAGCGACGTAACTGTGGCTGGTAGGTCACGTTATAATGACAACATGGCAGATGTAGTACGTCTGGATTACATTCATACTAAACACACTCATACTATATAGAATATACTTTTTTTAGTGGTTGTGAAGTAATTACTTATACAAAATAGTACTCAAGAGAATATGCGATTTCGGACCCAGCCACTGTTACCATGGAAACGTCCACCCACTTCCATGAAGCACCTTAAATGACTGTGGTCACGGGCACACTGCAGCTAAATTCGGTAGTCAATTCATCCTTTAGTGCTTAATCCTGTTCTACACAGTTCAGAAATTTACAGGAGTGACAAAAATTCAGGTATTTACAACAGCATTAACAAAGTTCTATGCAGTGTGTTACAGAACCAAACGGATCAACTAGTTGTTAATGATGTATTTGTGTCTTTCTTCAGTATGTGAAGTGCGGGAAACCCACAGGAAAAGAGGTACGAGCTGTGACGTGTTGCCAGGTCTTGCTAGAAAAAGCAGCAAACAAGAACAAGCCCATATACCTAAATAAATCCAAAAGCTTTATATTGGAAATAAGAGCACTATGTCAAGACTTGCACCTCCCCACTTCAGTTACTCCATGAACTGAATTGCATTATGAGCCAAGCCCAAAGATGCTTATAACAAATGGACATTTTTAAGAGCACGCTCTGTGAAGCAGCCTTCCAATCATAAACAAAACACAACGCTTCTGTCAATGGTGGTTTGGTTAAAATAGCTGCAATTAATGAGTCTTTGGTCACTGTAATACTACTTTGGTCAAAAATAGTAAATGTGCGAGATGCCAGAACGTTGCTTTACAGTATATAAGTGCCACAGTGTCAATCATCATTGTCATTTCAGGAGTGAGTCAAGTTCCATACACACAAAACACTAATTTAGGGGAGACACTCCGATATTTAAATGCAGTTTTCACTCTCCCTACATTCTCAAACTATAACTACTGATGGCCATTCACATAGAACAGTTTTATGCATTTAAAAACAAGATGCAGGGTGGTGAAATAGACAAAAAAAAAAAAAACGCAACGTCACATTTTCTAGAAAAGTGTGTGTGTGTGTTAAAAGTGATTAATATACTGTATACTGTAGAACATGAAAAAAATAATGTCATTGTTGGCCTTCAGAAGACATTACTGTAAGTTGTTGCATCAAATGTAATCATGCATGGCGAACCTGATGTTTGAGCATGTGAAATTAAAGTTCGTGATCAACCATGTCCTTGAGAGGAAAGACAAGCCCTTATGTAACCACTTGTCAGCTTGTTTATATTTGTACAGCAAAAAGATGGGCAGAGGAATGTAAAGAATACAGTGGTGAGGGAGATAAAGAGATAGCTCGACTCTGCCAGGCGTTATCAGTCAATGTAACTCGTAAGAAGAGGTTGGCTTTTATGTTCTGTCTTAACGCACCACAGCCCCTTGACTCAAGACAAGCCTAAAGGCTTCAGTCTTCAAAGAGATGCTATGACTTTTACCTATTAACTACCGAGGAAGAGAGAGAGAGAGAGAGAGAAAAAGGGAGGAAGGAATGTTGCTATATTAATCAATTATTCAGTACAAGTCAAGGGACCTGTGATATACAGAACAGTAAGTGCTTCTTCAGATCATGCATGATATATTCACCACCCCCCACACAAACACGCACAGGCAACCATACAACGACACACGGTTCCTCATACTGCACTATAAGAGCTTGTCCTGCTTTTAAAGTTGGCATGAAACAGAAATTGCGATATACTTTTCTTCTCAATTGTGAAGGATATCAGAGTGAAACAGCTTCTCAAACAATAAATAATGTAGAGCAGACTTGATTTTGTCCATCAGGAATTGATTGGATTGTTTGATCATTGTGGTTTTGCTATTGCTGTGATCTCATGTGAGTGACAGGTTGTCCTGCCCTCACGCCGCACTGTAAATCCTAACGCTCAAAACAATTAATTGGTTTGAGTAGAGCAAACTTAGATTAAACAAAATAGTTCAAACAAATTAACTTTTATGAGTATTTAGAACTTTCTTTTTATTTTGAGTTCACGAAACTGACACATTGTAAGTAATCAGAATTTTCTGTTATGTTGGGTTTTTGGGGGTTTCCATCATGGTGGCAATGCAAAATCAAAAGCTGTGCCAAATTAAAGCATTGTGTTACCAATTAGAGCATGTTAGCATTTACGGAATTAGCTAGTTATAGTCTCAGCCTCAGACGGCACGTCCACAGACCATTGGCTGAACGTCTGATGCATAAGGCACTCAAAATAGGAATACGTCATCTGATTGGTTGAATTGTACAGGATTTCCGGGAGATGTGTGTCGCGTTCTTTAACGATAATGCCAAACCCCCTCATGGAAAAAGAAACTAAATGCTGTATTTTCAAAAGTATGTGAATTATGTGAAGTTCTCATCATATACTTTTAAAAATATGTCCAAGAGTTTTACACACCGGTCTGTTGGACACGGATGTTATATTTTCACGCCCCTAAACATGATGCTGAACAAAACAAACTGTGATTTGTTGATTTACATGTCACTCAGACGTCTTCTTGGGCGGTCCTTGGCCAATGAAAGCAGTATTGGAGTCCAGACCTTCTGCCGCCAGCGAGACTAAGCTAGTTATAGCTAGTTATGTTTCCACTACTAAAAATATTTAAGTTGAGATTACATGATCATTTTAAGTTATGTATGAGTTAGCTTACTCAAATACTTTAAGTTAAGAGCAATTAACATGTATAGTACAACATAAAAATCTGCTAGTTCTGCTTAAACTTTGTATTTCTTAAAGCTGCAGTCCGTAGTTTTTCCTCTTTGTCGCCATCTCTGTTCGAAATCTGCAATTGCAGTTATTCGCGGAATTATCAACTGTACGTGGGTTGTGCCTCGGCACGGCACTACGCGGATGAATCCAATCTTTTGAGGAAAATGTGCGGCTGTCAGTCACCGTGCCTAAATGATTTTGAATGAATCCCTTTACTGACTCACTCATTACTGTAACACTGTCACTTGTCTCCACATATTGGCGTAACAATGTAACCTGCAGAAAGATTCATTGAAAAATCTCAACATCTAAAAAGCCCCAAAGTCCCAAATGCTGTTAAACTAATGCTGACTTCACACGCTATCGGAAAATTTTCTACGCCTCATTTCTGAGGCCATGATTATGAGCGTAAGTGCTTTGTTGTCAGAAAGAATCCGAATCATGGAGGACACCAGGTTTATTCTTGCCTATTTCTGGAGGAAATCTTATTAAAGCCAAAATGATATTTAGCATTCAAGGACAACCATATAAACATCCACTGCGCTATCTAGATAGTCAGCTTGTTGACGATTCTGGAATTTCAGTCAAATACATGCTATTTTTTTGCTGTGTATAAAACATACAATATGCTTCAAATGGTTATTCATGTATGTAAATATGCACTACAAGGCGATGTAGCTGTTGTGGAAAAAACTAATAAAGAAGTCCAGTCACAGCAGCAATCATTCTCCATTCTGCTATATATGTTTAAAGTTTATGGAAGTCCCAACTCGGAAACTAGGGTATCAAAATTACTGGGAATTATTTTCCAAGTAGTTCGACTTGAGAGAATGTCATGTCCAACTTCGACTAGGAAACTCATATAGAAATATCAGCAATTTAATGAAAAATTTAAATTGAAAAAGAATGAATTGAATTATTGAAGTTCAACCATTATGTAGGCCTAACCATTATTTTTGTACAAACATTAAAGGGATAGTTCACTTTGAAATACATTGTTGCTATGTTTTAGCTTACCTCAAGGGCATCCAAGATGTAGGTGTCTTTGTTTCCGCAGTAGTTTCAATTTTGATATTTTTAGGTCAAACCGTTCTTGTCTGTCAGTCATATAATGCAGGTCTATGGTCACCACCTCAAAGAGCATGCACAGAGAAGTCCAAATTAAACATGATTTAATGACTCGTTAGTGTAAGTACACATTGATGGCCTAAGACACGAAACGAGCGGTTTGTGTGAGAAAACAAACAGTATTTATATAGTTTTTACCTCTTATAACCACAGCCAGGTCCAAGTGATCTGAGGGCGCGGGCGCTTCGGTCTGCGCAAGCGCCGGAAGTGATCTCTCGCGCGGTTGCGAAATAAATTCAACGTTGTCTGTTGATATATCGAAATCGTCTTCCATTGCGATTTCCTGTCTAAATATGTTTAGATCTTCACAGTGAAAGGTAACACTTCCAAAATCTCTGTGTAAACAATGAGTCACGTACATGTGCGAGAGATCACTTCCGGCGCTTGCGCAGACCGAAGCGCCCGAGCCCTCAGATCACTTGGACGTGGCTGTGGTTACAAGAGGTAAATACGATATAAATACTGTTCATTTTTCTCACACAAACCGCTCGTTTCGTGTCTTAGGCCATCAATGTGTACTTACATTTACGTGTCATTAAATCATGTTTAATTTGGACTTCTCTGTGCATGCTCTTTGAGGTGGTGACAGACCTGCATTATATGACTGACAGACAAGAACGGTTTGACCTAAAAATATCAAAATTGAAACTACTGCGGAAACAAAGACACCTACATCTTGGATGCCCTTGAGGTAAGCTAAAACATTCCAAAAATTAATTTCAAAGTGAACTATCCCTTTAATAGGAAGCAAAAAATAAAAATATTCCAGTACAAAAAAAAACATATGCCATCAAATGTGTCATCCAAAAGAATTATAGAATTGACAAATTAATTCACACATGAATGTATCTTAATGTGTTATGTATCTAAATTGAACTACAGAACTTATGAATCGCAAATATTGATATTGAAACACTGAATCTATTTGCAGCCCTAGTTTCATCAGTCGCTCAAGGCTGTTTTATTGGTTGTCTAAGCTGGCATGAATATCAGCCAATTTTTTCCCCTTAACTTAGCTAAAAACAGGCCTTGCTGATAAATCAGTCTATCACTACTAGCTGTGATTGGCATCTGGTCCTGACTTGTTGCAGCTTTCAATGAGAAGCCTTTGAGCTCCAGAACAAGTCCCAAAGACACGGGGGAGTTTATTTTTAGCTGACACCACCCTGTGCACATTCTCCCCTGAGACGGAGAGACGAAAGAAAGGCCCCGCAATCAGCTCACACACCTGCTGCTCCTCCATCCCTCCGTCAGTCTCCGTACTGTAAATGATACACTACGCTCATCTTCTTTCCGCAGAGACAAACTCTTACAAACAAAAATATAGCTGAATGTAACGCATAATCTCTCCATCTTCCCCTATCTATTTCTCTCTCCTTTATTCCTCCTGATACCTGCTCCAACTCCATCTGCCTTTCCCGCTAAATATCTTTTGCTGTCAATCTCTCCCTTCCCATACTCGCTTCCTGTCCTCCCACGCCTGATGTCAGATACCATATCTCTCCTTCATCCCCTCTTCATCCCTTTCCAGTAGTTTCCCTTTGTATCGCTTTTCCTAAAAACCTTCTCCTTTCCCTTGTTACGAAAAAAAAACAAACTCCCTGTCTCCTTTCCCTGGTTATGAAATGAGAGCGACAGAGTGTTTCTCGAAATATCAAAAGCAGAATGTGTGTTGACTTGTTACATCCCGTCTCTTATATAATCCCTATGATCTACCACAACAAGCACGCTGCCCTGTCAATCATCCCGGCTCAGGACTGCCAAACCAGTAACATATATATCATCCTTCCTGAGAATAAAATAAAATAGCGAGATCTTGAAGAGAAATGCATTTTAAAATCAGTTTCCCAGAATTCCCTAAACCAATTAGGGAAAAAAAAAAGACAGTTGCTGAGCATTTTCATCATGGCTTTTGCAACCTGTAAAATCCCCTTACGAAACATTTGCTCTGTTATACAGCAAGTCTATTTCACCCTGCCTCTGTCCTTCAGGATTAGACCAAATTAATCGACATGGAAAGCCTCTAAATCCTGGTGGTGGACTTTACTGATCTTAACTGATCACTGATAGATTGGACTGAGAGATGTCTGGCATTGCTTCACAACCCTAAATGAGGGACTGATTGAAAAGTTGGACAGAAACCAGAGAAAACAGGCTCTGCTGATCACAAGGTGAAGATTCAGAGGCACACAGATGGGAACAAAGGCTAGAAAAGAGGATTGATTTCAAAGCTTCCACTCCTCTTTCAGGAAATTCAAACATTCGGATGCCTCGGCGTGCCCCTGCCTCTGGAGAAATGCCTCGTCCATGATTCCACACAATGGGAGTAATGACCTTTTCAGAGAGGATCCATCTTGACGTTCCTCCGCTCTTGTAATAATGGACTGGCGTGTCTACAGTAACCCTTGATAGTCAGCAGGCGGGGCGTTGTGTAGCCTCTGTGCGTTAAGGTGCCTGAGATGCTATTTGTGGCTGTATGTCTGTGAGGGAAAAGAGATGCTTCTCTGTGCTTTATGGAGCTGGTTCAACTGTGAGTGGGTGGATGGCGGCTCCATATGCATGTCTGGGTAGGGTGGCAGGTCTGCTAGCGGAGCACATCTATTTAATACAGTGTGTGTGTGAGTGTGTGACTGACTGTGTGTTGCTGCAGGGAACAGTGGGGGGCAGTGAAAGCAATTGTTCTGGGCAGTGTACCTTGTTTGTATGCACAAATGGCTCTAAGCAATTTCATCCATTCGTGCATGCATGTAATCCTCCAACATGTTTCAGCTTCTCATTTATGTCTTTTAGAGATCGACTATTCAATGCGCATGTATGACCAGCACGTACAAAAATCGGGTGGCGCATGTACAGTAGCAATGGGTTATCGGTTGATATTGGACTGTTTTTCATTAATTCTGTCGGTTTTATATTTTACATTTAGATTACCTTAAAATGACCCTGTAGTAACACTAATTGTTGGTTTTAACACTATTTGTTTTAGTGTTGTAATTTTATTATTCAGATTATTATTATTTAAAAACCAATACTTAGCTAAACATTAGTCTATTTATAGAATTGAGAATTCAGACAGACCATGGTGAGTGGATTCTAACTTAAACACCTCTAATTGGCCTTTGCGTTAAAGGAAATCAACAGATATGTTTGGGATTGTCTACATTACTCAATGCTGCAAAAAACATTTTGTAAATAGAAACCTTTGACGCTCTCCAGAGCGCAAACAGAGATACAGTACGCACTGGATCGCTTGTCAAATCTGTTTCGCCAATATGCTAATATTACAGAGAAAACTGATCCTAAACCAGCAGTTATTATGGTTATCTTTTCTCTCTAAAAGCAATTAGAAGGCAGGGGATGGCTAAAGCCCAAAGGATACTTTGAATATTATGAGCGTACTGTATGTGCGTCACCCGAATTTTGTACGCGCCAGGTCACACATGCGCATTGAATTTGTTTTCCACTAATCAACTGTTCCTCAAGGTGGCAACACTGCCCCGGGCCGTAGTTTCACAGTAGCAAACTAAAGACACGGAAGAATACAGAAAACAAAGACATTTTTATCGGTCATAACTTCTGGAGAAAAATAGCACAAACACCAGACAAAGATGAGACTTTCTAGAGCGCATGTGTCGACCTCCTGCCTTCACAATATATCAAATCTATCAAATGGAGAAAACTTTGAGTTTACTTTGGGCTTAAGGCTTTCCCAGCCTTACACACGCTCCGATTATGCTTGCACATGTAAATCGTTTTTATTTTATTTTATTTTAGTTGTTCTTATTGCTTTTTTGCAATAGATGAATAACAATTCATTTGTTATTATATATTTTAGTTTTAATTATTTCTATTTTGCATTGGAATATTTCTAAGTCGGGTCCCACGGAAGTGGTGTTGTGTGAGATTCGTCAGTCATATTTGATCACAAATAAGTCATAGCACACATTTTTACATGAAGAATACAAAATATGCACATCAATTTGAACTCTATGCATGTTTGATGCAAAGCAAACGGTGCATCTTTGAGGAATGCTGTTTATTGAATAACAGTAAAACAAAACCTGTTTTAATAATGCTTTTGGCTTGCTGTCTCTGGCTAGCTGTGCGCACAGTTCTGTTGATAATGAGTCTACGGGGACAGGTTAAAGTCAATGGAGAACAAGCACCATTTCTCCTCTACTGCTAATAGCCGGCAGGCCTACATTAAAAGAGACTATGGAGATTTTTATTTAACTTGAAAATGTGAGAAATTAGATTTGTTTGATCCAAGTACAAAGTAGCAATTTTTCATAATTAGTGACACGTGGCTCATAAAGCTTCACTCATAGATCTCTGTCAGACCATCTGGATAAGGAAGGAGTATTTGATAATGTAGTTGTAATATTAACTTGAGCATATACTGCATGTATTTGCCATATGCATGCTCTGGCTGTGCAATAAGCCCATTATCATAATTACTGTAAATTAACGGTGTGTTGCATCTTTACTGAGTTACTCTACAGTATTTCACATTGAATAAATCAGCATTAATTCACGAGGCTCTCCGGACTACACTGCACAAGCTGATACTACCTTTAGTATTCCGTCTACATTCTTCCAATTTATGTTTCTTGTTTAATTCAGGACGGTGTGTTTCGCTGTTCCAGGTTCTAGGCTTACACTGACTTAAAATTCAGAACCACAGCCTGATTAAAACTCAGAAGCGATGCCAAACAGTACACTGCAGCCAGCCAACTCAGTTACGGGTGAGGCAGGCCAAAAGAAAGTTCTCTTTCAGTTTAATCAAAGGACTACAACATTGCCCTCCTACTTTGTGACTCTCAAATAGCAGACTGCAATCTTTTTCGCTGCTGCTATACCTCATGACCACATGCGCTTGCTTGTAAACAGAAGGAAAGGCACTGACCTCGCACTGAACACTTTCAATCACGCTCATCAGAGGATAAATGAGCCCTGCCGGTGTCGGTAGCGCCAGCTCTGGTTCACCGCAGCACTGTGTTATTCTGTTCCCCTTTTCCAGGCATTTCCTTTCCCTTTCACTTTAGCAGTAGTATGGATTACACACCACCCCAAATTATTTATTATTCAGCTTCTCACTCACCTGGACCCTGAGACCAGGCCACTGTTCAGTTGTGTGTGTGTGAGGGGACATTGAATTACCCTTAATGAAAGAACCTAATCTATACCAATTGATTTGGTGCGAATAGCTGAAGAATGGTGTTTGGTTTCCATATAACTGAGGGCAGCACGGCCCTGACATCCACTTTGTTTAAATTTAATGGACACAAACTAAAGAGGTTTTGATTATCGATATTGCTATGAGAACATAGCCGTGATGGAGAAAAGACAAAAACAAAATCTAAAGAATTACTCTCAAAAGACACTGAGTTAAATATTCAACCAATAGCTGGATATGGTTTAACTCTTAAAGAAACAGTTCACAATAAATGAAATATTCATAATTGGTGTCGTGAACCAATAGATTTTGGCATTGCTGATGTCAAACCTATTTTTTCCCCCTTTTTGTGCGTATTTGTTTCTGTAAAAATGCAGCATGGATATTCTTCAAAACATCTAATTTGGTGTTTCAAAGAAGTCATGGGGATGAGTAGATGATGACAGAATTTTAATTTTTGAATTTTGATCTCAAATCAAGTCAGTGAAGTATTGACGAAATCAGACAAGTCAGAAACACATAATAAAGGAGTAATGCTATTATTTAGAAAATGGCCATGATTACTCACACTTGGTTTAATATGAACATTTTGCCATTTATGCACCCTTCAGAAACAATACAGATGTTTCAAAACATCAGGAAAGCATAACACTTATTATCATCGTGCAGAGAACAATGAGCAAATCTAGTTTTTACATTCAGATCAAACACGGTTAGATCATAGCTCTGGGGAAGTGAACCGGACTGCCCCCCAGAGTACAACCACTCGTTTGTCAAAGTGAGGACAGGATTCAATCCATGTAATTATTTCAAAGCTGACATAAACTAATTCATGAACCATTTAAATGGCAAACCTTTCATGCAGTGAGAGAGAAGGATTCTCACAGCCTGAAGCCATCATACACCACAAGGTTCAAAACTCAACATCTGACTCATAAACAAGTCAACAGCCACCCATCATATTAGATATTGCTCCCAAGCTAAATCTGCAGATCACCCCAATAGTTGAAAGATGAACAAATTTGATTTAAGTCTCGTAAAACGTTCAAAGCATTAGGTGTGCTCTGATTCTCCAAACCAAGAGGAGATGAAAACAAGAAAAATGGGAAAATAAATAAACTGAGAATAAGCCTCTTATCTCCAGAGGCTCGCGCGCAATGCTCTCTAAATTTACGCGACCTCACTCGACCTAGTCGTGCGGTTGTTTCTGCACAACTTTTCATCCCTTCTTACTCCCCGTGTTTTTCCACTTCACTAAAAGACCATGTAATTTCATTTTTAAGAGGTTTTTCACCCATGAGTATTACATCAGTTTAAATTACAGGGGCACTTGGCGGGTTTGAAGCGCGCGCGAGAAACATCCATTCTGCAAAGGTCTCTAAGTGCGGTGAAGAGTCCGTCATTGTCACTGTCCGAACTGGTAATGATATATTTATTAGCCTATATGTAATAATACGCATCATATATGGCACATTAAGTCACAACAACTATACGATATGATTAACACCGCGACCTCTCGCGCTCTTAGGACGCGCGATCTACAGTTCGAGTGAAATTATGTAACTATCATCAACTCAGTCTCTTGCACAGCGAATGGTCGTGTAGAAGCCACAAGCCACATTTGGAATATAATTTTTCACATTTATTACATTCATTACATTGTATCGTATTAAACGTTGTTTTGTGATTCTTACTTGTGGCCCCCTTGATGCCACAGCGCTTATTGTTCAATTTTTTAAAGGCATCCGTTAAGAATAAAGATGATATGATCGATTCCTCACCTGCATTGTGTTCTTGTGATGAATCCTCCTCAAGCACTGAGGAGAAATGTCAGTAGCTATTGCACTCACTAGGCTACAGGAGCAGCAGCTTCAGCGCGCAGATCTGTCAAGTGGAATGTGAGGGAATGCCCAAGCTCTCCTCTCCTCTCCTGTGTGTGTGTGTGTGTCAAAGAGAGTGGGCGCCCAGACATATTGGATCAAATGTGTGTCTGTGGCTTTATCCATTTTAGGCTAAGTCTTTTATTATCTTGGCAGATTAAAAAACCTCACATAAACCTCTGCTGGCAGATTAGGATAATCGAGAAGCTGCTATGTCGAGACCGTAAAGTGCCAATAAAACGACCTCTAAAGTTAAAAGAGCTGATTTTTCCACCTGCTGCATTAACTCCATTAGTTTTCCTGTAGATTGATCAGCATGGTATTAGAAACGCCAATGTCACGGTTTCAATTCTCAGAAGGAACTGAAACTATTTTTTATCTTGCAGTTGCTTGGTTAAAGCCATGCACCATGAAATCAAAATTGACAACTCTTGTTTTTTTTATGAAACATTGCAGGCTATTTAAAACGATGTATCCATGTACACCGTTTTTTTAAATTCATGTACCTTCGTAAGGTACTTTTTTTCTCTGATGACGTGTTTACTGGCTTGAGGGCGGGGCAACCTGTCCATCACATGAGATCACAGCAATAGCAAACCACAAAAATAAAATAGTCCAATCAATTCCCGATGTTCAAAATCAAATCCCGCCCTATCTTTTTTCTAGTTAGAGAGTTTCACAGGGATAGGCTATACGCATAGACAGTAAAAGAAATGGACACATCGACCCCATAGACTTCAACGGAGAAAAGTGAAGTCAATTATAAGCACTCACTTCATGATGGCCGAGCGCACTGCGCAGGCTCAAACTGAGCTTGACCACGTAGATGTGACGTGAGCAACCTGTACGTCTTCTAGTAGCTGTGCCAAGAGGAATCTGAATCATTCCCTTCCGAATCTTGCAGAGCCGGAGAGCGTGAGTATATTAGCTGTCCATGAGCTAGCAGCAGGATCAACTTTATGACTCTCTATGGGCTTCTCCCTTGACTTTATCGGACGCTATGCCTCCACGTCCCCCAGATTGCCCGCGAGCTTCTCTTCCTGTCTATACGGTAATTTCTCTAATTGTTATGACGCGATCGTTAGGCGCGAGAGTTGCGGGACTAATACCACACCGACCAACTGTCACAACATTCTTTCTGTACAACGACATCAACCAGCAGGGCTAACCGAACAAAATGGATGAAAAATAAATTTTTAGTATGAAACTAATTATCTGCGAAATCAGTTACAAGTAAACTGTGCTGCAGATATTCTGTATCATAGCAACGAAACGTCTCAACAGAAAAAACGCTCCACTGCCAAAACGCTCTCAAGCGCCCACAGCCAGGCGTCTTCAGCAGAGCGTCTAGCGTTTTCAGCTGGCTAAAAACGCTTTGCTGGACACACGGCCTTAGCCTATTTTTACAAAAACTGCTTCTAAGGGGCCATAACGTAAGATACAAAGTAATGGAGCCTTTTATACATTGTCGTGTTTCTTTAGAAATAAACAATGGACAAATGGAGTCTTTAAACGCCTCAGATGTAAAGTTATTCGTTGTCAAAGTGACGCCAAAATGAATGGGAGTCAATGGAATGCTAACAGCAGGTGTAGGCTTGCTAGCCAATGGCGGCCCCCGGGGAGACTTCAGTTTCCGGCTGGTGGATTACCCCGTCACAATAGGGAAGAAAAAGCGATTGCAACTTCCTTGCGATTTTAAATAGAGCTTGCTGCTCACTGACTGAATACTGCACACTATAACAAATAAAACAGTATGCCATAGTCGTCAATAGACTTCAAACAGCAGTATAGTGTTCACATATAGTTCAGTACGCTTGTCACATGACTGATTTTGTTGCATGTTTAATTCAGCAAGCGGCCTCCAGTTAACATCTTGGAAATAATAATAGGTGTTTGCATTTTTTATCTTTTGTCCAAATATTCAGTAGTCACATAAATCGTCTAAGAATAACAATATTACTTCTAGTTTATTTATCACACTGGAAATGGAAGATCAAGTCCATTTTGCAGTGTGTTCATTCATTACACTAGAAATGGAAGAGTGCATTGCGGGATGCAGTTAGTTATACTGCTCATTTTTGGCAAGCCATCAAGATATTCCATGCATAAAAAAAATATCCTACATCTTGTGCATACTACTCCAGCAATATGTAAAAGGTGCTATTCAGTGTTTCCTTTGTTAGGCACTATATTGACCAAAACCTACAAGTGGCCAGAGGCATTTCTCGAAATGTAATTTAAAGTCTTGAGGAGATTCCTCTGTGCAGTAATGAGTCAGTGAATCAATTTGCACTGCCTCCACTAATAGCATGTCTGGATGCTTAGACATGGCTGTGGATCTGCAGTCTGTCTCACACACACTCTGTGATGTTACATGCACTCTCTGTCCTCTGGTACATCACATGCACTGTCAGCCCCTGTGACATCACTTGCACTCTCTCCCAAGGAACAAGAAGAACATTGCAGTCAGTTCTTGTTTGCAGGTGAAAAAGCAGTATAATGGAATAGCAGAAGCATATACCGTATTTTAGATAGAATTATATACACATTAATTTTCATTTTGTTCATGAATCAAATTTTGGCGTGAGAAATATGTCTAATGTTATATGGGTTATCTAGTTATCCATCCAATCATCAGCATCACATTCTCAGCAATGTTTTGAGCTGAAATGTATGACTAATGCACAAATGTCACAACCCAGTAATCTCTGTCATAGTCTCACACGCCAGTGTCATATTTTGATGTTACATAAGATGGGAGCTGTATAACACCTTCAGCATCTTTCTAAGACAACCGGAAACATGTACAGTAAATAGACTCCTAAAAACAGAACATTGTTATTATAATTTGGCAAATAAGCAGATACATTGTGGCTTCTGCACCAATTAATCACTTTCTGTCTCTGTCTCATCACACACAATCACACACAAACAAACACACATCAAAATAAACTGACAAATAAGGCAAATGGAAGAGTGTAAGGAAGTAGCAGTGTTAGTAGACTATATATTAAAAGATTTGGCCTGCAAACAAAACCGTTGCTGAACACAATTCTGAGTTTCACAGGGCACTATAGCTTCAAGGAGACTTTTCATGCAAACTGTGCACTTCAAGGTAAAAACAATATAAACATGTGAAAATATCAAGAAAGTACATAATGCCCTAAAGTGTGAAGCCTTTTCAGCACTAAACTGACACATTTATATGTAAATTCCTGTTACTGTTGAGCTTGATATGTTAATGCCTGAGTTAATCACTGTGAACCCTATAATGTGCTGCACTAGTGGTTATATTTACTTACATTTTCATGATTAGTTCTAACTACGTATTGTACAGAAGTAGTGTATACTGTGGTTTGAAAATGCAAAGTATATTCCGGTCGAATATGATCAATCCTGACAGTTTTTCCCTTAAATACTAAATAGCAACATAACAACCATAACTGCTAAATTCTCCTGTTCTGTGAGATCAGCATGTGCAAAGTCAAAATGATATGGAAAATGATACTTGTTCACTAAATTTCAAGTTCTCTGAAGTCATACAATAGTATTGTGTGATGACTGTTATGTTCACAAAGGTAGCATTTATAACATTCCTGTAATGGAAAAGCTGAATTTTCATCAGCCATTACTCCCGTCTTCAGTATGGTCAATTATGTTCTCCGTGATTGTCCCTGCACTTTTGTTATACTTACTGTTTACTGTTCTTTCTATCATCTTTGTAGTTCTTTTGTAGTTTTTATGTTGATTAGTTCCCTGATTTTTCCAGGTGTGCCTTGTTAGCCTTGTTAGCCCTTGTGTATAAATTGTCTTTATAATTACACTTTTATTTTTACAAAACGTAAATGAAAAAATGGTTCCCCCCCCCACCCCCCCCCCCCCCCCAATTATCATATAGGCCTACTGTACATTTCCATTAACATATAAATTACATTTTCCTCAAGATGGAATTTCACCTCTGTTGTACCTTATATTCAACTTATTATGGTTTACAGTGTAAAAGAAAACCACAAAAGATTTACATCGTGCTTATAAAGAAGACTGAGCAAAAAGGAGATTAAAGCTACATAATGTGGTTTTGGTGAGTCTAGATGGATTATATGGTGTTGTTATAGATAAAGGAAATTACAGTGGTAGCAGAGGTGTTGGTAGGCTACCATAATGAGAATTCAAGCGATAAAATGCATGCAGAATGTCAGATCTGTGAACCGAAGAAAACTCTGTCACCATTGTTACCTTGAGCAAGCCAATTAACCTCAGGTTAAAGAGAGACTATTCTTGCCATTAGTGTAGTTTCTTTTGATAATAAGCAATATTAGTGAGTAAAAACAGAAACACAAAACACAAACATTACTTCCTGTTAGAGCCATGGCCCAAAAATTGTGCAGTAGCACTTTGAGCAAAAATGTATGCCCTAGCTAAAAAATATGCCTCCAGAAACCAATGAAATAAATGCATTGGATTAGTGTAGAGTTTTTACATCGGCTTGACAAACTCCTTTTAACTTTTAAGCTATATCCACCAAACTCAGCACAGAGCTTCATTCTGTTCTCACTCGGGTTATTTGATCTTTTCTAGCAGATCAGACTTACAGTTTTCTTGTAGTGGAAAATCAAACATCCTATAGACTTCTATTGATGATTTCTGACTGTAATTTCTCAAGCTATGTCCATCTGTCTAATCCAACTCTTATGCTGCGTCCCAATTCGCCTACTTATACTACGCCCTAACAGTATGTACTCTTTTTGTGAAGAAAAAGTACATACTTTTGAGTGTGTAGCAAAAGAGTAGGCAAGCTTTGGGACATACTACTTCGTCATCTTTAACGGTCGGACAGATCTGTCGCGTGCATCCTGTCACCGTAAACTGCCCTGTCAATCATCTCGTCACAGTTAATATCCTCCATTCAATCTAATATAACTTACCATTTCGGAGAGAAATGTTGTCGCACTTTCATCTGCCAGTCATGGGTCTTTCATGCCGAGACTCTCCTCATGTGTTTGGAATTTGAATATAGGCCTAATGCATTTAAAAGTTAATGGCTAAACGAATCTTTGCAAAAGTTCACAATGCTGCTGCAGATGCAATATAATGTGGACAACATTGAATAAATACATTTTCGTCAGGTTAGATACTGATAATTAATCACTCAAACCCCTTTATCTAAACCTCTCTAGTCTCTACATAACCGTCGGACTCGCGCGTCCTCCATGTCTGTAGTTTTTGAACACTTTTCACTCGTTTTTGTAGTTCTAACCGAATCCTCGTCCAACGCGCGATGAGTTGTGGGCAATATCAGCCGTTAGAGTGTGCAACGATCTGCACTTCGTATTCTGACCGGATATAGTAGACCATCCGGGTCTCTTTGGGACACTCATTTCAACATACTACGATTTGGGACGTACTAATTCTATTTTCGAATACTATTTAGGACGGATAGTATGCGAATTGGGACGCAGCACATATGTTTTAAGTCCTAGGCTATACCTTCAAGTCTTTAAAGGGGGAAAACTGTTTCAGGACTTTGTCAGCGAACATCAAGGTTTGTCTTGACAAACATTTCTTGTCTAGTTCTGGGTTAGACTTCTAAGTATAAACTGATGGTTTTATAGTTCTAAACCAACTGCATAGACTGTTCAGTTAATACATTTCTTTGACAGAAACAGCAGACCCATTTCCAACATTTAAATTTCCCCTCATAATATATTATATAAGTATATTTCCATTTGTTAATAGTTCTAAATTGTTAAAGGTACAATGAAGAGGTACCTCCTCTACCTGTTCCGAGTAAATAGTGAATTGTTCCAGAAAATCCTGCTTGTCCTGTATCTGCCAAGGAGGCCAGATTTAGAGTTTTTATGTGTCCAGTATCAGCCAGGGAGGCCATTTTGTAAACCCCTATCTACACTTCCCAGTCCTTCAGCCCTCTCCTCTCCTCACTGCCCTGCATCTCCTCCCACGCAGCCTGTGGATCAGCCCATCACATTGTGGATTAGCCTGGAAATGTTAGCTCACCAGCTCAGCCATGGGATCTTGATTCCCGAGCTCCACCTCGAACCTCCAGGCCCGTAACTCCACCTCGGACTGTCGAGCAGACATCTCCTCCCTCAGTCAGCTCCACCTGGGACCGTCGTCCCTACGGCTACGCCTTGGCCAGTCGTCGCTCTGCTTGCACCATGGACTCCCGGGTCTTCAGTTGCGCTTCGCCACTCTTCCCCTTCGGCTACGGAGGGCTCCTCCTTCCCTCCAGCTCTGCCTTGGTCGCTCCACCTCCGCCTCATTCCTCCAGCATCCTGGCTCCATCTCCATCACCTGGGTCTCCACCGCCAACAGCTCCATCTTGGTCTGTCGTCCCCCTGCTTTCAATCCTGTGTTCTGTTAGTTTCTATGGTTTCTCAGTGTTTGATTATCGTTTGCACCTGTTGTTCATTTTGTTGATTGGTTTGTCTGTGTATTTAAGCCCTGGGTTTCGTTCCGTTCATGGTCAGTTCTCATCATGTGTATATCAGTTGTTTTGTTGCAAAGTGTTCTTAGTGTTTTGAGTTTTGTTAAATAAAGATCCACACTGCTGCGAATAGATCCTTCTCACCTTTATTGCAACCGGACCGTGACATTTATACAGTGATTTTTCCCACCATTTTCAATTATCCGGATATTGATTGATTGATTGATTGATTGATTGATTCATTGATTGATTCATTCATTCATTCATTCATTCATTCATTCATTAACATTTCAATCTAATGATTAAAAAAATCATATAGGAATATAATAAAATTGTTCCCCCCTTCTTGTTATTACATTCAATCATCATAAAGCTCTGAAAATGTTCAGCCAATCCAATGTCATTCTTGCACCAGCACATGCAACATCTTAATGACAGGATTCATGAATCTTATTGTCAATGATCCATTTAGCTATGAGGTACTGTACGGTGTTAACAGAGTGCTAGCCTGCAGCTATGTCTGTCCTAAGCCATGACATCTCACTGCCCTTTACGCTGCGTTTAATGAGTCCGCTGTACTGACTGAATGAGCATTAGTTTTCTCCCTCACTCTCTCATGCTCTCTTTCTACTGTGTGAATGAACTTTGCCAATTAAACTTTTTCTCTGGGCAGCCTCCCTACCTCAGGCACTGGGAGCACAATTATCATGGTGATCCTCATGGTAACAAGTTAAAACCATAATTTCTAAGAATATCCTGTTAGAACTATGATTATAGTGTTAATCTTGTGGATGCTTCCTTCCTAAAAGAACAGATTTATAGAGACAGTTCACCCAAAATCTTAAATTCTGTAATTAAATAACATTTATTTACCATTATGTTGGTGGAAACCTAAATTACTTTATTTCCTCAAAACCCAGAAACATAAATCCCACATTTTAGAAGAATATCCTGGCCACTCTTTGCCATATAATGTAAGTATAATGCAAGTCAATTGGGACTGGGGCTGTCAAGCACCAAAAACACTGTAAAAGTGGTCCAAAAGACTTGTACTGTATTCCAAGTCTTTATTCCTGATTCTATACAATATATTTGTCTGAGAACAGTCTGAACATTTATTTAGCTTACAACATATTTAAAAATGCGTTCAATATGCACTACCTGTAAGGAATCTTCAGAAGCAGTCAGGTCCATTTGCAACACTTTATTTAAGAAGAGTAGTCGACAGGCAAAAGGTCAGGCACTGGCAAGAACAACAACATAGAACGGGCTCACACTTAGTAAAGTCCAGGCAGGGGGTCAGGGCTGGCAGCGAGCAGAATCAAATCCAGGGACGAAGCAGTGGGTCGAGAGGCAGGCGGCAGACAACGGGAAAATCAGATCAGAGAAGGTCAAACACAGGCAGGCAGGCAGGCAGGATACAGGGATAACGCTTAGAATGTTCACAGAGGAAACGACACTTCGCACTGGTTGTGAAGTGAGTGAGGCTTATATGTGGGTAGGGAACAAGATGCAGGTGCATGAGTAATCAGTGATAATAGGTGCGTGAGTAATCAGTCCAGGAGTGATGTATGAGAAAGTCAATACTCGGGTGATGGCGCCCTCTGGCGGCCAGTGAGGGATGTTATGGAATCTGAGATCGTGACAGAGCCCCCTCCCTGCGAGCGACTCCAGGCGCGAGGATGTTGGCGGCGGCGAGGTCTACCACGTGGTCGGGGAACAGGCAGGTTTGTTCGGGTGGTTGTGATAGAACTCAGCGGTGAGAGTGGGGTCCAGAATGTCCGTGGCGTTGATCCACGAACGTTCCTCTGGGCCGAATCCCTCCCAATCGACCAGGTATTGAAGCATACTACCCCGACGCCTGGAGTCCAGTAGTTGGTGCACTCGGTAAGCCTCCTCGCCCTCTACTAGGATGGGTCGTGGATTCGGCTCCTGGGGTCTCCTCTCTCCTCCCTCCGCGGGGTCGGTGGCGGGTTTGAGGAGTGAGACATGGAAGGTGGGAGCAATACGGAAGTGATTAGGTAGGGTAAGACGGTAGGATACTGGGGTGATTTGACAGAGGATTTTGAATGGACCCACATACCTTGGTTTGACGGTGACGGTCAGCCTGTCTCTTGTAGCGGCGGACTGCCCGTTGGAGGTGTGTGTGAGCTAGGTTCCACGTCTCCTCGCTGCGTCGTAACCAATCGTCTACGGCAGGAACATTTGCAGGTTCCCCAGACAATGGGAATAGAGATGGTTGGAAGCCGAGGATACATTGGAAAGGAGTTAAACCCGTGGAGTGTTTTTGTATGGAGTTCTGGGCGTACTCTGCCCAGATCAAGTATCGGCTCCAATCCTCTTGATGGTGATGACAGTAGGTCCGGAGGAACCTGATTATTTCTTGGTTCAGACGTTCTACTTGCCCGTTGGACTGAGGGTGATATCCGGACGTGAGGCTCACATTAACTTGGAGGGTCTTGAAGAAGGCCGACCAGACTCGGGAGGTGAACTGGGGTCTGTCTCTGGCTCTGTCAGAGACAATATCCTCGGGTAGACCGTACAGTCTGAACACCCAGTTGCAGAGGTGTTCTGCTGTTTGTAGTGCAGTGGGGAGCTTGGTTAAGGGAATAAGGCGGCAAGCTTTAAAGAATCTATCCACAACGGTGAGGATGGTGGTATGGCCGTTGGAGGAGGGTAAGTCCGTAATGAAGTCGATGGCTATGTGGGACCAGGGGCGTTGTGGTATTGGCAGAGGATTGAGTAGACCGGCGGGTAACAGCCGGGATGATTTTTGGGTGTTGCAAACCTGGCATCGTTGAATAAACCTGGTGGTGTCTTGGGTTAGGGTTTGCCACCAGTAGCGGTTCTGGAGAAGCTGAATGGTGGCAGTGACTCCAGGATGGCCAGAACTGGGAAGAGCGTGAACGTGCTCCAAGACCTGGTTACGTAGTGTATCGGGGACAAAGTCTCTGTGGGGCGGACATGCTAGCGGAACTTCCGTCTGAGCATTGGCCTGTTCCAGCTCAACAAGGTGGATTTGGCTCCTGGGGTCTCCTCTCTCCTCCCTCCGCGGGGTCGGTGGTGGTAACAAGCAGAGGAGTCACAGAGGCGAGACAGGTGGAGCAGCAGGATTTACTCCAGTGAATGATTTGACCGGTTCCCCACTGAATGTGTGAATCGTGCTTATGGAGCCAAGACAGACCCAGGATGACCGGTGTGTAAGTAATTTGAAGAACGTAGAACTAAATAGTCTCAGTGTGAAGAGCTCCTGTCTGCATGTGGATGTGTTGGGTGATGTGGGTTACACGACCGGAGCCTAGTGGTCTCCCATCGATGGCCTGACTGTGAGATGAGAGGAACAACGGGTAGAGCAAAACTGTTCCATAGAACAAAGTCTTGTGACATAAAGTTCCCGGCGGCCCCAGAGTCAATCAAGGCATGGGTGACAATCTGACGGCCATTCACCGTGAGTACAAGAGATACAGATATGCAAGAGTCAGGATTTGGGGTATCAGCAGTGAAACTAACCGGCCGTAGATCTCTCAGAGGAGGACGTATGGGACAAGCAATGTGGAAATGACCAGCCTCACCACAGTACAGACACAGATTTTGATGCCTCCGACGTTCTTTCTCTTCCAGAGTCAGCCGAGAGGTGTTTATCTGCATAAGTTCAACGTTGTCAGTAGATGCGTAGGTGGAGAGTCTGGGAATGACAACAGAGCGTGAGCTAGACACAGGACGATGACTCACGCAGCGAGATCGCATGAGATTGTCGATCTGGATTGAGAGATGGATGAACTGATTGAGTTCTCTCCCCTCATCGCGGCAGGCCAGTTCTGCTTGTAATTCATGATTCAGATCTCTTCGAAACATTACTTTTAATGAGTCATTGGTCCAATCCGTCTGCGCAGCGAGGGTTCTGAATGTGAGAGCATATTCAGCAGCAGTGGAGCGACCCTGAGTGAGTTCAAGAAGTCGATCGCCCGCTCCCTTGCCTTCCTTGGAGTGTTCAAAAACCTCCCGAAACTGTTGGAGGAACACCTCAAAAGTGGGAAAAGCCGTACCATCCGCTCGCCACACCACTGTGATCCAGGCAAGTGCTTTCCCGGTTAACAGAGAACAAACAAAGCCAATCTTACTGGCCTTAGTGAAGTAGAGCATGGGTTGCTGGGCAATGACGAGCGTACATGGCAAGATAAAGCCTGTGCATCTCTCTGGATCTCCATCAAACCTCTCGGGAAGTGCGAGGCAAGGGCTCGCGCTCGCGGAAGGTTGAGCTTCGGTGGCGTGGACAGCAGGTTGAGGCACTTGCTACGGAGATGGACCTGGAGCGGGGTTTTGCATGGTCTGGATGGCTTTCACCAATTCCTCTGTCAATGAGGTGAGACGATTGAGCTGATGGTGATGAGCGGCGAGTTGATCTGCTTGGGCAGCGAACGCTGCGGTGAGTGCAGACATTGTTGCTGAACCTTGTTCTGGCGAAGTCTCCTGTAAGGAATCTTCAGAAGCAGTCAGGTCCATTTGCAACACTTTATTTAAGAAGAGTAGTCGACAGGCAAAAGGTCAGGCCCTGGCAAGAACAACAACATAGAACGGGCTCACACTTAGTAAAGTCCAGGCAGGGGGTCAGGGCTGGCAGCGAGCAGAATCAAATCCAGGGATGAAGCAGTGGGTCGAGAGGCAGGCGGCAGACAACGGGAAAATCAGATCAGAGAAGGTCAAACACAGGCAGGCAGGCAGGCAGGCAGGCAGGATACAGGGATAACGCTTAGAATGTTCACAGAGGAAACGACATTTGTGATACTACCACTCAAAAGTTTAGGGGTTGGTAAGGTTTTTTTTTTTTTTTGCTCACAAAGACTGCATTTATTTGCTCAAAATTGTTTTAAAGTAATATTGGTGTAAACGTATCAGTATTATTGTGTAATAGTATTCCATATTAAAATAACTGTTGATGGCAAAGCTGAATTTTCAGCATCATTACATCATTACAGATGGCGTTCATGGCGGCCTGAAATACTGTAGTGGGGTCCGTGACGGCTGAAGATTTTGGCGTGGTGTCCATGGCGGCTGGAGACTCTGGTCTGGCGTCCATGTTGACTGAAGACTTCAGTATGGCGGCCATGATGGGATGAGGCTCTGGAATGGTGGCCATGATGGGACGAGGCTCTAGAGTGAGGGCTACCGCTGGAGTGCCGCGTTCCTCTAACCTGACTCCGCCAGATGGATTTGCTCCGCATATCCATCTGGAAACCTTCCGTTGAAGTAGTTTTGGTAAGGGGCGAAAATACTGGTTAGCTGATTGGCCTATGTTGGTGATAGACGGGCCAAATCAACCAATCAGATCAACGAAGCATATGACGTACTAACAGAGCGTATCTTTTCCTCTGAGAAAAGCCTCCAGAGCAGTGTTTTGCTCTTCTTTCAGTGAAGAAATACTCTGTAATTCCGATAAAACTTGCTCGATAGCCACGCTCATGCTAGTTTCATCCGCTGAAGCCGACATGTTCTTTAGACTGAACTGACGCGCTTCTCGTTGCGTCACACCTCAACCCGCCTCAAAGCCAACGCTGATTGGACGTTCGTTTGGTGAACTGCTCCCAAATTTTCTTTAACGGAAAGTATCCAGACTGATCTGCGAGTGAAACCTTGAAAGCTCGCGAGATCAGGATGGTCTCACGAGGCTAGCGTTCCTCCTCCGCGACTCCCACAGTAAATGCAGAGCTGCTCAACTGCAGTGCAAGATTGATGTAATATTGATGTATATGGACAGGGGTTGCAAATTAGTCATGGCTAGAAACCTGTATGCATGGCATCTACTCTTATTCTTTATAAAGCAATGTTTTATGCATTTGTCCCTGTCAAATAAACATTAAATAAATAATATTCCAGTGTCCAGTCAGGGTTCCACAATGGCATGCACGAACTGTGTGGCTCTGATAATCGGCGTCTGGATGTTCATAAACAGTATATTTCTGCAAAGGTATTTCCAACTTCTTTTTACTTCTAAGCAAATAAGAGAAAAACAAAAAAGAACTTCGGCTTGAATATGTCGGGACCTTAAGCATGTTCACTCTCTTGTATGTTGCGTGTAAATGAGTGCGAGCACGAGCAATAAGTTGTTGGCTGCAGTTCATTTAACGGCCACCGGTGTCACTAAAAACAAGGGTTTCTGAATTCTAAGTATTGCCCCTTTAAAGGGGTACTCCACCCAAAAATGTTGTCATCATTTACTCACCTGTATGAGTTTCTTTCTTCTGCTGAACACAAAGGAAGATATTTTGAAGAACGATTGGAACCAAATAGTTGTTTGGCACCATTGACTTCCATAGTAGAAAAAAATATATAATATGGAAGTCAATGGTGCCAAAGTTCCAATCGTTCTTCAAAATATATTCCTTTGTGTTCAGCAGAAGAAAGAAACTCATACAGGTTTGCAACAACTTGAGGATGAGTAAATGATGACAGAATTTTCATTTTTGGGTGGAGTATCCCTTTAATGCATCTTTGCTGAATAAAAGTTTTGAACAGTGATGTATTCGCTAAAAATATTAATAGATCTTAGTAAATTGAAGTATGTTTAGATTTTTTTTTGCGAAAAACACGACAGTATAAGAAAGTGTTTAGGAAGTGCAATATGGTCATACATTTGTTCTCTTCATTTGCTAGTTGCGTTCCATTGGACCATAGCAGATGCAAGCTTTATTGACGAGGAGATTGTAATGGACATTGTTGTGGCTGATGCCTCTCTCTCTCTCTCTCTCTCTCTCTCTCTCTCTCTCTCTCTCTCTCTCTCTCTCTCTCTCTCTCTCTCTCTCTCTCTCTCTCTCTCTCTCTCTCTCTCTCTCTCTCTCTCTCTCTCTCTCTCTCTCTCTCATTATTATAGGAGCTTTAGTATGCCCATGTCCAGCTGGGGCCAATAATCACAATGGCGAAATATTCTATTGTTCATCCAGCCTGTTACAGTATGCGTTAAGAAGGTTATGCCCTTGAGTATTCAGTACATGCAGTGATGTTTGTCACTATTACGATGATATGACTAATGTAATTCAGTCAAACTACCACTCATTTCAATGTATGAAGCACAGTTGCTGCATTGATATAATTTGTTTTAGGGAGAGCTGCACATCTAATTTTAGATGCATTTAAAAATAGCAGACTTTTCACAGTCACGATTTGCATTCCTCACACTTGGTGGCTGATTTGCTTTCTCTCTGCAGACATAATCCAAAGAAAATAGATCTCATACATGACTTTATTAGTTTGCAAACCAACACTGTAAACCACCGTAAACTTTTTACTTCATGACACAATCAGAAGGTTGAGGGTTTGATAAACCTTTATAGCTAAACAAAGTTGTATAATAATGAAGAAAAAGAGAGGCAAAGTAAAACAAGACGAGGAGGAGAGGGCTGAATTTGTTGTCTTGGAGACTGTTGCTAAGTAGCAATATCAGGGAAGCATAGTGTGAGCTAAAAGGGAGACACACTTTTTTGAGATTGTGATTTTAAAAATGTGCAATACATTGAAGAATGGTGACATGGCAGGTGTGGTTGCACACTTTTAAGGAAATGTGTAGCTTGTGTGCACTCATGAGGGTGGGAGTTAAGTCTAGACTTGAATGACCAAAATTATTTTTAGCCCAAGCAGTGAGAGACCCCTGGAGAATGGGAGCATTAATTATGGCAGAGTGTGTGAATGTGTGAGGAAGAGAGAGAACAAGCGAGCAAGACTGATTTAATAAACAATACACACAATTAGCTCAAAGGACTTTTAAAAATGTGAATTAATTTGAAATCAGAGAGGCTATATTCGCTTTAATTGATCCAATGGTGGATTAGATTGCTTAAAATATGTAATAGAATACATAATGTTGTGTGTTCAGCTGTGACCGTCATCCCACTTCCACCCAAAGACCATCCCCAGGCTTATAAGTAATTTATGGCACACCTGGGGATATTTCTTAATAAAAAATAGACACTGATGACTAACTTAGACATGTGACCTGACATGCAAATCACAGACTGTGTGGTTTCAAATAAATGTACTTTCTATTTTTTTTATTGCTATATACTATGTACTATATGCTATGTTTTGTGAAAGGGCCTCCCCTGCTGGTTATAGGGTTACACAATACAGGATTTACAAAATGTTTATGCTTGCAATATTCATCATGCATCTTTCAGAAACTTTGTAACATTATTGCAGTAACTAACTCATATATATATATATATATATATATATATTGCATAATAATGATATGATGGTATTGTGATCAACATGTAATGCTTGCAAATGCAATGTATTTACTGCTTATTATTAGCTGATTTAATATGTTTAATCGTCTTAAAAGCATTTTTTTTTGCATTTTCCTAATTTGGCATAAAAATCATCATTATTCTGTTTAGTGTTATTTTTAAAGACTGGTCAGTGTAATCTTAGAGCACCAACAATCCCATACACAGACTCTCATCTATCAGTAAATGAGAAAGACCATCCAGTTTATCTTAAAGTCCCACTGATTTAAAAAAAGTAAATTTGCTTTTTTTTTTGTCATTGGAGAGGACACATTGGAGAACTCTAAAATACACTGGAAAAATTGGAGTAGGAAAACGATAATTTTAATGGTAATATGCATCTCATTTAAATTCCTGAGTAATGTTTATTTTAAGCATTTTTTAAACATTACTACCATTTTTAAAGCATTAATACTGATAAAGTGTTCAATAAAAAGCTCAATAAAAATATCTGAACATAAGCCAATTGTAATGTCTGGGAGGTAGTTGAAGGCACAAGACGAAGATGAGGGTAAATATAGTCTTTACTGATACAAACTCGGACAGGACAGAGGAAACCTGGGACCGATCGGTGGAGGCGGAACCATGGTGAGTGGCGGAGGAATTGGTGGAACAGAGGCTGACGGACAAGGACGACATCGCAGGCCTGGAAGCTTAGAGTTGAGCTATGGGCTTGCGGGACTGAGATGGCGACAAGGATCTGCATGACTGGGGTGATGCTGGAGTGAGGGAGGACGACAGGGAGGTCGGAGGAAGAGATGAGTCCGATGACGTCGTAGCGGTGCAGGGTGTAGGCAGCCGGAATCCTGGAAGTCCGATGCGGAAGCTTCCCTTGGGAGGGAGCCCAGCGGAGTTTCCAGGCAGACGGGCGATGAAGGCGATCCTGGCAACATATGCTCCTGTTTGTGGACTTTAGCTCCACCTTGAATAACATCATCCCTGCCCTGCTTCAGGACAAGCTCTCCCAGCTCAATGTTCCAGACTCCACCTGCAGGTGGATCACAGACTTCCTGTCTGAAGCAGTGCGTTAAGCTGGGGTCAAAAGTCTCTGACCCCCGGTCCATCAGCACCGGCTCCCCTCAGGGCTGCGTTCTTTCTCCTCTGCTTTTCTCCCTATACACCAACAGCTGCTCCTCCAGTCACCCGTCTGTCAAACTCTTGAAGCGTGTGGACGACACCACCCTCATTGGGCTCATCTCCGATGGGAATGAGTCTGACTACAGGTGGGAAGCTGACAACCTGGTGTCCTGGTGTAGCCAGAACAACTTAGAGCTCAATGCTCTGAAGATAGTGGAGACGGTTGTGGACTTCGGAAGGAACACAGCCCCACCTACCCACATCAATCTGTGCAGCTCCCAAGTAAACACTGTGGAGTCCTTCCACTACCTGGGCACTATCCTCTCCCAGAACCTAAAGTGGGAACTGAACATCAGCTCCCTCGCCAAGAAAGCACTACAGCGGATGTACTTCCTATGGCAGCTGAAGAAATTCAACCTCCCGAAGACAACGATGGTGCACTTTTATACAGCCATCATAGAGTCCATCCTCAACTCCTCCATCACCACCTGGTACGCCGCTGCCATGGCCAAGGATACGAGCAGACTGCAGCGTATCATCCGCACTGCTGAGAGGGTGATTGGTGACAATCTGCCTTCCCTTGAGGACTTGTACTCCTCAAGGGCGCCGAAGGCGAGTGAAGAAGATTGTGGCAGACCCCTCCCACCCTGGTAACTCCCTGTTCCAGCTACTCCCCTCTGGCAGAAGGTTGCGGGGGTCTCCCCTCTGGCGGAGGCTGCCGTCCGTCAGGACCAACACTTCACGCCATAAATACAGTTTCTTCCCTTCTGCTACTGGCCTCTTTAACAAGGCCTGGAGCTCTCACTAACACTGACTTTAAACTTTAAACTATAAACTCTTAACCATGCCATATTTACACTGACTATAAACTTTAAACTCTTAAACATTGCCATAGTTGCACTGACTCTAAACTATAAACTCTTAGCTCATTGCTATATTTGCACCATTGCCTTAAAAGGTATCCCATGTGTATTTTTGTGCTCTTATATCCTGTACCCTGTATGTTGTATGTTATATGTATGCACCTTCCTGCCAAAGTAAATTCCTTGTCTGTACAAACATTCAGGGCGAATAAACTCCCTTTCTGATTCTGATTATTAAAATCAAAAGTTGTAGGCCTACCTGTTAGTATTATTGATTGGAACTGAGCTAACATTAACTAACACTGGACAGCTGTATTTTTATTGACTTAAATGAACAGATAATACATGTTTTAGATTAGTTTCTTTAATATATTACAAAGTGCATCAGGTAAAAATTATGCTTGGGTATTGATCTTAGACATTTAATGAAATTCATAAACGTAAGTTAGGGAGGAGTGAGCCAATCTAATCTTTCAATCAACAGCCTGAGTATATAAGCATCCGCTTACCTCTCTCTAGCATCAACTGTTCCAGCATCCCTCCACCTCCCCAAACTCCACCTTCATCTTAGATATCATATCCTACATTGGGGGGTATGTTGAAGCTGCTTCATCGAGCCCCTCATCAGTGGACAGCAAACCAAATAAGTTCAACCTAATATCTTAAAGGTGCCCTAGAATTTGAAATTGAATTTATCTTGGCATTGTTAAATAACAAGAGTTCAGTACATGGACATGACATACAGTGAGTCTCAAACACCATTGTTTTCTCCTTCTTATTTAAATCTCGTTTTTGAAAAACACCCCTGAAAAATAGGCGAGTCTCCACATAACACCGACTGTGACGCAACAGTTGGGATCATTAATATGTACGCCTCCAAAAATTTGCATGCCAGCCCATGTTCAATGCCAGGCGAAACTGCGCAGCCGAATCATCGGAAGTTCTGCAGGTGAAGAAACAAGCGAGGATCATAGGGAAAATGGCAGATCATGGAAAAAAAAAAAAATGTTATGTTCCAGGCTGTGCAGGGGATGTGAGGACTTTTCATACCCTTCCCACAGAAAAGAAATGTCAACAGACGTGGTTGATGTTTATCTATAATCGGATACCGCAACAGTTTAATTCGAAGTTGTTAGTTTGCTCTGCCCATTTCACCACAGACTTATTTTCTAACCTGGGACAATATCAAGCAGGCTTCTCTCGGCGTCTCATACTGAAGAAGGGGGCAATTCCAACTATATTCCCGCAAGCAGTAAACTAGTGATTTTAATAACGATAATTACACTGTGTTATCTAGATCCAGCGCAAGATCCTAGTACAGTAACAATAGCAAACTCCAAGTAACGAGCATACATAACTAAATAGTATGACAAAGTATTTACGCTGAGGTTAATATTTCTTGCCTGTGTTGTCATATAAATCTAAAAAATAATACTGTAGATGGGCCATTCCACCGAATGGGTGACATTTACTTGTTGTAATTCTTCAAAATTAAACTTTATTTTTTATCTTTTTCAACATTGAATCTAATACTACACATATTTAACTATTCAAAATGTGTATTGGTCAATCTCAGGCAACTTTATTTATTTTTTTACAAGGTTTAAGCAGAAGATGGGCGCATGTTTTCTCAATCCTGTTACCGAAAACCATGTGCCATTTAAAAAGCAAGTTTAAAAGCATGTCAATTAATTCCTTTGTTTTCCCCACAAGAAAGTGTTTATTTTAAAGAAATTGTTGGTTATATGTTCCAAAAATTGATATTTGTGACAATAAAATCACTATTAAAACAAGGTGTATTTTAATAAAAAACACAAAGCCATTTTTTTCATTTTAAAGAAGACCGAAGCCTCAAGTTTATATATTTTTTAACAATTTAATTTATTAAATAATTGTATAAATGATGGGCCAAACAAAACTGATAAAAACAGTGATTTAATTAAATTTTTTTAGAAAAATGAAAAAAATAGTAACAGGACTGAAAGTAACAGGATTGAGTTTTCAACCAAAAAGTTATCAAATACATGACATATGGCCACATAGTATATGCTAATAGCATGAGGACACTGAGCCATTTCTAGTGCCTTACCAAAAGTTTATATTTTTAAAATAAACAAATAAAATCTAAGAAAAAGTTTAGGTAACAGGACAGAGTGTTGAGATTGACCTTCTCAGTCGTAGTTACAATTTCATCAAATATACAGAAATTAAAATGAGAAGACTAACTTATGGTCTTCCCAGTGCCTTCAGAAGATCCAGATGATGCAACTTCCTGTTGAAAATGTGTCTTGTGGAATATTCCCAGTTTTTCAGAGGGGGTAATGTGTTAGGGTAACAGGACTGAGTGTAAACTCGGGGACATGACTAAAATGTGTATTTTATCTAAAATATTAGATCAAATGTATTTTTCTTTTTTCATTTTAAAGCAGATTGGATATAAAGTCACACAACAATGCAAAAAAAATCAGATTTCTGAAGGATTTGAATCATTATATTTCATTGTAAAGTTTAGAGATGGAGAGTGGGGACATGCAGAAAATGCATTTTTTGAGTGTTCTATGTAGTTTTTATCTAAGTTTTTAATTATACATTTTAAATTTGTAGTTAGCTTAATGTGCAGGACATTTTGCTTAATAATAAAATGTATTTTAGAGTTAATTTTCATGCAATTTTATACATATAATGTCCTGGGGACAGAAATGTCACCCTTTCGGTGGAATGGCTCAGATACATATGTAAATTCCCTTTTGTCAAATAATTTTACTTTCGTCTATTTCATCAACAACACGTCAGGGGCTAACTACGTTAGTTTAGTTGCTCATAATGTTAGCTCACATGATCCTTCTAGCTAACGTCACATTCTCCACCACATAAGTTGAAGCTATATTTATTTGACAAGGCATCTAACGTTAGTCCATTTGTTAAAATGTTTTAATTTTTGAAAACTAACGTATGATTATTTTGCACGCTTGTATTTCAGAGTGTGTGAAGTGAAACAGTGAAACAGAGCCAATCAGAGCAGAACTCCTCATTACTATTCATGACCCTTACAAATAAGGTAAAAACAGACCATTTCATTATAGGGTCAATTTCTAGAGTTGAAAATGGACCTGTAAACATTTTAAATGCCCTTAAATAAGCCACATACCCTCTATGTAGATATCAGAGACAAAATTAAAATATTAGAAGTCGCCGCGCTCAAGTCAAAAGTCCGTCTCCTGAGGATCACCGCCAAAACCCACCTCTGTAGTGATCATTTTACACGGGATAGATTTATAAACTTTTGTCTGAGACAACAGGGATTCACTGATAATCCGCTGTTACTGGTCAATGGGGCCGAACATATGGGCCGAATCGACTATCTCCCGCCTCGGCCTTCATCCTCCCGTCCCGAAAGCAGTATCACCTACACAGTTGCCAACTCTCGCGAGACAAATAAGCAACTGAAGCTTCAAAAACATGCCCAAAACAAGCCCAAAATTATTAGATTATTTAGTTTCAGCATTATCATTATCATTTATTATTTATTACCAATAAATGAGCCTGCAATATTAAACTGAAACCACTCCTTTATTAGAAAAGGATAAACGGATTAGGAAAAAAAGGATTTAAAAAAATAAAAAAAACCAGCGAACTGCAAGAAAGCAGAGGGCACGCACTATCCTCATCTCCGATCACCTGTAAGGCTGCATAGGATTGGAGAGATGGAAAAGGACAAAAAGACAAGCAGGAAAAGACAAGAGCATTAAGGGGAGCTGTAACATATATTTAGCTTAATAAAATAAATTTGAACCATATGTATCTTCTGTTAGTATAGTATAGGACTAGGCCTACTTGTTTTTTTTATTAAAGCCTGTGATAATTAATATATTACAAAAACATTGTAAAAATTACAAATTTACCTTACAAAAGAAGGTCATCCCTCTCCTCCCCTGCACTGTCCATCATCTCCCCAGCGGTCTCCTCTCCACCTCTGTACATCCCAACACTGAAGCGCTGCAACATTTCTTGGCTTGGGACAAAGTCCTTGCAACAAATTCCGAGTCTTCTTAGGCCGTAGCGAATGCACAATATGCTACTGAGAGTTTTCTGCCCCATTCTGTTCCGCAATTTAGATTTTACATGGTTAATTTGTGAAAAAACCCTTTCAACATCAGCATTGCTCAAAGGCATCGCAAGAAGCGACAGCACGAACAAGGCTAGATCTTTAAAACACTGATCCCCACTGCTGTCCTTGTAGTTCAGAACTTCGGCCCAGAACTGTTCTTCTTGACAGTCATCCTTTATTTTCCACTCATGGAAGCTGATTGCCTGATACTGTGCATCCAGGGCCCCGAGATCACCAGTGTACATTTTCAGCATGGATACTGTGGCTAACTGTGGTTTGTTCTGTGATAGAATCACAGATGGGCTGAATGATGACATGGATTTCCAGGTATTGATATTTGCTGGGAACCTATTCTGCACCTGCTTTGCTGCTTCCAGAAGGAAATCCCGGCATCTGTTCTTCATATTTGTTTCGACAGTGCTGTCCAGCTTTGCCTCTCCAAGAGTAATAGTAAACTACATGCCAAAATTAACCGCACACACGGGAAGTTGATTGGTTGTTTGGAATCAGAAAGAGGTATGGCGCTGGGTGTGATTACTCTTGAGATAAGTGTACGGAAAAATGAATGTAGGCAGTCCAGCATTTTAAATGCATTCCCATTTTCGAGTTGGAACAATTTGTTGACTCTAGAAGACTCATGTAAGATGGGCATAAGAAACTCCAGGTACAGTTTATTTAAAGGATCACAGTATCTGGTAGAGTACTTCTGCATCATAGCATCGTTTTGCATCTTTACACAGCTGGAATTGTAACTTCAGCTCATCCCATTGCTTTAACACACGAACACAGCAGTCATTTATGGAGAGTCATCTAGTGCCTGAAAGCTGCACTAGTATCAATGGCGTTTCACCGGGGTTGATTAATTGGTAAATTTTGGCATATTCTCTGTGCCTCAGTGCACTGTGAGAAAACCAGTTGTGCGAATGTGAAATTAAAAACTTAACCAGTTGTAGTTTCTCATTTTTTTTGAGAAGGGGAGTATAAACTGAGTTTTTCCATCCAACCATGACACTACAACCATCAGTTCCGATGCCTACACACTTCTTGAAATCCAGACGATACTGTCAAGAGCAGTTACTGCGATTGCTTTTGCCGTCTCTCCCTGCATATCCACTAAACCCAAAAATGTTGAAACAATTTTGTTTAATGAGACACTGAAGTAACGCACTACCACACACAGCTGCTTTACCGAAGCGACATCTGTGCTCTCGTTGATTACCAGTGAATACGGAGCCTCTCCAATATCTTTTAGCAAGTCTTTAAACATGCAGGGGGCTATGACATTGCTGATAAGTGCTGTACATTTTGTACGATGGATGCTCACGTCCTTTTCAAAGGCCGAATTTACCAATTCACCCAAGTGATCAACTGAACTAACTGCTGTGTGGCAAGCTATATAGCTTGCTAGCTGAAGCTCAGCCATTTGATTTGTAGTCGAAGGTTTTGACACTGTAAAACCGATGTCTGTTAGACGTGTTGAGGAAAATGGTTTGGCATTCCGCTTGTGTTTTTCTGTGCTTACATGTTGTAGGAGGTCTCCATGGTGAGCACGAATCTCCGTTTTACAGTACCTGCACATCGCTTTACTCTGATCACCAACCACTTGACCTATCCAATCTTTAAGTTGTTTATCCTTTTCCCAGTCTTTGTTGTACTTTTTGCCATACTTGGACCACTTAGTTTGAGGCATTGTTTGTAGAAATTGAAATGTGTATTTACGTTTATCATAGCTTGGATTACAGCGTTCGCGTGCGCCTGCCTGCACGTTGAATGGGATTTTTCTCCAATGAGGGGGATAAGGGGGCGGATTCGGCGGAATGTTTTGACGAATTACGCCACAGCACTTATATTACATGATTGCACTGATTGGCTATAGCTGTGAGCAGACAGTGTCAATCAATGTATTGGAGATACAACCGTGAGATGTAAAGAAAACAAAGTTGCTTCTCAGATTTTCCTAACAAGCAACCATATTTTTTTTAATAAGCCCAAAAAAACGCAACCCGTGCTGTTTTAACGCGACTTACTAAAAAAAAAAGCCTAAAGTCGCGTATTATAAGCGGACTTGGCAACTATGGAAACACCAAACACCAACATGGAAACACCAAAGACGCTTTAATATATTATGTCTTATTAGACAGGTGAGCAACTATTTGGATACATTAATTGACAGAAAAATAATCATTGTTTTAATACAGCTAAACACAGTTAGTCTTTTTTTTAAATCTCATTTTCTTGATTTGCCGCGAGTACCATTTTTACCATGCCTAATATTGATCTAGCTTACTGCAGTGTGCAACAAGTGTCTCATATAGTAGCCGCCGAGCGAACGCACAGAGTAGCATTATAACAACTTTCAACACACCCAAATGATCTAATATGATAAAACAGCTCTGCGTTACCTCACATACGCATGACTGGAAGAAGCAGAAGCGGCGTCTGTGGCATAATAAAAGTTCCACTGCTCTCGAGCCGAGTGTCGTGCTTGTCTCTCATTAGCAATCGCTCCAGAGGCTCATTCCACTCCAACGGCTTTTGTAACGTTAATTAATTAATAAATTGCTGGTCATCCATGAAATGATTTCTGCCCTAGACCCGTCGTATTCTCCACCGGCTGTAGAGGTGAAGACAACAACTCCCATGATTCCGCGAAAATCAAGGCGTCATCAAGCTACGCCTTTGTTTTGAATAAGCAACCTCTTGTTAATGAATGTTGTAAGAAATACATTGCTCACTGTTAGTTCATGTTGGTTAATACATTAACTAATGTTAACAAATGAGACCTTATTGTAAAGTGTTACAGATTATTTTTCAAAAAAATATTGATTTGTGTTATTCTGAAGAAAGTAAGTCATATACAGTACATCTGGGAAGGGGCGAAGATGAGTAAATTATCAGAGAATTCACACATTTGGATGAAGTAAGTAGTATCCCTTTAACGATTGCTGTGGATGGACACAGAAACTTCAAATGAAGATGGAGAAACTATCTACAGCAGCAAATAGCAGGAATTTTTTTTTTTTTTTGGCCAATTAATTTATTTAGCTTTTACATATAAGACGTTTACAATCTTGACTTCTTGATTTTTATGTAAGTGAATGCAAATCAATTTGTCCAAATGTGAGTGAGTGACTGACAAATGTGAGGAATGCCAATCTTTTATTAAGCCATGTTTTAAAGCAGTTTACACTATATATTGACTGTTGTAAATCCAAATGAATTGTTCCTCAAATTTCTATGCAATGTCAATGTTTTAAATCAGTTTTCACTATTGACTGTTGCAAATTCAAATGAATTGTTCCTCAAATTTCCATGCAATGTTAAAATAGGTATTTGTGTCATTGAGTTTGTGTTAAAAAATTGCACTGTGATGTAATAAACATTGTAAAATGTGTGACCCTCAAGTGTAAAAAGCTTAATTTTTTCAAAACAGTAATTTAACGACAAATCACAAATGCTTAATGCATTGAATTGTTTAATAGTCTTGAGCTAGAGGGTGGTATGGCTGTGGCTGATTAACAAGCCTTTTGTTTTCCGATGGAGAATTTGTTTCGTATGGAGAACCAACTGTAATGGTTCTCCATATTTTCAGCTCCTCTTCCAAATAAGTTTGCACGTACATGCAAGCCTATCTCTCTCCTTGCTTTTGCAGGGCCTTTTCTCTTAGCTGCTCTCTCAACTGTAATTTTTCCAGTTTTTCAGCAATTCTCCCCACTCCCCAGTCAGGCCGCAATTCAGCTGTAACCAAATTTTTAGCCAACTTTTCCCAATCAGTCCGCACATAGAGGTATGGAGCCCATCTCTCTCGTTGCTGTTGGTGGAGGGCATTCTCTCTCAGGGCAAGGTCAGGTTTAAGTCCTCGCATATACAGCAGCCACCGATGTGGTAATGGGTTCCTCTGCAGCAGAGAGGAATTCAGGGTCCGGTGTCCACGATGGTGGTCCACAGATTGATGTCCATTGGGTGGTGCATTTTCATCTTGTACTTGATTGGTCTTCTTGACTTTCCTTTCTCTCTGAAGTAGAGCAATTAGCCTCAGTAAACTACGTAGTACCATTTTAAATTGGTTTACTACTGTAGGCTGTAAGAATTGTGAATGAGTTAAGAATTGCAAAGTGAAAACCACTAAAGCAACAGCAAGTGATGGAGATTGAGCAAAGTGAGCCTTTTATGTCATGCATATTACTGTGACATCACATTCTAAATGACATTCCAATGCTGCTTGCAGAGTGCCATTGTTGGGCGGGGCTTCTGCGAACCCGGTTAATAACTCGTAGAATTTGTGTTTTTACTGTACTTTTAGATGGAGCAGATTAAAAAGATTTATTTAGGAAATCATCATACCGTGCTGTTTAGTGAATCAATGCTTTGTGCTGATTTAAGTAGTTTACAGCTAAGAATGGTCTAATATTGGCATGTCTTTTGCACTGTAAATTATGTGGCGTATAGTCTCTGAATACATCATTCATTATTAGCCTACTGTTATTATTGATGATATCCTTGCTGGATTAGGCTAATTAAAACAGTGCACAAAGACTCACAGGTATTTATTTTCATTTACGCATTTTATTTCGTTTCAAACACTTTTGAATGTGGTTACATAACTGCAAAATAAAGCATTTAAATTCTCATGATAACACTGGTCTCTGACAGGAGCGTGAGCCTACAGCCTGAAATTACGTGCGGCAATCTCTTTTGTCGTCCTATTTTTGTCTGTTTGTTTTAAGTTAAAATTGTTTAATTATCGTCATGATCTATATGTTGTTTTGTTTTTGCAAACGTTGATACACTTTTTTTTTTTTTTTTTTAAGCCTTCATGAACAAACCTTTTCGTCACTAAGGTCGTTAATGAAATTAAAGGGTTAGTTCACTCAAAAATGAAAATTCTGTCAGTAATTACTCACCCTCATGTTGTGCCAAACCCGTAACACTTTCGTTCATCGATATTTTTGATGAAATCTGAGAGCTGGATCACTCCTTCATAGGCTGCTATATTGCATCTGCCGGCCCATAAAGTTTGTAAAGACATCGTTAAAATAGTCCAAGTGACTACAGTGGCTCAACCTTAAGTTTATCAAGCGACGAGAACACTTTTTGTGCGCAAAAAAACAAACAAAAAGAACTACTTTATTCAACTATTCATTTTCTTCTGTGTGAGCCTCTGATGTGAGTTTACTAGAGCGCCACGACGCATGCGCGAGAACTGAGAAGATGACGCTCACGATCAGTTGATGGGAAAGTGTGAAAGGTAAGCCATTCGTTTTGCGGCATTGGTAAAGCACTTTTACGTTTTCTCATTGGTTTCTCACATAGACAGTATAAGAAATGGACAGAGCCATCTCATTGGAACTCAGTTGAGACAGTTGAAGCCCATTTTTAGCGATTTCTGAGCACTTCCGTTCCTGACGCGCAGACTCAAACCGACTCAAACTAAGCTTGATGACGTGAGCAACCTGTCTGACAGACGTTACTCTTCTAGTAGCTGTGCGTGAAAATTGTCAACGTTAATCTTGCAGAGACGGGAACTTGAGCAAAGAGTTCTTTGGGGCGTGAGTGAGCAGGAGTAAGTATTCCGTTGCTTTTATGGACTCATTATCTATGGGCTTCTCCCTTGACGGGATGTCCCCCCGATTGCCTGCGAGCTTCTCCTCCTGTCTGTACGGTAATTTCTGTACAGCGCGACAGAGAGTCGAGTGGTTATGACGCAATCGTTAGCCTACTTTTACTAAAACTGTTTCTACGGGGCCATAATGTAACATAGAAGGTAATGGAGCACTTTATACATTGTCGTGTTTCTTTAGAAATAAATAATGGACAAATGGAGTCTTTAAACGCCTCAGATGTAAAGTTATTCGCTGTCAAAGTGACGCCAAAATGAATGGGAGTCAATGGAAATGCTAACGCAAGTGAAGTTCTGCTACAACATGGCGGCACCCGGCCGGCTTCAACTTCCGGTCGATGGATTACCCCCTTGGTTTCTCACGATTTGGACATCCAGGAAATACACCAAGCTTATACATCCTATTTCCTCCAGACATAGCGCCCTCAAAGCTGCTCATAGTAGTAATACATGTGACCCAAATACATCACACTAGGAAATCAACAAAAATAGAGGTAAAACAAGTAACGTTTTATCCGTTACAATATATAGAATACAATATATTATATTTTATTAGATAAAATATATGATATATATATATATATATATATATATATATATATATATATATATATATATATATATATATATTTGTATTGAGATTCTTTATTATTGGTGTAGCAACCCTTCAACTTGGAATAAACAGGCTTGGGAGTGTTTCCATACGGGTGTACCTTTATTCCGATGACTGTGCATAGCATCAACACCGTGAAAACTTAAAAGAAAAATAACAAAGACAGTTTAGCTAGATGCAAAATGATCCTTTGACAAATGCACAAATGCTAGAAAGCTAGCATCAGATTGACAACAGCATAGCAGGCAACAGCCATCACAAAATGAATCTCATTTCCATTTACATGAACATAGGAAATTAATTAGTATGAAAAAGTACATTACAATGAACCACATACCTCGCTCCGCATATCAAAGGGTGCTAAAAGTAGAGATCCAGGGGGTTTCTGCCACCATTAACTTAACTTGGACAAATTTCGTGAATTACCTTTACTGCCAAACAAATAAGTACAGATGAATAACACTTAACATTTTAGTTTAAGGTTACAGTAATATTTTCCGACCTCAGCATTGTCTCATATCGTGCCTTCCCGCGTTTTACCCCCTTCATGAGTGAGCGCGTGAGCGGATGAACACAGAGAAAAAATAGTCCCCCCTGCAGATAGCATGTCAAAATAAAAGTCACATAAAATAAAAATATAAAGCACTGGATAATCATAATAAAACACTGCTAGTGGTCAACTACACTCCCACCACTCATGTTATGAAGAGTGAAGACAAGGATCAACCTGGCTGAAACGGCTCATACTTGAGTACTAAGTCTGTATCAGTGTTTCTAGATATGTGCAGGTGAGTACTACTTAATAACTGAGAGTAACCTATGTCATAAGGGGATAAAGGTGTAGACAGTAAGACTGATCAATCACTCTCGAGGAGGAGAACTAGTTTCTGAATGGGCCTTTCTATAATCAAAGGTTTGGTAGGGCGATCTTGTTTCACTGACGTCCTTTCTCCTACTAACACCTTGACACGACGCACTAGTCCATCACTCTCCTTTGTGGCTTCAACCACTCGTCCCAGGTGCCACTGATTTCTAGGGGTATCTTCCTTTATAATGACTAAGTCATCTACCTTAAGGTTGCGTCGAGTCGTATGCCACTTTTGGCGTGTGGAGATGTTCATGAGATATTCTCTTTTCCACCAGCTCCAGAACTGTTCGACGAGGTACTGGACTCTTCGCCACCTTTTAGCTGCATAGACATCCTCCTTCTCAAATTTGCCAGGCGGTGGAAGGGCAATCTTGGACTTCATCAGTATGAGATGGTTTGGAGTTAATGGCTCGAGCGAGGTAGGATCATTTACCCCGTTTACGGTTAATGGACGGCTGTTCACAATGGCCATTGCTTCATAAAACAGAGTTCGAAGGGAAGAGTCGTCGAGTCTGCCTGAGTATTGACAGAGTGTGACATTTAGGACATTACGGACAGTCCGAATCTGGCGCTCCCAGACGCCGCCAGCGTGACTTGCTGAGGGAGCATTGAAGATGAACTCACATTGCCTTTCTGCGAGGAAGCTCTCAATAGTTTTGGTGTCACATTGCTTCAGTGCTTCTTTGAATTCATTTTTAGCTCCCACAAAATTAGTTCCATGATCGCAATGGAGTTGACGAACGGCTCCTCTGAGACTGATGAAGCATCTTAAGGCATTGATAAATGCATCTGTGGATAAGTCCTCAAGCATCTCAATGTGAACAGATCGAGAGGCAAGGCAAGTGAAGATTAAGCCATAGCGCTTTTGCTCCTTGCGGGCTTTCTTAGTGATGAATGGGCCGAAGCAATCGATGCCACAGTATGTGAAGGGAGCAGAGACATCTACCCGCTCCTTAGGAAGCTCTGCCATGCGTTGTTCTTCTACAGGCCGTCTGAGTCTTCTGCATTTCACACATCTGTGTATCAGCTTAGCAACTGACTTACTTCCACCGATGACCCAAAACCCATTGGCTCGAAGTTCTGTTAGAGTTTGATTCCGTCCTTGGTGACAGATCCTCTCGTGGCAGTAAGTCAAGATCAGCTTGGTAATATGTCCTTCTTTGGGTAGAATCAAAGGGTGTTTGACTTCAAGGCTTAAGGATGACTGACCTAGTCTCCCACCGACACGAAGTGCTCCGCCTTCTAAGACGGGATCCAAGCGAAACAGAGGGCTGGAATTTTGAAGACTCTTTCCCTTTTGAAGTATCTTCATCTCTTGGGAGAATGCTTCTTCTTGTACAAGCCTCATTACTGATTCGGCAGCTCTCTCGCGCTCTTCCACACTTACAGGTTTGCCAGGACGGGTTTGCTTTGAATTCAGCCTCTTGATTCTTGCAATGACTTTCAGGAGTTTTGACCAGGAGGAGAATCGATTTAGACGGCTAAGAAAGTCAGACTTGGAAGGTTCTACTTTAGTTGTAAACACCTGCATTGACCTGACCTCAGGATCACCAACAAGCAACTCAGGAGTGAGCTGAGACTGTGGATGTATTTCTTGTTCCCACAGGAATTTGGGTCCTGGTAGCCAGTTTGTTGTGGAGATGTCTACTGCATTGAGACCCCTTGACGCATGGTCAGCAGGGTTTTCTGTTGTGTCTACGTAATGCCACTGGCTGGGGCTGGTGTGTTCTCTGATCATTTGCACACGATTGGCAACGAAGACATGGAACCTTCTGGCTTCATTGTTAATATAAGCCAGGACAACTTGCGAGTCTGTCCAGAAAAATTCTGCATTGATTGGCATTTCAAGCTCATTTTTCAGCATGACACTTGATCTTGCAGCGACCACTGCTGCTGAAAGTTCCAATCTTGGAATGCTTGTGAGTTTTGTAGGCGCAACTCTAGCTTTTGCCATCACAAGGCTGCAGTGAACTTCACCAACTTCATTCTTGCTCCTCAGATAGGAACACGAGCCATATCCTATATTGCTGGCATCCGAGAAGTGGTGTAGTTCCCTCATGACAGTTTTGCAGAAACCTCGCGGTTGGTAGCATCTTGGTATTGAGACTTCATTAAGCCTTTGTAGGTCGCTCTTCCATCTCTCCCACCGTGGACTTAAGTCTTCGGGAAGTGGGTCATCCCACCCAATGCCTCGACGGCACAGCTCCTGGAGGATGCACTTTCCAGTTAAGATAAACGGAGCCACGAATCCGACTGGATCGTACAAAGAAGCAATGACAGATAAGATGCCGCGACGTGTGGGGGGCCTGGTCTGTGGATTTACATTAAAGCTGAAGGTGTCATGTTCAAGGGACCACTGGATACCAAGAGCACGTTCTGCTGGAGCTGCATTTAGGTCCAGATTGAGGGGTTCAGATGTGACTGCTCTCTCAGTTGGGTCCACAGAGTCCAGAACTGACCTTTCGTTTGAATTGAACTTATGTAGACGCAAACCTCCTCTCTTGCACAGCTCTCTTGCTTCAGCGATCAACTTCTTCGCTTCTTCTACGGAGGGGACGCTGATAAGCCCATCATCGACGTAGAAGTTCTTTTCAATGAAGGCTGATGCTGATGGATACTCTTCCCTGTGTTGGCGTGCCAGGTACTTCAGGCCAAAGTTGGCACATCCGGGTGACGAAGCGGCGCCAAATAGGTGCACAGCCATTTGATACTCTTGAGGCTCTGCTTCGAGGTCTCCATCCTCCCACCAGAGAAACCGTAAGTAGTTCCGTAGTTCGGGAGAAACGTAAAACTGATGGAACATTTTCTCTATGTCGCATATGATGGCTACAGCCTCTTTCCTGAAACGACAGAGCACTCCAAGGAGAGAGTTGATCAGGTCAGGACCTGTTAGCAGTGTATCATTTAGTGAGACACCACGGAACTTCGCTGAACAATCAAAGACGACCCTTAGCTTCTCTGGCTTCTTGGGGTGGAACACCCCATGGTGTGGTATGTACCACGTAATCTTCTGTCCTGTTGCAGGAGAGGCTGGCTCTGCGTCGCCTTTCTTTATCATATCTTTCATGAAGGCCTTGTACTGTTCTTTGTATCGCTCGTTATTTTTCAATCTTTTCTTTAGATGCTGCAGTCGAACTGTTGCAAGCTTCTTATTGTCTGGTAGCAGAGGAGGCTCTGTGCTCTTGAAAGGGAGGGGCATTTCATAGTGTCCATCTTTCCTTTGAGTTATGTTGTTACTCAGGAGCTGAATGAAGCGAACGTCGTCTTGTGACACATACTTGTCTTTATCTGCATACTTCCCTTCATTGAAGTCTGATTCCAAGACCTTCAGCAGGTCAGTGGTTGATGGCGCTGGTATTTCCTTCACTGTCACTCGATGGACGAACCTCTGGTTTCCCTGGCGATCCAGATGTGGATTGGATGAGCCTATGATGCTCCAGCCGAGTTCCGTTCTCTGAGCAAATGGATCGTTTTCGCCTCCTATGACGACTTCCTGGGGGGCTAACGCCAAAGGGCAATCACTTCCAATTAACAGTCCTACCTCACAGTCCTTCAACAGCGGGAGTTTGTTTGCTAAATGCTTTAGATGAGGCCACAGCAGCGCTGTTTCGGAAGTTGGGATGTAGGACTTGTCGACCGGAATGAAGCCACGAGTGTAGGCTTGGCGTAACTGAATCTGTTTTCCTGACTGTAATCCTCGAACTTGTAGACCGTACACACTTTTACTTGCGATGGGTGTGTCAACAGCTGTCATGGTGCTCAGTTTGAGCTGTACTGGTTTAGTCTCCACGTTCAGTTCTTCTAGTAGGTCTTCCAAGACGAATGTCGAATCACTCTGCGTATCCAGAAGAGCATACGTTATAACTTCTTTTTGTGGTTCATTTGCAGATGACATGAACACAGGGACGATGCTTGATGTGGCAAAGATGCGCTGCGTCACTGCATGGGACGTCACCTTGATCTCCTCCTGACTAGTGCCTTTATCTGTGGAAATGTACTGTTTCTCCTTTGCTTCCACAGATCGGTTCTCTCTCTCTTCATGTAGACAGGTGGGGTGACGTCTGCTGCATATGCCACAAGAGTGTCGCGTTTTGCAATCCTTACTGTTATGTCCCTTTTTCAAACATCCGTAGCACAAATTGTTTTCCCGTATGAAAGTCTTCTTATCTTCCAGAGATTTTGCTGCAAAGGTAGGGCACTTTACGATGCCGTGCATCTCATCTTTGCAGATAGGACAAGGTGGCCTTGACTTGGTGCTGAACACTTTCTCAACCTTTTCCGTGGGATAGCTCCCTTTAATGTTTGTGTGAAGTGCTCTAGCTCTCTTAGGCTGCCTGTCATCTGTGGCCTTGATCAGAAGTGGAGAGGCGACAGGGTTACAGGCTATCCGAGCCTCCTTCTGGATGAACCTTGTGAAACAGGAAAAGCTCGGGTAATCACCGGATTCATCCAGCCTTTCCGTGACGACTCTGCTCCATCTTCGTGTAATCCAGTCTGGTAATTTCTTCAGCAATTTGTGGTTCTCTTCACAGTCGTCCAAGATGGATAATCCTTTCACATGAGGCATCGCTTCAACGCATCCTTGCAGGAAGTCAGCAAACTCTCGAAGTGCAGCAGGATCACTGGGACCAACCTTGGGCCATTTCATGAGCTTGTCTCTAAAAGCCTTCTGCACAATGAAGTGGTTTCCGTACCTTTCTTCCAGGACCCTTAAGGCCCCCTGATATGCTTCTTCTGAGTTTCTAAAGAAGAATCCCTCTACAGCCTTACGTGCTTCTCCACTCAGATAGTTTTTTAAATAGAACATTTTTTCATGAGCTGGGAGAGGCTGGTGGTCTATGAGGGCCATGAAGGACATCTTCCAGTCTACATACTTTAGGGCTTCGCCAGAGAACTTGGGTGGCTCAGGAGCAGGCAGGCGATTCATACTGAGTGAGTTAATGAGTGCTCGGGTAAGGTCATCTTTCTCAGGAGATGCTAGCACATTAGCGTGTGCTTGAGGAGGCTGGTATGCGATGGCCTTTGGATTAAGCTGGCTTTTGAATCCAACTGTGAGATCTGTCTCCTTTGGCCAGTCTCTGGAGTCATGTTCAAGGCTCTCGTATGCGTTTACTCTAGCCTCTGCTATTCTTACTTCTGACTCTGCTTGAATTTGCTGTAGTCTCTTTTTCTCCTGACGCATGTTTGTCTCTATTCTTTTAAGAGCTACTTGCTTTTCTTCTTCCAACCTTTTAAGAACCAGCTGCTTCTCTTCTTCTAACTTGCTAAGAACTTCTTCTTGAGCTTGTATTTGGTATACTGCTTTAACCTTCTCTTGTTGAGCTGCGAGTTCTGCTCCCGCATCTACATGTTTGCTTGAGCCCTGTGAGTGGATTGAATTTTCTGCGGGAGAGAGTACAGTATCTGTTTTTGTGTGTCCGAAGACGGATCCATACTCATCCTTCTTAAGTGCCATCCTCACTCGTAGTTTCTCAAGTTCTGGATTGAAGACCTCATCTACAGTTTGTAGCCGCATCTCTATTATTTCGCTGATCTCTACAGTGAGTGCTATACAAGCATCCATTTTCGGTACAATGTCCGGGGTGGCATTGTGGTTGCGTTGAATGGGCTCATAACATTCACTTACTGCACTGTGTCGAATTTGGATTTCTTCTCTCATTTTATTTAGTTCATCTTGAGAACAGAATGATTTTAGTGTGGTCCTAACCTTTCCTGCCACCTCTTTCCAGGAGCCATAAGCTCTCATGAATTCTTTCTTGTGTTTAATGGCTTCCTGTTTGTGCATCTCTAATCCCTTTTCTGTAAATGTTCTCTCACGTGAACTAGACCTGACTGGCTGTGGGTTATCTGTTTTCATGGGTAGGTCATGTGTGCTAGCTACTTCTTCTTCATTAAGTGACATCTTGTTGAAGTTGTGATGCTGTTTGGTTATATTGAACTACTGAATTATAGTTTTAATTACTGAAATATAGCTTAATAACTCAACCAATAATTAAGATCAAACATGCACTGGACGATTATCATCAACAAAATGTGAAGGCTAACACACGAACAGCTTAGCAATGAATGCTATCATAAAGATTTACCCATGAATGAATTAAACTTTTAACAGGTTCAGTTAGTTCAATAGTTCTCCCTTTTTTATTTCTTTTTTTTTTTTTTTTTAATTAAATTACCCTTCTGTATCTTTAAATTCACCTTTCAAATGTATGATTAATTCAGAGCATCAAACATTTACAGTATATGGTCTATAAAGGTGACTTCAGTCCATTAAATAAACATCACTGTTCGCAGTCAAAGAGTCCCTGTGATTTTATGCAGCAATCAGCAAACGAAATAGACCGATCTTGCCTGGGTACCGGTTGACGTGACGGCGTTTGAACAGAAGGTGGCAGTCTTGTCCATAGAATGGCGGGTGGCAGTCCTTATAACGTCGAGTTGAGTTTCACTCCACATCGAGCGTCGAGTTTTCACTGTAGCAACCCTTCAACTTGGAATAAACAGGCTTGGGAGTGTTTCCATACGGGTGTACCTTTATTCCGATGACTGTGCATAGCATCAACACCGTGAAAACTTAAAAGAAAAATAACAAAGACAGTTTAGCTAGATGCAAAATGATCCTTTGACAAATGCACAAATGCTAGAAAGCTAGCATCAGATTGACAACAGCATAGCAGGCAACAGCCATCACAAAATGAATCTCATTTCCATTTACATGAACATAGGAAATTAATTAGTATGAAAAAGTACATTACAATGAACCACATACCTCGCTCCGCATATCAAAGGGTGCTAAAAGTAGAGATCCAGGGGGTTTCTGCCACCATTAACTTAACTTGGACAAATTTCGTGAATTACCTTTACTGCCAAACAAATAAGTACAGATGAATAACACTTAACATTTTAGTTTAAGGTTACAGTAATATTTTCCGACCTCAGCATTGTCTCATATCGTGCCTTCCCGCGTTTTACCCCCTTCATGAGTGAGCGCGTGAGCGGATGAACACAGAGAAAAAATAGTCCCCCCTGCAGATAGCATGTCAAAATAAAAGTCACATAAAATAAAAATATAAAGCACTGGATAATCATAATAAAACACTGCTAGTGGTCAACTACAATTGGTGTGTTTTTTGTGTGTGTTTGGCCAGTGTAGGGGTGGCCGGTTCCCTTGGTCTGACTAAAACAAAGCCCATTTGGGCTGCCTATATAATGTTGAAGCACAGTATTCTTGGACCTCATACAGTAGGCCTACGTGAAGTATTTTGGCCACTAATGCCAATGAATGTTGGCTTTTGGTTTAAGCCTACTGGTTGAAATTTTAAGTGTAAAGTGTTTTTATTATTATTATCGATGTTGAGTTCAATTATGTTTTAGTGATGATTTGATAAATAAACTTGTGGTCTTGTGGCATTACGTTTCTGCTTGTCCTTTTCATTTAGTTCCCTATTACGGGGATTTGTAGTGTAAGCTGATCAGGTCATGATCACATAAAGTTATGCTCCTAGTCTAGATTATGAAGATTTTTTTTGCAAACTCTAGAGCTGCTACAACAACATGGTCATGTCCACATTTAATATACATACATAACACATCAATAGAGTAACGCTTAACCAAAAAGTGCACAAAGTCAATAAAAAAGTCTCTCGACTTTGTATGTGGACTCAGTAGTTCAAAAAATTCTGAAATTCATAAAGGATATCAAAATCCACAGCTGCTCGATCTGAGCAGTAAAGTAGAAGATACACGAGCATCCTGCCGAGAAACACGTTCACAATCTCATGAGGAAGCTGAAAACAGACGTCAATTCCCAGCGAAGTTAAAACATGCACTGAAAAAAGATTCTGGGTTTATCTTCACTGTACTACGAGAGGATAAGGTAAAAATCTGCATCTCCACTCGAGCACTCCAACCGATCTCCTACATACCTGTGCCACTTTAAAGACACGTAATGTGTACTGCTGCAGATTAATAATATAAATGTATTTAATAATATTTTAATATTGTTTTTTTTTAGACTTGTCTTGATCATGCTTCTAGGTTGCAATATTTTTCTTAGTGGATGTTTTAAACAATTTACAACAATTGAATATATGCAATTCAGTTCATTTTATGATCATGACTGTCTGACGGTACATTGTCATTCTTATGTTACATAAGAAAGAGGTTTGTAGAGAAACATGCAGACTATTTCCGGTGTCTTCCCTTTAAATTCAATCTCATTGAAAGGTGTAAATGTCGCAAAAGACTATTATTTAAAAAGAAGATTGTTTCTAAAAGAGGACATTCTTGAACTTGAACATTCTTTTCCCTTCTGGCTTTACTCCTGCACTCACCCACTGCTACAAACCCTATACGGCTCATGACATTTTGCTCTGAATAAAGAACCATATTAGTACTATATATAGATTTACATTTATACCATTAAAACTACATGTCAAACCTTCAACAAAGATCACTGAGCTCCCTGATCACTGGTTCATCTTTAAATCAGCCACAGAAGCAGGTTCACAGTTAACAATAGTGTTTATATGTTAAATGGTGTTTATATATTAAATAATATAGTCAAGATAATGACTTTTACACAGAAAATAATTGTTAAATTTACAAAATGCATTATCTTTTATGAAGTACTGCAAACACAAGCTGTTCAAGAACATTGATTTGTTTTAATCTTCAAACTTGGACAGTTTTATTCAGTGGACAAAACGTACAATATTACATCACAACTAAGTTAAAACAGGTCGGCCTACTTTTAAATTCACTCTTCCACTCTTGCGCATATTCTAACACTGCAGGTATAAAGAAGGTCTTTTTTTTTTTTTTACAACATTATGGTGTTTGTCTGTGACATCATGATCTACATTGCCCTATAGCAATGTTTCATTTCAGGTGCTAACTACAAGTACATAACACATCACAGAGGAAATGATTTTCATGAGCTAAGCCTTGACTTTATTCATAGCAATATATTCCTATTCACAAATAAGTTAGGCCTAATGGATGAATATCACATAACATAAATCATTTTCATGACATAGTTTGTATGCTCTACATAGCATAGGTGTTGTACTGACAACTCTTTACACATTTAATAACATTGATGAACATTATATTGACTGACTAAAAATGTCCTGACTAAATGAAATGTTTTCATTTCAGAAATCTAATCACTGTAAAGTACCTTGTTGTTTACTGACTGAGTAACCGTTCTACATGAGTCCGTGTGAGGGATCTGTCCGAATGATTCCAAATGAAACACAAAACAATCCATGTCATAGTTAAGATATTGATGCTGGCACCTGGAGTGGCCATCACATTTTAGGGGTGGATTTTGTCTGTGCTGCTGGTCTTGTTTGAGGTTGACATTTTTTCTTCATTTTCAGAGAAAACTGAACGGCCTGTGGATTTTCTTGAAATATATCCTCCTGAGTCACATGAACTGATAGAGTCATTTCTATGAACTGTGAAGGAAAAAACGCATTCAGATTAGCATTTTTGTCTTCATTATTAATTATGAGTAATACATCTAATGCATGAAACCTGGAGGTTGTTTGGCAGCCTATACAGTTTAAACTCAGTTTAGTTAAGTGATGTTTTTTCATTGTCAGTTGAATACTCACACAAATAATCAGAAGTGTCCTCATCCCATCTTGCACTGAATGTCTTCTTTTTTTGGTTTTCACTTATGTTCTCTGTGAAAATTGTTGATTACATAAATTTCACTGAATGCACATTGTGAAAGTATTTATTGCTTGTGTCAATGATATTTTTTAAAATATGCCTTTCAACATATTCATTGCGTAACTCAGATGAAGGACTACACATTCACTCACCACATACACAACACGTATAATTACTGTTAATTACTTAATGCCATTTGCAATGTGATACACAACAGATTCAGTTCTTGAACATGCAGGATGTAAAATCTTGAAGTCACCTGACATACTGGTATCTGTTATTTGCACTGATGTTTCACGAGGAAGGACTATAGAGAAGAAGAGACACGGGACTGATGAAAGAGAATATTTCACTCTTGTATAAACTTCTGCACTGACTGTATAATGTCCACTACATAAGAATAAGGTTTGTTCAGAAACATGTAAACTATTTATACTGTCTATTGGCTTTTATTTAAGTGTTAAAGAGACTGGTTTATCTTATTTGCACTGAAAAAAAAGAGACACAGTACAGGTGAAAGAGAATAAGTCAATATGTTATGAACTTTCATGTATTGTATGACTCACAGTCAGGAGGATAGTCCATGCTCTGTCTGATATTTTCTTGTGGCACATTATCATTAGTGTTCTCTGCCATCATGTCCACATTCTCCAGCTCCGTGACCTCTGCGATAAAGCTCCTTTGATTATTTCTGTTTTGAAACAATGTGTATTGTGAAAGATACAAATAAATTTGACTTTTGTGAGATTGAGTTTATCACTGATTTCTCATCCAAGTAGTGCATGAAAGTATATCAAAAAAGTGCATAGTAATATCTTAAATCTGATTTGCTATTTTCTAAGTTGATTACTACGCATACTGAATTTCATTCTGTGTTTCTAAATTATTTATGCAAGTAGGCCTATATAATAATGTGTTAACATAAATCTACTGGCTTGTGTAAATACATCTTCCACAACACCCCAGATTGACCTGGGCTGTGTTTTCCAGGACATGGTAAGCCAAATCATAATTGGCACCAATAGTCATACAATCCACTAGCAAAGAATGTAAAACGAGGCACATATTACTAACGTTAAGTGACGGTATAAAAGAGAGCGCACGCACTTCTGTTACATGCTCTTGATTGCTGATCGCACATTTTAAATCATATTCTTTTGGTTTATCTAATATATTTAAAAATTACAAATAAAACGAAAATACAGGTATTGGTATCGACGGGTACCAAAAATGAAAGTATCAACATCGGGCTCGTTCTGGAAAAAGTGGTATCGGTGCATCCCTATACTTATGTTTTTTGGGAAATGCATCCCTTTATGATTGATATCAACTTATTCAACCTCTCCAGATCATTAATCTATAATATAAAATACACATCAAATAATTGTCAACTGTGATCTGTTATGCTTTGACTATGTAAATATTATATGAAATATCTAATTTAACATGAATAAAAATATTACAACTCTTAGTTTAACTGTTTACAAACATTAATATATATATAAAATATAATTAAACATTTGACTTATTTTTTCACATCAAAAGATACAGAGTAAGACCTTGAGACAATTCTGTACAGTATGACTGTACAGAAAAAGATTGATCACAATATTAATTGTAACACACATTATAAAGTGTTATAGTTCTTTACAATGCAATAGGGATATAATACTAATAACCGCTGAAATGAAAACTTTAAATGTTGCTATGCAGGATTAAATCTCTACACATGAACCGACGTAAGACCAGAAATGAATTAAGACAATACACAGGCATTATTGAACTCAACAAGGAATAGTAACCAGGGACAACCATAAACAGTTAAGAATGACTAAGGGAAGGTTTAGGACTCCAACATACAAAGTTGTTCAGCCTGAATAATGAAAACATATTTCATAGAAAACAGAGTAACGGCCAAAATGCACCTAACACACATACCGTGTCATTACTCAAAACTGAGGATTCATTTCATACAACAAACTCTTTAGCTCTTTGAAGTCTGTTTCTTTCATTAATGTACTACAGCAACAGCCTGTTAACTACCAACACAGTGAATTTGTAGAGCAATTACATTAAATCCCTTCCAGATGTCCTCACTACATTTATAACAGTGTTAACGCAGACATAAAAACTATAGCTATTACCATAGATAAACAGGTACTCGTAGACGGAATACCAATGCTCATATTTTGCTAAATACGTATTTTACATATGAAATTTTGTGTTTGTTAATATAAAATGTCTTACCTGACATTAATGCCACAGTTCTCATCACTCTTCTGAGTAGAAGGAAATGCAAACAGAAAAAAACAAACTTCCTGCTAAACCTGTAGGCCTACGTCACATGAGAAGGAAGTAGTAGCTATGCATGACACACTTGAACACAAACAGATCTAAATAAGAATATACTTGTGTAACAGTTATATAAAAAAATATTATTAGATACGTTATTTCGTTTATGTTGTATTGCAAAACACTTTTACTGCTATTGATGATATGGTTAGGTTTATAAGTTAGGGTAGAAGGGATGGGTCAACAGTATAATTATAGATAGAAATTAATGCATTACACTGTAATTTCATGCAGATATTTATATCATATATGTTACGTCCTGTAGTGTTTTGGGAGGGTTGTTTTTGTTTCCTCTCTCTCTTTCCGCTATTTTCTCACAGGTACAGTGATTGGATGGTGTTCCTGCCAGTCATCGAGTTCACCAGACACCCCGAGAACCAATCAGAGACTAGTGGGCGCGTATAAAGACCCGGATATGATGCGAGCGCGGGAGAGCGTTTTCGTTTCTCCTTTGTTTTGCTCTCTTGTATTCCTGTGGTTATTTGCTCTTGCTTGTTTTGTTTTTGCTTAGTTTCGTGTGTTAAGTTTACTCTGTTGGAACTGTACTTTTAGTAACGCTGTTTTACTGCGTTTATGCTGTGATCCGATTCTTGATTTTTCCCCGAGCTTATGTTCGATGCATAGTGATGGGACCAGGTTAGTACATCACGTGATTTACATTTCACAACACGTAGAGTAAAATTGTTTAACACACTAGTTTATGAGCGGGTGCTAATCTATGTATTTATGTTTGTTAGATAGTGTAGTTAGTGGCGTCTACGCTGAAGATTTTCTTTCTCTTGTTTTCTTTACTTGAGTTTAGTGTTTGTACTGGGGTTTAGTTAACGTGTTTGTTTTATTTATTTGTTTTCTTTAGCACCGCTCTTGTCCCTCACTTTGTAATCGTTAATCTTTTATGTTGTATATAATTTGTAAATAGATGTTTGTTGTTTGGAAGTATATTTGATTCACGGTTTATTGTGTTATTGGGTGTCTTGTTGCATCCAACTACTTTACTTACTAAAAGCAAGTACAAATTCAGTTTGGTCTCTGCCTGTTTCTTAGTTTATCACATCACATTTCCTCAATAGAGTAAAAACATATTACTATTAAACAACTTTCTATTTTCTTTATTTATTGTATGTTGCGTCCCATAACCTCTAGATGCCAAGTATATATGTGGACGTAACATAATTGGGGGCTCGTCCGGGATAGTTTTTTCCCTTTGTTGAGGAGTGAGATGTGTTTTAGTTGGCTACAGGCGGAATTAGGTATGAATGTTAAGTAGAGCAAATTTAGTCTGGTGGCACATGGTGATGAGGTTTGATGGCGTTTAACTTGCAGAGCTTTGTGGATAATCCCTCATTAGAGGTGATTGATAGATGCAGAAAAGACGAATTGTTAATAATAGCTAGCCACTTCCAAATTACGATTCCCAAACAATGTTTGAAAAAAACCATTAAAGCTGAATTAATTGAATGCTTAATCAATTTGGGAGTTTTAAGCTTACCTGAAGTAGATCAAAGAGCAGATCTTGCTGGCGAGGAGCGGGATGCCGGGAGATTGAGTAAAGAGGAAGGTGAGTTAGTCGCAACCGAGGCGGAGGCTAACGTTGGGGCAACTCTTCCACCTTTTGAACCTTTTTCACCAGGCACTCCCAGATCAACAGGGGAAGCACAGGTGAAGGTGCGGATCGAACGGCTCCGAATGGAAGCTCAAGAGAGAGCACAAATTCGCCAGGCAGAGCTGGATCTGAGTCTACGGGTGCGCAAGCTCGAAATTGAAGCCGATAAGGAGATTAGGCTTCGACAGTTGGACATCGAAGCGGCGAAGGCTGCAGCGGTGTCCTCGGTCCAGCGTAACTCCTCATCGGTAAGTGACAATTCAGCTAATTCGAGTTCAACCACTTTTGATGTGGGCAAGCACATTGCTTTGGTGCCAAATTTTCGTGAATCTGAAGTGGATAGCTATTTTAACGCCTTTGAGAAGATTGCGACTTCTTTGGTTTGGCCAAAAGAGGTATGGTCATTACTGTTGCAATGTAAATTGGCTGGGAAAGCTTTGGAGGTTTATTCAACCCTGTCATTAGAAGATAGTCTTAAGTACGATGTGGTTAAGCTAACTATTCTCAAAGCTTATGAGTTAGTTCCAGAAGCCTATAGGCAGCAATTTCGTGCTCGTAAGAAGAATGCCAGTCAAACATATGCTGAATTCGCCCGAGACAAGGGAATTCTTTTTGATAGATGGTGTGCTTCTAGTAAAGTGGAGGATTTTGCATCACTTAGAGAGCTTGTGTTACTCGAAGATTTTAAACAGTGTCTACCGGAGAGGATGGTACTGTACTTGAATGAACAAAAAGTAACAACATTATCTCAGGCAGCAGTGTTGGCGGACGAATTTGTGCTCACGCACCGACATATTTTTCAGTCAGCCAGTGTGGAAAAGAGTTATTCGAGGGCACTTATGAAGATTCAGCAGTCCAACTTGAGTGGGGAGAAGCCCAAAGAAACGCGAGAATGTTTTTACTGTCACAAGAAAGGACATGTCATTGCGGAGTGTTTTACCTTGAAGCGTAAGCAGCAGGTTCAAACAAAAGAGGTTGCGTTGGTGAATGCTGTTGATCCAAGGGCGCATTTTGAGCAGACTAAGGATGTAGTTGATTGTGTTTATGAACCATTTCTTTTCAAAGGGTATGTATCACTATCAGGAAAAGAGGAAGATCAAGTAGAAGTGCAAGTGTTAAGGGACACGGGTGCTGCCCAGTCATTTGTGTGTGCTAATGTTTTGCCTTTTTCAGATCAGACATCAGTTGGATCTAGCAGACTGGTACAGAGTTTCAGTATGGAAGTCATGAGAGTTCCAGTTCACCGTATTCATCTGCAGACAGACCTGGTGTCTGGTTTTGTGGAGGTAGGGGTACGCCCGGTTTTACCAGTGAGGGGTGTTTCCTTCATTCTAGGTAATGATTTGGCTGGAGGGAAAGTAGTACCTTCGTTGGAAGTAGTTGACACTCTGTCGGAAGAGCATGGCACTGATGAATTGTCTCAGAAATATCCAAATGCATTTACTGCTTGCGTGATTACACGTGCCCAATCAAAGAAAGATAGTGAAGTGTCTTTATCTGATTCTTTCATATGTGTAGACCAGGAGGCTGAGGAAAGACATGAAGGCAATTCTCAGGTTAGTGATAAGGGGAATGAGGTTGTTGTGAGTGACCCATTGACATTAGTGATAACTCGTGAGCAATTAATTAAAGCCCAAAAGAAGGATGTTTCACTTGTAAAATGCTTTAAATTGATTGAGAAACCTGAGTTTAACAATGTCTCATTTTTAGTGAAAGATGGACTATTGATGCGGAAGTGGCATAAAAATAATACTGTTGAGGATGAGTGTAATGTTGTTTATCAGGTTGTGGTTCCTTCTGTTTTTCGTCAGCAGGTACTGTCATTGGCACACGATCATTTGCTGTCTGGACACTTAGGGGTGACTAAAACGTACAACCGTGTTTTACAGCATTTCTTTTGGTATGGTTTGAAGCGTGATGTGGTACGGTATTGCAAGACTTGTCATGTATGCCAGTATGCTGGAAAACCAAACCAGGTGATTCCACCAGCTCCTTTAATTCCAATTCCGGTCATAGGTGAACCTTTTGAGCATGTGATAGTGGATTGCGTTGGCCCTTTACCAAAGACCAAATCTGGTAATCAGTTTTTATTGACTATTATGTGCACAGCTACCAGATTTCCAGAAGCAATTCCACTCCGTAAAATTACATCCCGAGCAGTTGTTAAAGCTTTAACCAAGTTTTTTACCACCTTTGGTTTACCAAGAATTGTTCAAACTGATCAGGGAACAAATTTTTTATCTAAATTGTGTGCTCAAGTCTTTAACTCGCTTAACATCACACATCGCATATCCAGTGCTTATCACCCAGAAAGTCAGGGGGCATTGGAAAGGTTCCATCAGACCTTAAAAGCAATGCTTAGGAGATACTGCATTGAGACGGGGTCTGAGTGGGATGAAGGTGTTCCTTTGCTTTTATTCTCAATCCGTGAAACAGTACAGGAGTCCCTTAAGTTCAGCCCATCGGAGCTGGTCTTTGGCCATACTGTGAGAGGACCATTGAAGGTTCTAAAAGAAAGAATGTTAGGTATTGAGGACTCTAAGAAAACAAATGTGTTAGACTATGTCAGTAAATTTCATGATCAACTTCAGAAAACATGTATGATGGCTCGTGAGACATTGGTTAAGACTCAGGAAAAGATGAAAATGTGGTATGACAAATCCGCTGTAAATAGATCTTTTGCAATCGGTGATCAAGTGCTAGTTTTACTTCCAGTTCCAGGGTCTGCATTAACTGCACGTTTTTCGGGGCCTTATGAGATCTTGGAAAAGAGGGGAGAGACAGATTATGTATTGCGTACACCAGACAGAAAACGTCAAAAGCGGGTATGCCACATCAATATGTTAAAAGCTTATCATACTAGAGATGGCGGGGAGTCACTAAAGGAAAAGGAGGTCGATTTTGTCCGTGCAGTAGGGATTGTGTGTGATGAGAACTCATTTGTTGAAGAACAAGATAATCTGGAAGGCTTGTTGGAGTTGGATACTCCATTATCATCTGCCAGATTGACTAATTCTGAGACGTTGGCCAAGTTGCCGAGTTTCTTAGTCCATCTTAACACTGAGCAGAGGGAGGATATTGTTAAACTGTTTAGTAAGTCATCTTCTATATTGGGGGATACTCCTACACTTACAAATGTTTTACAGCATGACATCAAGGTAGAGGATGCCCAGCCAATCAAGCAACACCCGTACAGAATTAACTTTAATAAAAGAGCTGCAATGAAGAAAGAAACTCAGTATTTGTTGGAGAAGGGTTTAGCCAGTCCCAGTGTTAGTGCATGGAGTTCGCCATGTCTTTTAGTACAGAAGTCGGATGGTACCGCACGATTTTGTACGGATTATAGACGCGTTAATGCGGTAACGGTACCTGATTGCTTCCCTATGCCTAGGATGGAGGACTGTGTCGACAGTGTTGGCTCGGCCAAGTTTGTGAGTAAGTTGGACTTGCTCAAAGGATATTGGCAAGTCCCATTGACTCCCAGAGCGTCTGAAATTTCAGCCTTCGTAACACCAGACTGTTTTCTTCAGTATCAAGTTATGGCTTTTGGTCTACGAAATGCCGCAGCTACTTTTCAGAGGCTGGTTAATTTGGTTCTTGCTGACGTTCCGAATTGTAATGCTTACCTCGATGACATAATCATATATTCACAAAGCTGGGAGGAGCATATATCTCTCCTAGAAGCTGTATTTAAGCGTCTGCAGGAAGCTTCACTGACCTTGAATCTCGCTAAATGTGAAATCGGTAAGGCTACGGTGACTTACCTTGGTAAACAGGTGGGGTATGGGCAGGTACGTCCAGTGATGGCAAAAATTTCGGCTATAAACGATTTCCCAGTACCTAAGACTCGACGCGAGTTGCGTAGGTATTTAGGAATGGCTGGTTATTATCGGTGTTTTTGTCGCAATTTCTCCTCGGTTGCTGCACCATTAACCTCTTTACTTAGTCCTTCGGAACTCTATGTTTGGTCATCGGAATGTCAAACAGCATTTGACAATATTAAAGTGTTGCTGTGTAGTGAGCCTGTTTTGACTGCTCCAAATTTCTCCTTGGCGTTCAAATTGGAGGTGGACGCAAGTGATTTAGGAGCTGGTGCCGTACTTCTACAGGAGGATAAAGATGGAATTGATCACCCTGTTTGTTACTTCTCTAAGAAGTTTAATAGAAGTCAACGGAATTATTCAACGATAGAGAAGGAAGCTTTGGCTTTGTTGTTGGCAATCCAGCATTTCGAGGTTTATGTCGGTTCTTCTGTTTCTCCTGTGACTGTTTATACAGACCACAATCCATTAACCTTTATTTCACGAATGCGTAATCAGAACCAGAGGCTGATGAGGTGGTCCCTTATTTTTCAGAGCTACAACCTCGAGATCCGGTACAAGAAAGGTACAGATAACGTAGTGGCAGATGCTCTGTCTCGTGTATAAGGAAGAGTACCCACTTTGCTGTTTTGGTTCAATCAAACATGTATACATGTTTGTTTTTAATGGTGCGGGTGTTACGTCCTGTAGTGTTTTGGGAGGGTTGTTTTTGTTTCCTCTCTCTCTTTCCGCTATTTTCTCACAGGTACAGTGATTGGATGGTGTTCCTGCCAGTCATCGAGTTCACCAGACACCCCGAGAACCAATCAGAGACTAGTGGGCGCGTATAAAGACCCGGATATGATGCGAGCGCGGGAGAGCGTTTTCGTTTCTCCTTTGTTTTGCTCTCTTGTATTCCTGTGGTTATTTGCTCTTGCTTGTTTTGTTTTTGCTTAGTTTCGTGTGTTAAGTTTACTCTGTTGGAACTGTACTTTTAGTAACGCTGTTTTACTGCGTTTATGCTGTGATCCGATTCTTGATTTTTCCCCGAGCTTATGTTCGATGCATAGTGATGGGACCAGGTTAGTACATCACGTGATTTACATTTCACAACACGTAGAGTAAAATTGTTTAACACACTAGTTTATGAGCGGGTGCTAATCTATGTATTTATGTTTGTTAGATAGTGTAGTTAGTGGCGTCTACGCTGAAGATTTTCTTTCTCTTGTTTTCTTTACTTGAGTTTAGTGTTTGTACTGGGGTTTAGTTAACGTGTTTGTTTTATTTATTTGTTTTCTTTAGCACCGCTCTTGTCCCTCACTTTGTAATCGTTAATCTTTTATGTTGTATATAATTTGTAAATAGATGTTTGTTGTTTGGAAGTATATTTGATTCACGGTTTATTGTGTTATTGGGTGTCTTGTTGCATCCAACTACTTTACTTACTAAAAGCAAGTACAAATTCAGTTTGGTCTCTGCCTGTTTCTTAGTTTATCACATCACATTTCCTCAATAGAGTAAAAACATATTACTATTAAACAACTTTCTATTTTCTTTATTTATTGTATGTTGCGTCCCATAACCTCTAGATGCCAAGTATATATGTGGACGTAACAATATATAAGTATTGTAAAACATATGTACACAATAAGTGCATTTTATCATATGCATTTAAATGTTATTAAAAGACACTTAATATAAAGTAAAGACCAAGTACACTGTCCAAATGTAAAATCAAACCTAAAACATGCTTCATCTAATTTAGAAGTCAAAAATATGATTTAACATGACCAACTCAACCTGGCTGCATTATCTTCCACCAACAAAGGTCAGATCAAGCAATCGTTCATTAAAACAAAACCCCACATTTAGTGTACTTTCAGGCTTTCAAAACATGACTGTAAGTCATGATGCTTTAGAATAAATATTTAGCAGCTCAAAAACGTATGATTAACATTCATGCTCTTTTGTGTATTTCGGGCATTTTACTTGATACATCAAACAAGTACATGATAGTGTAAGGATCCACTGGAGGCAAGTTGTAGCAAGAGAACCCAAGTGCAGTTTATTCAAAATTAACATAACAGGATCAAAACATAACATGAAACAAAAACATGACGTGGCATGAAACAAAACCGTGGACATGGACTTACACAACAGTGGTAACGTGACGTGAACAGCCTCTGGATCGGCGGGCGGGGCGTGACGTGAACAGCCTCTGGATCGGCGGGCGGGGCGTGACGTGAACAGCCTCTGGATCGGCGGGCGGGGCGTGACGTGAACAGCCTCTGGATCGGCGGGCATGACGTGAAAAGTCTCTGGCTCGGCAGGACTGACGTGACTTGCAGGCTCGGCAGGACTGACGTGAAGAAGCTCAGGCTGGTCAGGCATGACAGGCATGACATGAAGATCAGGCTGGACGTGATGACGCTCAGACTCGGTAGGCATGACGTGAAGTGGCTCAGGCATGGCAGGTACTGTAGGTTTGTGGGGCTCCTCGTTCGCCAAACCCACAGTAAAAGTTGAGCCGCTTAATAAAAGGGCATAGTCAATATACTGGGCCAGGGAAAAGTGAATCTTCCCACCTGGCAAACATGACCGGATAGGTTCATTTAAACCTACCCTAAATATGTCCTTAAAGGCCACATCATTAAAGTCCAACTGGTGACAGAGTTGACAAAATTCTGCCACATAATCCTCTATCTATGGTGAGGTCTCCTTGATGCAGACTTAGGAGGGCAACTGCTGGGTTCATGGTTGTTGCAGGTCAAGTATTCTGTAAGGATCCACTGGAGGCAAGTTGTAGCAAGAGAACCCAAGTGCAGTTTATTCAAAATTAACATATAACAGGATCAAAACATAACACGAAACAAAAACATGCAAGGCATGAAACAAAAACATGCAAGGCATGAAACAAAAACATGCAAGGCATGAAACAAAAACATGCAAGGCATGAAACAAAAACATGCAAGGCATGAAACAAAAACATGAACATGGACTTACACAACAGTGTTCACAGCAAACAATACTTGACCAAGACACATGGCAAACATGAGGGCTTAAATACACAGACTAATGACAAGACAAGGGACACCTGTGAACAATAAACAGACAATTAACCAATGACAAGACACATGGCAGGATCACATGACAAACAGGGAATCACATGACAGACATGGAACATGACATGAACAAAACAGAGACAAGACCAAATCGCGACAGATAGGTACAGGTACAGTATATTACAGTAGTGCAGTGCTTCTCAATTATTTTCTGTTACGCTCCCCCTAGGAAGAAGTAAACATTTCGCGCCCCGCCAACTCTCCGCCGCGACTGTAAATAGTATAATTTGTCTATAAAATTGTTATAAGTACACCAACATTGTATCCTTATTAACATTAAAAAAAAAAGAAAGAAAGAAATATAGATCAACTTACAACAAAGAATAACTCTATTAATATTGTTTTTAGTCTGTAACAGAAAAGACTTAAAGTGCATACATTTGCCTGAAATAAAAAAAAAATCAATCCTTATTTAAACTGTAAACATTTTTGACCATTTGATACTGAAAAATAAAATTAAATATAATCAATAAATAATAATACATTCAAATTGATCAGCAACATTAACTCAGGAGCACAATATATAAAACACTTTGACCAATAAAACAAAAATGAATAAAACAATTTGTGCTGATTGTTTTTTTTTTTTTTTTTTATCAAAATGAGGAAGTCAGGATTAATGGCTACAATGAGCACGTTTTGCAGTGCACAGCTTTTCGAAGCGGGGTTTGAAGCATGATACTGCAACTCTCAGCTCCTGCTCAATGTTTAGCTGGGACCTGTACTTGCAGAGAAGCCAGTCTCACAAAGATAAGATCAGGGGCGGACTTAACCATTAGGCAAAGGTCGGCAATTGCCTTGGGCCCCGAGCTATATAGGGGCCCCCAAAATGCCCCATTAAATTATACTTAAGTTTTGTTTGTTTTTTTACTTTTCGCAAATTATATATTTCTAAAAAACATTTGCGAAAAAAGGCATCAAATCATTAGTGTCGCAGACAGGAGAGGGCCCCCCCACCTCACTACATTGGACTATTCCATTATCTCACTTTCTGCGTGCAAAAGTGACAAGGCTGTAATGCGCCAAAAAACTGACGGAGAAAAAGAAGTGATTGACAGACAGTGTAGGCTACAGAGTGACAGACAGAGAAGCTACCCAAGCGGTGCTGAAAAAGCAGGAAGCGGGAGGAAAGCAAAACGTTTTTAGCAAAATTGCAGAAGGTAACAAACTTTTTTGTGATGCCCGGTATGTGCTAACGATATGTTACAAGTCCATGGTCGTAGCCAGCTATGAGGTGGCCGAGGTCCGGAACTCTGTCATTTTTTACATTCAAAAATAAAATGTCAAGCTCTCTGAATGATTAATTAGCCGTTTAAACCACCTCATATGAGTGTTTGCAATTCATGTTGCTGCGCGAAGCTAGCGCAGTGAACGGGGCTTGAGAGCGCGTTGTGAGTGAGGGCGCGCGCGGGTGCCAGATCCAGTGTTGCCAGATCCACCTAATGGAAAGGTGGCAGTAGTCTTCTGGACCTGTTTTTCTGATTTAATGTGACACTTTAGGAAATTATTAAAGTGGAAAGTTGCATGTTAGGGTTAATGATATATTAATCTTATTTCCAAAAGACAATAATCCGAATTATTTCGGATTATTATTTTTTTTCTTCTTGTTTTTCGTAGCAATATCTGGCAACATTTTACTGTCGGCATTAATAAAAAAAAAGCTTATAGACAAACTGTAATTGCATTAAGCTACCACATTCGGTAAGACAAACGCAATGATCATCGTGATTATCTGTAAGAAATGTATAATAACACTATCAGAAACTATAGCATAATACAGATCTGTATGAATGAAATTTGCCAAATAACTTACTAGCCAGCAGGAAGACGGCTCATGCTGTTTAGTTAACCTTTCACAAAGTCATCATAAAAACATTAATTAAAGCAGTGTTTCTCAACTAGCAATCTATTCAGTCAGTATATTTGTGTTTGATCTGTGTGAATTACAGAAATATAAGACTTGCTAGACCTACTTTTTTTTCTATATTTCTTTGCACAAAACTCTCCAGAAAGTGCAATTTAATGTTTTTTTTTTTTAATTCTGAAAAAACATTTTTTTTTCGTTCTCTTTTAAAGATCAAATGGGGGGCCCTATACTACCTTCGCCTTGGGCCCCCAATTTGCTAAATCCGCCACTGGATAAGATGTTGCAAAAGGAAGAAGAATTCCCATGGCCCTCTGCCCTAAGAGTGGATACTGCCTCTCTACACTCAGCCAGAATTCACTCAGTGTCTGTGATGTGAACCTCAGTCTCAATGTGAAGTCAGACGTCATATCAATGAACTGGTCCTCCTCTGCAGAGCTAAAACCAGTTGGAGCTGGTGCATTGAAAGGATCTCTCACCCAGTCATATTGGGAACTGTTTTCAGGGAAGTACTTTTTAAAGAATCCCATCTGTGATGAAATATGCTCCTTAATATATGGAATCACTGAGGTGGCATCATAGTCAGTAGTGTCAACAAATTCATGCAGGTTCTCGAATGAATCAGTATTTCCTTCATCAAGTCGCCTGCCCCACATTACAAGCTTTCGAGTGAAAGAGCTGATCTTGTCTGTGACCTGAGGGAGGTGTTTATCTTTCCCTTGAAGCTGTAGATTTAGTTCATTTAGCTTTCCAAATAAGTCACGTAGGCCAGTTTTGCCAGGAAGTTCTCATCACTAAATTTTTCTGCGAGGTCATACTTGTGCTCCTGCTCCAAAAACATTCTTATCTGCTCTCTGAGCTCAAAAACTCGGGACAAGACTTTTCCTCGTGACAGCCACCACGCTTCACTGTGAAACAGCACAGCTTGATGTTCAGCTCCCATCTCCTCACAGATAGCAGAGAAGGCTCTTGTTTTTAGTGGTCTGGGCTGAGTTTCCCGAAACCTTCTTAACGCTACGTCATTCTTAAGTTAAACCTTAAGCTGTACCTTATCGTTAATACGGGTTTCCCAAAACGCTCTTAGTTAAAGGACAACTCCGGCGCAAAATGAACCTCGGGTGTAATAACACATTGGTACAGACTAAATCGTTCCCTGAGATTTGTTTTCATGATAATCGAATATAAAGAGTTTTATCTCTAAAAACAGTTAAGCTTATAACGCTAGTATATTGGGCATCGAGTAAGCAAAAAGAGATCGCTATTAAATACCATTAACAAGGCTCAAATTAGCCCCACACTAACACGGCAGCATAATGAGTGTCCTTACATGCAAACCGAAGCATTGAGAACTTTGTAAGTGTATAGACAGTTTAATAAGAAGATACTTTACACAGACAGTACAGTTAGCGCATACAGACAGCAGCCATCTTGGAAAGCAGCCTCGATCAATCGAACCACGAAGGTGAGCGAACAGTACGTGTAGATATTGAAGATAAGATAAATTATATTTATTTTTTTATTTTCTCTGTTGCGTTCAGTGCTTCTCTTATGCGCTCAGTGCTTTCTTCCGGAAACAACGGACCATATGAGATTCCAAGTCACAGTTCAGCTCACGTATCACCGTGTTCGTGGTTTGACTGATCGAGGCTGTTTTCCAAGACGGCTGCTGTCTGTATGCGCTAACTGTACTGTCTGTGTAAAGTATCTTCTTATTAAACTGTCTATACACTTACAAAGTTCTCAATGCTTCGGTTTGCATGTAAGGACACTCATTATGCTGCCGTGTTAGTGTGGGGCTAATTTGAGCCTTGTTAATGGTATTAACTAGCGATCTCTTTTTGCTTACTCGATGCCCAATATACTAGCGTTATAAGCTTAACTGTTTTTAGAGATAAAACTCTTTACATTCGATTATCATGAAAACAAATCTCAGGGAACGATTTAGTCTGTACCAATGTGTTATTACACCCGAGGTTCATTTTGCACCGGAGTTGTCCTTTAAGTATACCTTCTGTAAGTCATACGTTCGGAATGTTGGTCTGGACCACTCTTAACTTTACCTTATCACTGTTAAAGGTCTATATGAATATAATTCAGAAGTTTTAATACACCCAGACAGTGTTCAATTAGGCTAATTCAAGTGTTTTCATGCAAAGAATAAAATTGTCATCACACTGATTGTTGTTAGAATTTTAATTATATTATTATATATAATAACATTTTATAAATTTATTTTAATTAAAGAGTGCTTTTAAAGGCCAGTAAAAGCATAGGCTACTGTCAGTAAAGTCCTATTCGGACCCTAATATTGTTTATCATGGGCTCGTACGGTATTTTAAACATTTACAGGGGTAAGTCGGTTATTTTAGTGCCGTCCGAATCCATAATATCAGTGTTTTTTCCTCACCCAACCCACGTAAAAATCTCTGTCCAAATTAGTACCTACTGATTTTTGACAATCGTGTGGTAATTTAATTGCCGTCTGAATCCACATCTCTGAGTTTACAAGAAGAGATTCAAAATTCACTGTTTAAATCCTTTTTGATCACTGCCGAGCACCGTAGCTACGTGACATACACTTTTATTACTGAAATGCTTGAAAGTATTTACAAGAACAATATTTCATCGCAGCTCACCTCAGCAAACAAAAATGGGAAAGAGAAGAAAGCACATAACAATTTTTAATGGTTATTATGGCAGCAATATATGATACAATTTTAAAATATGTAGGCAAGGCTATTATTGTCACAGTGTCTGGTTTGTGTTTCCTGGGTAACCACTAGAGGTCCTCTTCCCGCACGGTGTCCCACACTCTGTTACTACATTTTCCCATGATCCTGTCTGTCACTGAGTGTTCATTGTGTTCAGCTGTTTCTCGTCACCTCGTTTAGCACTTGTGTATATATACCCTGTTAGTTTCAGTGTTTGTTACGGAGTCCTTGTATTATGTCCCCACACTTCCGGTATTTGTATCTGTCTGGTTCTTTTCTGTATTTCATGTTTTGGATTGCCTTATTGGACTTTTGACCCTTGCCTGGACTGGTTTGTGAGTACGGATTACCCATTAAATATACTGCTTTTGGATCTTACGTTTCCTGTGTGTGTGTATCGTGACAGAAGGACTCCGTCATGAATAGATCCAGCGGTATGGGTTTTCATGCCTCTTCCCCAGCCACCGCGTTGGAGAGGAAGCAGCAGAGGGGGAGTTCGCAATCTGGGGAGGTGCCGCCTCGGATGAATATTTTCGAGTGCTTCGCATTATGGACTCGCATTACGGAGGAGACCGTGGCGGTAGAATCTCCCGAGCCCCCTTCCATCGAACACGGACGATCGTTTGAGGGAACTCGGTTGGCCAGGAGGAGGGTCCCTCTTCCGGGGGTCCCAGTTCCGGTGGTCCTGAAACGGAGGAGGAGAAGGAAGACTTCCTCCGTGACAGTTCCGGTGGTCCCAGTTCCGGTGGTCCCAGTTCCGGTGGTCCCAGTTTCGGTGGCCCCGAGTCCGGTGGTCCCGAGTCCGGTGGTCCCGGAGGTCGACCCCGTGCAGCCCGCTGTCAGCCCTGAGGTCTTCTCGGAGCTGCCCACCATCAGTCCCGCCACGGCCAAGAGGGCTGTGTTCCTCTTTTATGCAGTGGCGGTACTGCATGCGTGGAGGAGACACAGCACGCCTGCCGAACCAGAGTTTCACGTCAGCTCTGCCAATCCTGCACTTCACGTCAGTCCTGCCATGGCCAGGAAGGCCGTGTTCCTTTTTTATGTAGTGGCAGTTCTGCAGGCATGGAGGAAGCAGAGGAGTTCTGCCGAGCCAGAGACTGTCCACGTCACGTCTGCCGAGCCAGAGACTTTTCACGTCACGTCTGCCCAGCCAAAGAATGTTCAAGTCACGTCTGCCCAGCCAGAGAATGTTCAAGTCACGTCTGCCCAGCCAGAGACTGTTCACGTCACGTCTGCCCAGCCAGAGACTGTTCACGTCACGTCTGCCCAGCCAGAGACTGTTCACGTCACGTCTGCCCAGCCCGAGACTGTTCACGTCACGTCTGCCCAGCCCGAGACTGTTCACGTCACGTCTGCCCAGCCCGAGACTGTTCACGTCACGTCTGCCCAGCCCGAGACTGTTCACGTCACGTCTGCCCAGCCTGAGACTGTTCCTGAGCCGGAGCCAGTGTCTGCTGTTCCTGAGCCGGAGCCAGTGTCTGCTGTTCCTGAGCCGGAGCCAGTGTCTGCTGTTCCTGAGCCGGAGCCAGTGTCTGCTGTTCCTGAGCCGGTGTCTGTTGCTGGTCCTGAGCCGGTGTCTGTTCCTGTGCCGTGGCCGCCCGAAGGGTGGTCTCCGCCGTGCTCGCCTGAGTGGTCGTCTTCGCCCTGGTCGTCTCCACCATGGCCGCTCGAAGGACCTGCCCCATTCCGGCCGCCTGCACAGCCGGATCCGCCCTGGCCGCCCGATGGACTGTCTGCTCCGCCCTGGCCGCCCGAGGGGTTGTCTGCTTTGCCCTGGCCGCCCAAGGGGTCGTCTGCTTCGCCTTGGGCGCCCGATGGGTCGTCTGCTTCGCCCTGGCCGCCGGCGAAGCTATGTATCACTGTTCCTGTTCCCCTGCATGGACCTGGCCCACCATCCCTCCCCCTGATCCTCCACAGTTCCACCTCCCTCCTGAACTCTTGTGTTGTGTGTTAGTCATGTCTTGGAGCGTCTGGTAGCCGCTCCGTAGAGGGGGGGTAATGTCACAGTGTCTGGTTTGTGTTTCCTGGGTAACCACTAGAGGTCCTCTTCCCGCACGGTGTCCCACACTCTGTTACTACATTTTCCCATGATCCTGTCTGTCACTGAGTGTTCATTGTGTTCAGCTGTTTCTCGTCACCTCGTTTAGCACTTGTGTATATATACCCTGTTAGTTTCAGTGTTTGTTACGGAGTCCTTGTATTATGTCCCCACACTTCCGGTATTTGTATCTGTCTGGTTCTTTTCTGTATTTCATGTTTTGGATTGCCTTATTGGACTTTTGACCCTTGCCTGGACTGGTTTGTGAGTACGGATTACCCATTAAATATACTGCTTTTGGATCTTACGTTTCCTGTGTGTGTGTATCGTGACAATTATAGGCTGTTATAGTTTGGATTATTTTTTATAATATCCCATGAGTCCTAGTAAATGCAATTTCAACTATTTCTGAAGTGCTTCTTTTATAAAGAACAGCGCTTTCTCACATAAACAGCACCTGCATGAGAGAATAATTGATTCTCGAGTCATCGATATCAACAGATTTAGCACCATCGCCACGGACAGCACACGGTAACGTCGCACGTCAGAAGGTATATCTTAAGCAGCTTTCTAAGGTATAGTTCGGGGAACACGCCTAGAAATGGTATACCTTCAGTTAAGTTATACCTTAAGAGTCTTCGTGGCGCGCTAAGAGACAACGTTATCGGGAAACTCAGCCCTGGTCTTTATAAAATTGACTACACCTACAATGTCAGTCATAACCTCACTTAATTCAGAGGAAAGGTCCCCTGATGCCAGTGCTTCTCTGTGTATAACACAGTGTGTCCACTCAGCATTAGGTGAGGCCTTTTTTTTTTTTTTTTTTTTTTTTACCTGCTGATGTCCCATTGAGATAATCAAATCTGGGGGCAACAATTAGACAAGTTACACAGAAACACAGAAACAAACAGAATAAAGCAGATTTACCATACATGTAAAACAATTTAAGAATGACATAAAGGGGTCATTGAAAACATGTGCATTGTTGAAATTTGGAACATTTAAGTAATTGTTTAAAATGTTCTTGATGAGTGCCCGAAGTCCTTTTCTCATCCCTGCCATGGTCTGTGCACCATCACTGCAAACACCAATGCAGTTCTCCCACTTTAGCCCATTCTCAGTCAGGAAGCAGTCCAGCATTTTGAATAGCTCTTCTTCAGCTGTGGCTCTGTCTCTGACATATTTACAAAAAAGTAGATCCTCACACAGGGAGCTTGTCATGTCAAAACGCACATAAGCGATAAACAAACAGTCTTTGTTGCTGTCAGTTGCTTCATCGAACTGTAAGGCAAAACGTTTGTCTTTGAGTTTATCTACCAGCTGTTCTTTAAGATCGTTAGCAATGTCATTTATACGTCTGGCGACAGTGTCATTGGACAGAGGGATAGTTTTTATTTTTGCAGCACTTGAGTCATCCAGCATGACAGAGACCATGTCTAACGCTGCAGGCAGTATCAGCTCCTCTGCTATGGAGTGTTTTTTTTGCACTGAGCAATTTAGTACGCCACCTTATATGATGCTAACAGTGCTCGCTGGTTTACTGAAGTAGCATTCACAAAGCGGGATGATTGTTGGCTATATTCGGCATGTTTTCGCTGAAAAAAACTCAAGCGGCTTATCAGCGTGATTGGGTGTAATGTCTTTAAGTGACATTTATTTGGCTTCATATAAGCCATTTATTTGGCTTCATGCTGTCCGCTGCCAACATTTTTAGACACAGTAAACATACCGGTCTTTCCTCGTCTCCCACCGTAGTCACAGTGAAGCCAAGCGCTATACTCCTCGTCTTAGCTTTCGGGAGACTTACGTTTGTCTCATTATCTCCGTCTATCTCCGCCTTTCTTTTCATCCCTGTTAAATATTTTTCCATGGTGTCTCTTAAGGGTTTGTTATCTGCACTTCATGTCTCCTGCTCTGTGCTGTGTGCTCTTGTTCGGTGAAAAGAAACCCTACTCCCTGCGGCAAAATAAAGCATGTTCGCTCAGAGCTCCCTCAGGGGGGCGCTCCCCACTATTTGAGAAGCACTGCAGTAGTGTCTTGTGTAGTCAGTAGAATTACAGAATTACTGAATCTCCTTTAGATACAACCGAAAAATATGATGACAACTCACCAAACACTACGAAATCTCAGTTTGATCAGAAAATTCCAATGTTTTGACATTATTCAAAGAAGAAAACAAGGGAAAATCTCTGTGTTTTGTGTTTTCACTGAACGTGTGGAGGATTAGTTTGTTCTCAACACACAACACTACACATTCCCAAAGACTATACTGAAATGGCTGTTAAAGGGACACTCCACCCATTTGCATTAAGCTTTCCATTGTTAGAAACCCAGTCATACTATTGAATGGTCGTGCAACACTCTCTCATTTTCCCCTGAGACGAGAGAAATCCACTATTTACCTTTTTCACTTCCTCCTACAATGACGCAAAAATCGTCATTTTACGTCATTGTAGGAGGAAGTGTAAGAGGGGGGGGATTTCTGTAAAGACTACAAGCACTAGTTCCCACCCTTTCAATCCCGCCCAAAGGGGGTTGGACCTAATGCCCTAACAAGTCAAGTCAAGTCAAGTCATCTTCATTTATATAGCGCTTTTAACAATGGAGATTGTTTCAAAGCAGCTTTACAGAGATAAACATACAATTTACGGTAACAGAGATTGTTTTGGCTTTATAGCGATTTTGAATAATGTTATTTCCGGCTAAAGTGGGTTTTGATTGATTCACTTCCAGCAAAATTATCATTTGTTATTACATTAGGGGCCACTAAGACGATGGCGTTCTCTCTAAACAGACTTTAAACGCGAACCTGTGACCTGATGGCGTTCACATGCGCATTAAAAATTGATTCTATAGTTATATTCGTTTGAATATGTGTGCGCAGGTTTGTAATTTCCCAACAAACCATGCCTAAACAAACTAATTGTCTTGCCTATAAATTTGATACAGAATTTTATTTTATCACTTCGGGGTACGCGAACCGGATTTTCAACAACGCTTTATCTGTAGAGTGGGAAAGGGATCCTCCATAGGGAGAGGATAGTTGACACTTCAGCACTGCATTGTCATCGGGTCCAGGCGAATCTCCTTCGTCAGATCTGGATATGGCCTGGATCCGGCAGGCTGCAGGAAAACCTCGGGATAAACATTGACACTAAAGTTAGCGTAGATGCCATTCTTCTTATGATGTAACGAGTACATCTGGATTTAAGGGAAGTGTTCCGGCTGACCTAATCTATGCAGCCTAACATTGAATTATAGAAGTCGATAATGTATTATGTGTATGCTAGGTCAAAGAGATGTGTTTTTAGTCTAGCTTTGAACTGACCGAGTGTGTCTGCTTCCCGGACAATGGTAGGAAGACTGTTCCAGAGTTTTGGTGCTAAATAGGAAAAGGATCTACCGCCTGCAGTCGATTTAGATATTCTAGGTATTATCAACTGGCCGGAATTTTGAGATCGCAATAGATGTGAAGGACTATAATGCTTTAAAAGCTCACTCAAGTACTGCGGAGCTAAACCATTTAGTGCTTTGTAAGTAATCAACAATATTTTAAAATTTATACCATGTTTAATAGGCAGCCAATGCAGTGTTGACAGAACCGGGCTAATATGGTCATATTTCCTGGTTCTGGTAAGAACTCGAGCTGCTGCGTTTTGAACTAGCTGTAGTTTATTTATTAAGCGTGCAGGGCAACCACCCAGTAGAGCATTACAATAATCTAGCCTTGATGTCATGAACGCATGAACTAATTGTTCTGCATTTGTTAATGAGAGCATATGGCGTAATTTAGATATGTTTTTAAGATGGAAAAATGCGGTTTTACAGATACTAGACACGTGACTTTCAAATGAGACATTGGTATCAAAGAGCACACCCAGGTCATAGGCGGAGTTTGACATTCGAGCCAGGGGGGGCAAAAAAATAATCATTGTAGCATTCATTCATTCATGTAGTAATCATTAGGCGCGTTTCCATTACAGATTTGCGCAAAACCTTTGCGACTTTTTCTAAATGTCCATAAAAAAACTATTGCGAAATGACGGCGTTTCCATTAATTAACCGATGTTATGCGACTAAAATGTATTTTTTTCCTCTCGCGATAAGTCATTCCAAAAATCATGGTAAACGGATGGTAGGTTTATATCACAGCCACCGCACTAGACATTATTATTATTAATGGAAGGAGACGTGGTGTTATCCAAGCATTAATGGCAGACCCTTATACTGCGAACGGCACATAGCCTATAGCCTAATGGTGTGTTCACACCGAACGCGAATTTAATTATTTGGGCGAGTAGATTACATACAAAGTCAATGCAAAGACGCGAATAGACGCATCATTCGCGCCGGGCGTTGCGAATGACGCGAATTGGGCGACGCGTTTGCCGCGAATGTCTTCCGCGCAAGTTGAAAAATTTGAACTGGAGCGAATGTTCAAGCGTCTAACTAAACGCGATAGACGCGTATTTGACGCTCTATTCGCGTTCGGTGTGAACACACCATAAGAGTTCCTGGCTGGTTCTCCCTCATTTCTGCTCCGAGGTCTTGATTGTGGCATTTCTTTGAGGTTTAGAATCCAGTATTCCTGTAATTATTGTTTCTTTTATGAATTTAATAAAGAACTCTGTCTCGTATTATGTCCAAACGGTCAGTGTACTTTTGTGTCCATTCGTTTTTCCTTATTTAACCCGTAATTGCAAAACGAAAAATAAACGGTTGTATTTTTAAAACGCAAAGTCGAACACCAAAATTTTAATTTGAACTGCTACACACCAAATGCTGCGCAAAATAATTAATATGGAAGAATTTTCAGATTTTTGTTTATGACTTTTTGCCCCTTTATTAAACATGTAAAATATTGACAAATTAATATGAAAAAAAAAAAATAGATTTAACTGGTTTTCTAAGGCCAAATTAGAACCTGGAAATTATATTTTTCCCGTAGTGCTGCATGAGAAGATAACCACAGGCTACAGAAAGGGGATTTATAGGTGAGTTATAGGCTATAATAATTAATAAATGTGTCTGAAAAAATAAGGCATTTTAATTGTTTATTAATAAAAAATCTCCATCTCCGCTGTAAGGATGCACCTTTAGAGAGAAATGCACCTCTCATACGGATTACATAACCAGAAGGTATTAGCTTTCGATTCGAATTTGTTCGTTTTAAAGTGGACATTTCAAGCTTTAGCTTAGGCTATTTTGTTTCAGTTATAGCGCTTCAGTTCACGGAGACCATGAAGCGCGCCTGATTGTTTTATTTTATTTTACAAAAGCACAACGTTTTCTTGTTATTGTGAGTGTACACAAATAAAAGTAGTTGCGAATAATGTATTATTATTTTCTGTATGACCAGATATGATAGAGTAGGCTAGCCTATTTTAAGTTGTTTCCACTGTTGATAGGAAAATGCAAGTGTTCGCGCCCGCGCCCCGCGCCTCCGTGCCATCCAGTGCGCGCTCCACATTCCGCACACACACTTGGATATGCGTCAAAATCTTGTTTAGCCTATTTGTGATAATCTTAGCCCTGTATTATGAATGATATGTGACGAATTGCTTTGTTCCTTTTTTTTGATAAGCGTCTTCTACATATGTAGCCTAATAAATGTTATAATAATGATGATAATTATTATTATTATCCCCGCGTCTTCTCTAAGTCAGCTGACTGTAAATGCGCAAAACAGTTTCCATTGCATTTTTTTTTTTACTAAAGCAGTATATAAAATCAGATGTGTATTACCTACCACCATTTAGTTGTTTTGTGTTATTTAAAATATTTATAATATATATATTTTTTAACAATGCAAAAAAAAATGTAAACGGGTTTCAGCCACCAGGGGGGGCAATGCTCCCCCTGCCCCCCCCGCAAACTCCGCGCCTGACCCAGGTTCCTAACCGACGACGAAGACTTAACAGAGCAGCCATCAAGTGTTAGACAGTATTCTAGGTTATTACGTGTGGAAGTTTTTTGTCCAATAATTAGAATCTCTGTTTTTTTCAGAATTTAGTAGTAGGCAATTACTAGTCATCCAATTTTTTATATCGGCTATGCATTCCGTTAATTTTGTGAATTGGTAAGTTTCGTCGGGGCGTGAAGAAATATATAGCTGAGTATCATCGGCATAACAGTGAAAACTAATTCCATGTTCCCTAATGATATCTCCTAATGGTAGCATGTACAGAGTGAACAGCAGCGGTCCTAGTACTGAGCCTTGTGGTACGCCATACTGAACTTGTGATCGATAAGACATCTCTTCATTTATTGCTACAAACTGATAACGGTCAGTTAAGTATGATTTAAACCATGCTAGTGCAACTCCACTAATGCCAACATAATTTTCGAGTCTATTTATAAGAATGTTGTGGTCAATAGTATCAAATGCAGCACTAAGATCAAGTAACACTAATAGAGAGATACAACCACGATCGGATGATAAGAGCAAATCATTTGTGACTCTGATGAGAGCTGTCTCGGTACTACGGTACGGTCTAAATCCTGACTGAAAATCCTCGCAGATATCATTTCTTTCTAGAAAGGAACACAGTTGTGAGGATACTGCTTTTTCTAATATCTAGATAGAAAAGGCAGATTCGAGATCGGCCTGTAATTGACTAATTTTGTATGATCAAGTTGTGGTTTTTTAACAAGCGGTTTTATCATAGCCAGCTTAAAGGTTTTTGGTACGTATCCAAGAGACAAAGACGAATTAATGATAGTAAGAAGAGGATCTATGACCTCTGGATGCATCTCTTTCAGTAGTTTAGTCGGTATAGGGTCTAACATACATGTTGTCGATTTAGATGATTTAACGAGTTTAGAAAATTCATCCTCTCCTATGGCAATAAATGAATCAAATTTTTCCTCATGGAGACTACAATGCACTGTCTGATGCGATACTGTGGTAGACGGTTGCATAGTTATAATTTTGTCCCTAATATTATCGATCTTATAAGTGAAGAAGTTCATAAAGTCATTACTGCTGTGTTGCTTGGACACTTCTGAGCTTGAAGCTTTCTTTTTCGTTAGTTTAGCTACTGTTTCAAATAAATACCTAGGATTATGTTTATTTTTTTCTAATAGGGTTGAAAAATAAGCAGATCTAGCAGCTTTTAAAGCCTCTCTGTAAGCAATCGAGCTCTCTTTCCATGAAATCAGAAATACCTCTAGTTTAGTTTTCTTCCAGTTGCGCTCCATTTTTCTGGCTGCTCTCTTAATAGTAGGGAGGTTAAGCCCAAAAAATAGGCCTTTGACTTCAAGTCATGATGCAAAGGTCTCCTTTGGTATGGAAGTACCTTAGGGTCATACAAATAAATTTATCTTAAGACACAAGTGAGATCACACTTTGTATCAGAAATAAACATGTTTTTTCAAAAATGGCCGCCAATGCGCCGAAAATACTCTAGAGCCCATATCTTTGCTTCTGTTATCGCTATAATGACAAATTTGGTGTCAAAGTGTACATTCTTGAGGTCAAGGAATCCAATAAAATTGGTTTCAAGTTTAAAAAAATTATAATTTTCCCCATACCATGACAATTGGGGGTAAATATGCACATTTCACATAAAAATTGTCATCAGAGTGACTTTACTTATCTTTTCGTTCAAAAACTTTAATTTTGTATTTAAGCAGTGCAGCTACTTCTGTACATTACATTTGTCCTAAGTAGCATGAGATTTCGACCAGTCAGGAGTAGCCTATAGCATATCAGTTCCTGCAACAACACATCCCATCTGCACCAGGAGCTGTGACAGCTGTTGAAGGTCAGAGGTGACAGGTTAACACTTTGAGGTTCGTATGACTTTCTCATTAAATAATTTTTTTTTTTTTAATGTTAGATAACTAATAAATAGCTAGCTAGTTGACTATGGAAAAAAAAACCTTAGAGGGAAAACCTCTTTTCTCGAGAATACTGAAGCCAAAAATTATCCTTATAATTTGTATTAATTTAAAACACACTTGCTGCAGCTAGCAGACCTAGGCGAGGCAGCTCGCGCGCCTATTGGATGCTATGCGGCAACTGCTGCAACCTATCGAGGCACTGCTCGTGACGTAAGCACCAATGAGTGGGCGAATGGGCGTGGCTTATGCCTATATAAGCCAGAGCTCGATAAGATGCTCCTTGGTTTTCATCGACTGAAGCGAAACCAGATGGTAGCACAAGCACGGCAGGGTTACGCAACACTCATTCCCTCTTCTAGAGAGAACCGAGGTTACGTTAGTAACCGTGACGTTCTCTTACGAGAGTACTCTCGTGTTGCGTAAGCTAGCTTACGCTACGGGAATCCAATTTAAAACGCCGTGCGTGCTAAATCTACCACAACACTGACCCAAGGGCGAGCGCCCTGAGTTCATATGATATGGGGATATAAAAAGCCGACATTGGGAATGGGCTTAATAAGAATGATATAAGGTAAACGTGGTTACCTTAAATGCATAGAGGGTGCTTAACACGGTATAACAGTCAGGGGAGGCAATAGCCTGCCTGAACTGAAAACTTTGCAGTCCGCGGAACCGAGTCCGGCAGAACTGAGCGGATAAACTAAACTGACAACAGTCTAGCTTGGAGCGCGGGAACTTCCAGGTTATAGAACCCTATAAATGTAGACAGAGAGGCCCAGCCTGCCGCCATACAGATATCGTGAAGGGAAATCCCACTGGACCAGGCCCATGAAGAGGCATGCCTCTAGTGGAATGAGCTCTGACGCCCAGAGGGCAACGAAGGCTCTTAGATGTATAAGCCAGTGAGATAGCGTCCACTTTCCACCTGGAAAGGCTATGTTTCGAGGCAGCTAGACCTTTAGATCGGCCACCAAACGAAACAAATAGCTGTCCTGACCGTCTGAAAGCAGCCGAACGTTCCAAGGGCCCTAACCAGGCAAAGGAGATTCACGTCAGACTCGCTGTCAGATCCGAAGAGAGAATGTCAGATTGAAGAGGCGGTGGTACCAGTACCAGTCGGTCGCCTTCCAAGGTTTCAGAGCTGCGACGCATTTCTGATTGACCCTGAGGCGAAACAGATCGGAGGCCCAAGCTTGAGACGGCACTCGTGCTTTCAGCCACCACTGCAGTGGGCGCATGCGAAGCAGACCCAGCTGGAGTACTGATGATGATGAGGCCATGAGGCCCAGCATCTTCTGAAATCTCTTGAGCGGGACTATAGTGCCGCAATGTTCAGTATGCGCTCTGGCGATAGTCGCGCTGTCATTGACAGCGAGTTCAGCTCTGTGCCCAGAAAGGATATTTCCTGGCTCTTCGCCCAATTGACTGTGAGACCAAGATTCTCGAGGTGTTCGAGTAATATGGTCCTGTGTTCTATGACCTCTGAATGAGATCGAGCTAGAATCAGCCAATCGTCCAAATAGTTCAAAGCTGGCATTCCCTGAAGTTTCAGGGGCGCGAGAGCCGCGTCCATGTACATCATAATATACAGGATGCCAGGGACAGGCCGAACGGTAGGACTGTGTATTGATATGCCTGGCCCTCGAAGGTGAATCTCAAAAATCGCCTGTGACGAGAGAATGTCAGACTCGCTGTCAGATCCACAGAGACTTGTGCTCTGAAAGGAGTGGCAAGTACTTTGGGGACATAATCATGTCTTGGTTTGAGGATGACCTTGGAGTCATTAGGCCCAAACTCAAGGCACGACGCACTAACAGAAAGTGCGTGTAAGTCACCCACCAGCTTGACTGAGGCGATAGCCACCAGAAAGGCGGTTTTCAATGAGAGATACTTAAGGTCCACAGACTGTAGAGGTTCGAAAGGGGCACCCTTCATGGCCTCCAGGACCAAGGAAAGGTCCGAGGGGGGGCGAGGAGGGTTCATCCTTCTAGCTCCCCTGAGGAAGCGGACTACAAGGTCGTTCCTACCCAGTGACTGGCCATGCGAATGTTTGACAAACGCAGCAATAGCCGCCACATATACCTTGAGCATGGATGGGGATCTACCCTTATCCAAGAGCTCCTGTAGGAAGGAGAGAACCTCCGACACCCCACAATCTTGTGGATCCAGGTTGCGAGCTGAGCACCAACCTGAGAACACTGACCATTTGGAACCATAAAGCCATCTAGTAGAGGGCGCTCTAGCTTGCGTAATCGTGTTTAACACTCCGTCGGGGAGACTGATGGGTACCCGTTGATGGCCCACACATGCAGAGCCCAAAGCTCGGGTCGTGGGTGCCAAATCGTACCCCCGGCCTGTGAGAGGAGATCTCTCCTCAATGGGACAGGCCACGGAGGCAAGCTCTGAAGCTGCATCAGCTCCAGAAACCAAACTTGGTTCGGCCAGAACGGAGCTACTAGAAGTACACAGGAACCGTTCTCCCTTATAGGCTTGATTACCTGTGGTAACAGCATGATCAGAGGGAAAGCATAGAGAGGGCGGCTGGGCCAGTGATGGGCAGCCCAGCCGCCAGTGATGGGCTGGGCCAGTGATGGGCTGGGCCAGTGATGGGTGCTGAACCCATACAAGGATGCGTTCTGCCAGTGCATGAAGGTTCCGTGATCTCAGACTGCCCTGGCGATTTATGTAGGAAACCACCGACATGTTGTCCGTGCGGATAAGGACATGGTGGCCCTTTAGAAGGGGATGGAAGAACCGCAAGGCGTTCTCGACCGCCTTCATCTCTAGACAGTTTATGTGCAAGCTCTTTTCTTGGCTTGACCACAGGCCAAAAGTCGGTCTGCCCTCATAGAGGGCGCCCCAGCCCGAATTGGAGGCGTCTGTCGAAACCACTATCAGTTTAGAGATTACTCCCAGGTTTACACCTGTCTGATACCAGTCGACCGCCTTCCAGGGCTCCAGAGCTGTGACACAGTTCTGAGTTACCTTGAGACGTAAACGACCGGATGCCCATGCTCGACGCAGGACCCACGTCTTCAGCCAGTGCTGTAAAGGGCGCATGCGAAGCAGACCTAAACGAAGAAATTATTAAGTTGTGAATGGACTGTGTGTTTGGCATGCGTTTTTTAATAAAAAATTGCATACTTCACCTCCAATTGTCATGTTAAGGACAACATTATTGTTTTTTAGTCTTGGAACCTATTTTATTGGACTCCTTGACCACAAAAATGTACCCGTTGATACCAAATTTATCATTATAGCTATGACAGAAGCAAAGATATGGGCCTCTCAAGTATGGTCGGCGGCCATTTTTAAAAAATGTGTGTATATAAGATACAAAATGTGATCTCACTTGTGTCTTAGGATAAATTTATTTCTATGGCCCTAAGGTACTTCCATACCAAAGGGGACCTTTGCATCATGACTTGAAGTCAAAAGTCACTTAACCTCCCTACTATAAGGGCCTGGGTGTGCTCGTTGTACCACGGTGTTGGACTATTTTCTTTAATCTTCTTTAAGCGCAATGGAGCAACTGCGTCTAAAGTGCTGGAAAAGAGAGAGTTAAAAGTTTCTGTTGCAATATCGAGTTCTTCTAAGCTATCTGGGATGCTGAGATGATGAAACTGATTAGGAAGATTATTGATAAAGCAATCTTTAGTGGCAGAAGTTATAGGTCAAACGTATTTATAACACGGAGTCGGCTTTGCAGCCTTGGCTAAATGTAATTTACATGAGACTAGATAATGATCTGAGATGTCATCGCTCTGCTGCAGAATTTCAACGGCATCAATATCTATTCCATGTGATAGTATTATATCTAGAGTATGATTACGACAATGAGTAGGTCCTGACACGTGTTGTCTAACTCCAATTGAGTTTACAATATCTTTAAATGCCAATCCCAATGCATCTTTTTCATTATCTACATGTATATTAAAATCACCAACAATTAGTACTTTATCTGCAGCCAATACTAATTCTGATAGAAAGTAAGCAAATTCTTTGATAAAATCTTTATGGTGCCCTGGTGGCCTGTGTACAGTAGCCAGCAGAATTCTCAAATGTGATTTATCGTTTACACTATACATTTTTACATTAAGAACCAACACTTCAAAAGAAGTATATTTAAAACTAGATTTCTTAGTGGTTTTGAAAATATTACTATAAATTACAGCAACACCTCCCCCTTTGCCTTTCAGACGAGGTTCATTTTTATAACTGTAATCTTGTGGGGTTGACTCATTTAAAGTAATATAATCATTTGGTTTTAACCAGGTTTCTGTCAAACACAGCACATCTAGATTATAATCTGAAATCATATCATTAACTATGAGTGATTTTGGAGTAAGGGATCGAATATTCAGCAACCCAAGCTTTATCATTTGCTCATCTGTATTATATCTGTTTTTTATTTGTTAAACATCAATTACATTTTTAACCTGACGTTTTTTGGATTTCCAAATTCGGGGAACAGACACAGTCTCTATATGATGATATCTAGGTGAAAGAGGCTCTATGTGATGGGATTTATCTGACCTTGGTGACGTGAGGCCGCTAGCAGACGGTCGGTTTAGCCAGTCTGTCTGCTTCCTGACCTGAGCCCCAGATTGTCATATTTTAGCTCTAAGACTATGAGCCAAATTACTAGAGAGAAGAGCAGCACCATCCCAGGAGGGATGAATACCATCTCTTTTCAACAGGTCAGGCTTGCCCCAAAAACTTTTCCAATTGTCTATGAATTCTACATTATTTTGCGGACACCACTCAGACAGCCAGCGATTCAGTGAGGCCAATCTACTAACTATCTCATCACTCCTGCGAACAGGAAGGGGGCCAGAGCAAATTACAGTGCCTGACATCATACTTGCGAGTTCACACACCTCTTTAATATTCATTTTGGTGATCTCCGACTGGCGGAGTCGAACATCATTAGTGCCGACATGAATAATGATCTTAGAGAATTTACGATTAGCATTAGCCAGCACTTTTAAATTTGCTTTGATGTCAGGCGCTCTGGCTCCCGGCAAACATGTGACTATGGTGGCTGGTGTCTCTATTTTCACGTTCCGTGTGATCGAATCACCAATTACCAGGGCACAATCAACAGAATTCTCAGTGGGTGTTTCACTGAGTGGGGCAAATCGATTTGTTATGGGAATCGGAACGGAAGAGTGGTTCTTTGATCCGCGACTAGAGCGGTGATCTCTCACAGTAACCCATCTGCCCTGCTGCACGGGCTCTACTTCAGCCGGAACTGAATCATGTAAAGAGTTCACTATGCTAGGCGCATCCAAAACCCTATCTAAAGATCTAGCATTCTTACCATCCTCAATTAAAGTTTGGATGCGTGTCTCTAGTTCTGAAATCTTCTCCGTCAGCCTGACTGTCTCCTTGCATTTATCACATATAAATCCTATATTGCCATCGGAGAAGGCTATACTAAACAAATGATACGTGACACAGGTGACAATAACAGGACAAGACATTACTCACCGTGTTTGTTGACTGATTCTTACTTACCTGGACTTATGAACTCAAAGGCGCGGGCGCACGAGAGAAAATAAATACATAAATAAGCGGACGGGTGGCGCGTTTAGCTAACAGAGCTATCACAGATCAGTGGGTGGGACTTCACTTGCAGATACTGGAAATCAATATCAGCCATCTTGTTTATAAGCTAAGCTAACAAGCGCTGTGGAGATAGGAAGTTACGACAATGACGGAAGAAACTAAACATGATATGGAAGAAGAGGATTTTGAAATTCCTCTGCTCGAATCCGATGTTCGTGGCTATCTTTACGAGCCGCAATATAGTGAAGAGCAGCTGAGGCTGATGGAGGAACAGGAGGCGGGTGCCTGTCGCGGACGAGAAGCCCGGACTGGCTCGAGCTGGGCGGACTGCTGGTGCCTGTGCTCTCGCTGTGCGCTACGGACACAGATAGAGTCCGTCTGCTGCAGAGAAATTCAACGATGGCAATTTCTCCTGGACGAAATCTCTGAATCAGACGAGCACACGGACGTTTGTGTTGTGATGTGAACCATCCTAGTGTCGCACCGCATATGTTCTGACTGAACATCCAGGTATCATACAATAATTCGCCATATTGAAAGAAATACAAACGAGGAGTAATTCGCTAATGAGTTTGCCAATGTAACGGGGTTCGTTGTTGTGGGAAGAAGGAGGCGGGAACCGGCGAACATTTAAACATTTAATAGTAACATTTAATAGTAAAATAAACAAATACAAAACAAAATACTTTTGTATAAGCCAGCTGGCCACACACAACAGAAACAAAACACAACATAAAATCAGGCCTGTTCTTTTTGTGCTTCCGCTCCTCCGTGAGAGATATGAGACCGCTGCGTCTCACAGGTGTCATTCATTATCATTTGCGCCGTCCTCTCACGTCCCTCGCCCTCGTCCTGCTCGCCACAGCCAACTAACTAGATATTTTGTGTGAAATGAATTTCAAACTCTTTTGGCAGCTAGCCTTGTAGACGGAAGAGTGATTTCTCTGATGTTTGCGCTGTTCTGGATTAGTGGGAGTGGCTTGCGGAGCTGTGCAATGTGGTGCATTGTGGGAGTTGTTGTCTTACATACAAATGCGCCAAATGAAATGTGAACTTGTACATGTTTTGACTTACACTCCAGTAGTTATTTTGTGTTCAGTTCACTTGTTTGATTTGTTTTTTGGTCAGTTTAGTCCTTACACGTATCACTAGATGTTCCCTCGTCCCATCCAACTCTGTATTTCTGTTTTCTGTCAGAAATGAGATGGTGAGGTGTGATACTGGCTTTTGATAGTATCATTGGCACAATCTCATCACCTACTGGAAAGGAGAGACACACAGACACATGAGTGGTTATCAATTAAAATTAATCACCATGCTTTGAGCATACTGTTATGAATATTAATTGCCGTTACTTAGCTTTTGACTCACAAAATGGAGAAAATTCCATGCTGTTTGTATGATCATGTTAGTTGATTCATATTTTTATTTTGTCATCATCTCCATTTTCTCCAGCTCTGTGGCCTGAATGGCTTCCTCAGTGTCAGAGGGGTCGCAACTTTTTTTTCATCCTCCTTTTGTGATTTCATTTTCAAATCCATGGTGGTCCTCCTTTTTTGGTAAAAAAAGTCTTATGATTCAAATAATTTCTGAATACAATACTTTTATTAAAATAATTAAATGCTAAATCAAAGCGTTCTATTAAGTTTACTTCCTTCTGAATTCAAAACTTGGCTGTGTCCGAAATCACATAACCTATCTCTTCTTGAGTATAACTCATTCTGAATAAGTAATTACTCCACAACCGCTAAAAAAGTATATTCTATATAGTATGAGTGTGTGTAGTATGAATGTAATCCGGATGTTCTACATTCGCCATGTTGTCATTAACACGTGACCTACCAGCGTCAGTTACGTCGCTTCACCTCCATTGAGTAGGGGGAGGCTGCAGACCTGGGGCCTCATTTATAACCGTTGCGTACGCACAAAACATGCCCTGTAAGAGGCGTACGCCACTTCCGACGCATGAGTTGTGATTAATAAAAACAAACTTGACGGGAAAATTTGCTCACCTGCACGCAAACTCCCATGCGTACGAACGTTTTGGAGACGGAGCAGTTTGGCGACACTGATGGTGAGCTGAGGGATTGACGGCAGATGAATGAAATTAAACATATTGACTTGAAAAGTTGCGCATATATCCATATTATCATAAACATACAAATCACTTTCAATCCTCATTATGCGTCTTAATCATAAATACATGCATGTTCACAATACCAATTTGAAATAAATAAATGGCAATAAATGATCAAATAAAAGTGCATCATTTGAATTTCCTTAACTTTCATTTTCTAGTGATCTAAGGGTGCGTATGGGTTTACCACTCATTGTCTGATTGGCATGACAAGGTGTAAATTATTGAATGTGATCGCTGTAAATATAAATACTGCATGTAGTAGCCTATTGCGTGATGGATGCACTGGCATTGCTGGAGGACTATGCCAATGGCAGATTTAGGAGGGAAAGAGTGTTTAGAGACCATGAAGATTTCCTGGTCCACGATGATGACGATGATTTAGGTTCCCCAGAGCTGGGGCCAACATTACAAAGGCCAACTACATGCAACCGCGCCATCCCAGTACTAACCCAAGTCCTTTCAGTTTTAGGATCTTTGGCAACCGGGAGTTACCAGTGGGAGTTAGCCGATAGGCAAATTTACAAATATGATGATGCAATTTTTTCTGCGCAAAGCTTCTAGTGGAAGCTAATAATTCTGTTCATTTGACATAGGTCTGGGATTTCACAGCCATCCCTGAGCTCCTTAATGCCTGCTGTTTTGAAAGGGATTATTACAATGACAAATCGATACATACAGTTTCCTTAAACTATTTGGGAACAGGCCAATATCAAAAGGCAATTTGCAGCAATGTCCGGAATCCCAAATGTAATCAGCGCAATTGACTGCACTCATATTGCTATAAGGGCTCCACATGAGAACGAGTTCATTTTTGTGAATCGAAAATATGTGCATTCTATAAATGTGCAAGTTATTTGTGAGGCCAACATGATTCTTACAAACGTCGTGGCGTGATGGCCTGGTTCAACACATGACTCTTTTATTGTAGTGCACAGCAGTGTAGGGAATAGACTTGAGGCAGGTGCCGTGCGCGATGGGTGGCTTCTAGTGAAAATTACATATAATGGTCTGTTTAACAGTTCAAGCCTGTAAAATGAATCTGTTATACTGGCAGGTGACCCCCTGAGACGTTGGCTCCTCACCCCATTTCCAAACCCTCAGAGTGCAGAGCAAATGCATTACAATGATGCCCACGCTCGTGCGCGCTCGGTAGTTGAGAGAGGCATTGGCCTCTTGTTGCCTTGATGTTTTGGGGGGTAGACTTTTATATCAACCAAAAAAAGTCTGCCAGATCATCATGGTATGCGCCACTCTACACAACATGGCACAGAGGAATGGTGCCCCTCTCCCCCCTGAACTCCCTTGCCACCAGCATGAGGATCCTGACCCACACCCCCCTCCCCAACATGAACGGCATCATCAGGGAGCAAGGCTCCGTGAGGAAGTAATGCGGCATTTTTGAAGAGAGAACAACACAAAGGTTAATTTTTTAACAAGATCTTTTAATGTAGAAGCAATGTCACCCAACACAACCTTTATTTGTTTAAGCTCATCTGCTATAACTGTAATTGCCTCAATTGTGTCCCTCTGGGTCTGAAGGACAGCCTTAGTCAACACCCGGCCACTTCCAACCGTGCCATGGGGTCTGGACGCGCTCCTGCTGGGGACCTCCGGACACTCCACAGCTGCTGCAGACTCAGCGCTGGGAGTCTCCTCACTACCCTGTGCTCTCATAGCCACTGGAAAAACAAGGCCACAATAACCTATTATGCTATTTCTATTTTATTTAATTGTGCTTATGCAATAAAATGATTTACCTGGGTTTCTCCTATGATAGAAGCCATCCGGGTCTCCAGGGGGGAGAGATCGGGTGTCCCAGGACCCCCACCAGTCCCAGACACACTCTGTCGGTGACTGTCGAGCCTTTTTTTTGCCCCCACCTTTATGTCGGACCACTTCTTTTTTATTTCAGGAACCGTCTGTTAGCCGAACAAACTGCATTGACATTCTTTCCTCCACCTCCAACACAAGAACCTCTATTTCAGTGTCTGAGAAATTTAGTTTTTTCGCCTTGTTCTCCATTGCTGCCATTTTTGAGCATAAATAACCTTTTGCTGGCTCATATTAATATGCAAGGCCATTCATGAGGTGATTTGCATGGGCTATATATGGTTGAATGTGGGCGGCTAAAGGGCGGTATGTCGATTTTTCAGGTAGACTGTGATTTATAAATGGAAAATTGTGTGCGTGTGCGTGTGCGTACGCACGGTTTTATAAGTCTCAATTTTTGTTTGCATACGCCATTTTTGGCTTTCGGGCGCACGTACACTTTTAGTATGGATCCTACGCACAGTTTTATAAATGAGACCCCTGGAGCCGTTAGATATACGCCCCAGGGAGTTTTACGGCCCTGTTGTTCTGATGCGTCCAGTAGGGGGAGACTGTACAGCGACACAAAATTGAGGTATGTTAAATAATCTGCTAAAGTTATTGTTGTTTAGCAATGATGCAACTTTGTTTCTTATAAATGAGATGATCTAATTTATATCTTAATATAATTTTTCTTAAAATAGCTTACTGATCTGGACTAAAATGTAGGGTATGTGCACTTAATGTGGGTTTTATCTTACTCTGTCTTTTCTCTTTAACTTGCATCTCATAAAGGTGTGTGTTTGCTTTAAGGAAATGAAAATCTCTCTCTCGCTCTCTAAACTTGTATAAACTATAAACACCCATCTGCATTCCAAACCAATAGCTTGTCTAGTTAAAGCTGCAGTCCGTAGCTTTTTTGGGTTAAAAATTATCCAAAATAATTTTTTGAGCAAGTACATAACCAGCCAATGTTCAAAACTATCTGCTTGCCTTAGCTCGATTCAAAACGGTAAGCTTGTAATAATGTTTTTAACTCCAGTGGTACTGGTGGATTTCCGCGGGAGATTCGAGCATGTCTTTGCGTCATTACGTCACATCTGTACACATAAAGAAGAGTCTCGGCTAGTAGGCTATATTGCGAGTGAGGATGTTGGAGGTGGAGATTTATAGCCTTTTCTCACAGCACTTGATATAATTCAACTTATCAATTTGATGGCGGATCCAGAAATATTCAAACGACAATCACCAGTGACAACAGATTCACCCGCTGTAAAATGCAAAAGACTTCGTTCGGACTTCGGAGTGGATACAGAAAAAAGAGACTGCAACCGAACCCATGCGAAAACAAGGATAATATCGGAAGGGCATTAAATGTAGTCACGCAATGCTGATGTTGAACATTAACAATTTGAGAACAAAGTATAATTTGCACGGTTTTACGTGATATGATAAGCGATTTTTAGATTTAATCAGCACGATTTACTGCAATGATTTTTTTCCCTTAGTTGGTCAGAACCAGAACAAAAGTGGATGTTACTTACTTGTTCAGATGACATTTTCCGGTGAAAATTATTATGTTGGTCCTACTTCCAAAAATTAGAATCTGTGATTCTGAATGACAGTATCCACACACCGGCGCGGTGACTGACAGCCTCATACTCTCCTCAAACATTGGATTCATCCGTGCAGTGTTGTGTCGAGGCACAACTCACGTAAAGTTGATAATTCCGCGAATAACTGGAATTGCAGATTTCGAACAGAGATGGCGACAGGAAAGAGGAAAATAAACGACTTACAGAGACATACATGGACATGTTTTTAATGTGATTTTCAATTTTCTCTGCACAGTCCATCATCAGTGGCCAAAATAAATCAAAGTGGCATGATACTTTTTCCAAAAGTGTTCCACCAACAAGGGCCTGTGCCGTTGTACTTTGAAGATCAGGAGCAAATTGATGCAATCCACACTCACCTGACATCAATTCGGGGCAGCACACCCACACAAACCCACAGTGACAAGATACAATTCACCATGAATGTCCTTTTTAATATTTTTAATGTTTAATTTTTGTATCAGTGAGCAGGAGCACTTTGACAGGAGGATAACAGTTGAAGAGTGGCAAGCCATAGGGGAATCATCGACGGGAGTAATCATAATTCATAAAAGGTGTCAATAAATAATATTTTTGTGAACAACATTGTCTCTTTCTTCTAAATGGGGATTAGATATGAATTTCAAAACTCTGGGCAAAATTATTTATTGAGGAATTCTGAATGAAATGACTGTCTGTCATGCAAACACGGAAATACAAATAAAAAAAACCCATTGAACTCAAGTGTCATCATGAAACAAATAAAACATACACTGCGCTTTAACATCAGCAACATCCAATCAAATCACTCCTTGTGACTGTCTGCAGAGGCAAGGCAAGTTTATTTATATAGCACATTTCATACACAATGGTAATTCAAAGTGCTTTACATAGGAGAAAATAAAATAATCAAAACAAATAAGAATAATTAAAACAGTTTAGAATAAAGAATAAAATAAAATACAGTAAAAACAGTCGGACGAACAGTGGCACAGTGCTCATTCAGTAAATGCATAGCTAAACAGATGTGTTTTGAGTCTGGATTTGAATGTGACTACTGTAGGAGCACATCTGATCTCCTCTGGAAGCTGGTTCCAGCTGCGGCTGGCATAATAGCTAAAAGCGGACTCACCTTGCTTAGAGTGAACCCTTGGTATTTCTAGCTGATGTGATCCTAATGATCTGAGTGATCTGTTTGGTTTATATTCAGTGAGCATATCTGCAATATATTGAGGTCCTAGGCCATTGAATGATTTATATGCCAGTAATAATACTTTAAAATCAATCTTAAATGTAACTGGGAGCCAGTGTAAAGACCTGAGGACTGGTGTGATATGTTCATATTTTCTGGTTCTGCTCAGAATCCTGGCAGCAGCGTTCTGTAGCGTTCAGAGCATGAATTTCAAAACTCCGCACCAAAATTATTTACTATTTTAATTCCAAAACTCAACTGTCATGTAGGCTAAACCCGAAATTACAAATAGGCCTAAAAATCATTAAAATAATGAACTCAAGTCTCATTATGAAATAAACACAATGACTGCGCTTTAACAGCAACATCCAATCAAATCACTCCTCCTCGTAGCTGCCTGCACGTGCACTTTCCCTGGCCTAACGGCTGCAACTTGCGCTCTCTTCATCTACTCTATAACATAAAAAGGGAACAGAAAGGTTGTATTTCTTTGTGCGTATAGAACAACAGAAACAACAAAGGTGAAAATGCACTACGCTATACCTCCTCAGATTGGGTTGCGCTGGAGGCCCGGCGCTGACATATTTCGCGAAGGATTTCACTGCTGCCAACACTCTCGGCTTTCCCATTATGAATTTGTGGAATTCTCCACAGCTCATTTGTAAATTCATTTTTTCTTTAATTTCGCTGCGGACCAGGTTAATTGAACATCTGTTTCTAACATCAGTCCAGGCACCTTTCATGATGGAAAACACCCGCAATGAGTAAGCATTGCTCACGGGAATGCTCAGGACGAAGGACAGCAGCTTAGAATACTGTGGGAATGCAGACCTGCTCTTTAGCGCTTGTGCCCAAAGCTCACCTACAGGGTGGCTGTGTGTCGCCAGTTTTGGCAAGACACCCTGCAGAGCACAATTCTCATTGTAGAGCTCATCCATGTCAAGATCCTCATCCATTTGAAGGGCGGATACAACTGTGGTCAATTGCTGGTAGCTTATGTCTTGCCTTTCCTTAAGGTTGAAACACTGGAGGTTGAACAGGTGCCCAGTTTCGGAGAAGTTGAACCATTTCTCCAGGTATTGCTCCGCGGTATCATAGAAGCTGATAAATTCTTCACGGAGCCTGTCAACCCTAAAAGTAACAGAGGACGCGAAGACACGTTCAACTTTTGCTCCGAAGAAAGCATCTTTTTTACGCTGCTGGAGTTTGGTTCGAAGGCCGTTCATCAGCGCGTAGACTTCAACTGAGATTGTCACTCTCAAGACTCATCACAGCACCAGAGAAAATCTTTAGAACATTTTGCAAGAAGAAGAGAGTGACCTGCAGCTCGCTGGATTCATCTTCCTCTCCATGCTCGTTACCCCGGAGAGCATCCCAGATGACACGGGGGCACTCTTCGCCTCCCAGCGACAAGAAGTAGCTCTGCACAGCTGGCCAGGTGTTGATTAGTTTGTCAATTGCAGGGAGCAGGCTCAACCAGCGTGTCGGGACGTGGCGCAACAAGGTAAGGTAGTCCATGTCAGCAAATTCAAACATTTCTTTGAGGGTTGCGACTCTCTTGGCAGAACAGCTAAAATGATTAAATGATTTGATGAGTTTTTGTTCTTCTAACTTCTGCAGTAAGGTGTCTGTGACAGCATCTGCGCTCTCGGCTGCCTGTTCAAAGAAATCCAGAACCCTGTTTTGGATACCTTGCTCGGGGTTCCAGAATCTTACTGAGATGGGGAATGTTTTCACATTGCCTTTATTAGAGGCATCAGTTGCAATAGAAAAATACATGTCCTTTGACTCAAGGCTCTGGGAGAAGTCAGACGTGAGCGGTGCCAGTATGTTTGTGACAAGTGCTTCTGCTTTTGTGCGACCGCAGCAGATGTGTTTAACTATAGCCGAGTCAGAGTACAGTTTTGGCGTTAACTTTATAGCACAGTCAAGTGATCTGTATGACTGTTGGTGGGTCACACAGTGGAACACAGAGGTCAGCTCAGCAGCAGCTATTTTATTATACATAGAATCATCCTCCCGTCTAAAGAAGGATGAGACCAAAGTGTTGGTCTGTACAGTTGTGCTGTTAGTTATATGTAGTTTGCTGCTAGCATGCAGCCTGACGTCACACTCCCCCCCGTGCGAAATACCAAACTCCTTCCTACATACATTGCAAAATGCTTTGTTAGCATCACGTAAAACTGCAGTAATCCAGGGGTATTTCCCTACCCAGTCCTCCCGATACCTGCAGAGACGTTTTTGCTTTTTAGCTACGTGTTCATCGGGTCCCGGGACACCAGCCTGAGCCTCCATTTCAAGAATGAATGAATGAATGAAATTCACACCTTGCCGCCTGTAGTAAAGTTCAAAGTTCGATATAAAAAGGATGGAAGAAGACAGGGGTCGGTGTGACTGGGTCTCGTACACTTTTATTTTCTAAGCTCATACAGGTGCGCCCGAGCGCCTTCACCATAGATCAACTACAGCACAGTCTCTAGTTACTCAAAATCACATTGGTTCTCCGTTGTGTGTGTACAAGATCCCAGTCCCTCTCTCTCACTCGAACACACGCAGCAACCGGCCTTTATCCGGTCTCCCCACGCCAATCACTGCAATCAGAAACAGGTGTTCGTCATCTTGCACTTGACCTACTTACTTACCGCTCGGCTCCACCCCCGCTCTCCCGCTACAGACCTCGCTGAACCACGCCCCCCTACTACATACCCCCACCGCCCGACTCATGCCGGGGAGCCATCCGGACTGCAGCCTCCCCCCCCCTCCTTCTGGAAAGGAAGTCGGCCACAGCCATCTGTGCACCCGGCCTGTGGACCACCTGAAATTTAAAAGGTTGTAACGCTAGATACCAACGGGTGATCCGCGCGTTGGTATCCTTCATGCGGTGGAGCCACTGCAGAGGAGCGTGGTCCGAACAGAGGGTGAACTCCCGTCCCAAGAGATAGTAGCGGAGGGTGAGAACGGCCCACCTGATGGCAAGACATTCTTTCTCAATGGTGCTGTACTTAGTCTCTCTCTTAGAGAGCTTGCGACTAATGTACAGCACCGGCCGCTCTCCACCCTCCATCTCCTGGGACAGGACTGCGCCCAGCCCCCTGTCCGACGCGTCAGTCTGTAGAATAAAAGGGAGAGAAAAGTTAGGAGCCTGTAAGAGCGGTCCGCCACATAAAGCAGCCTTTATCTGGGTAAAGGCCTGCTGACACTGCTCCGTCCACTGGACGGTATCTGGTACCTCCTTTTTAGTTAGATCAGTTAGCGGACTAGCGAGGTCCGAATAATTAGGCACAAACCTTCTATAATATCCCGCTAGCCCCAGGAACTGTCTAACCTCCTTTTTGGTCTTAGGTCTTGGACAGGTCGCAACTGCTGCAGTTTTGTCAATTTGGGGACGCACCTGCCCATGACCCAAGTGGAAACCCAGATACCTAACTTCCACACGCCCAATCGCACACTTCTTCGGGTTGGCCGTGAGCCCGGCACCCCTCAGCGCTCCCAGGACAGCACGCAGATGCTGCAAATGCCGCTGCCAATCATTACTATAGATGATAATATCATCCAAGTAAGCAGCGGCATATGCAGCATGCGGCCGGAGAATCCTGTCAATCAAACGCTGAAAGGTCGCCGGCGCCCCGAACAGCCCGAAAGGAAGCGTGACAAATTGGTGTAATCCAAACGGCGTCGTGAAAGCTGTTTTTTCTTTGGAAATTGGAGTTAAGGGGATCTGCCAATATCCTTTCGTCAAATCCAGTGTCGAATAAAATCGAGCAGTAGCTAGCCGATCAAGTAGCTCATCAACCCGAGGCATTGGATACGCGTCGAATTTCGACACGGCATTCACTTTGCGATAATCCACACAGAACCGGACCGAGCCGTCGGTTTTAGGCACTAAAACTATCGGGCTAGCCCAGTCACTGTTGGATTCTTCTATTACTCCCATGTCCAGCATAGCCTCTAATTCCTCCTGAACCACTTTTTTCTTGTGTTCAGGCAAACGATATGGCCGGCTACGCACTACTACGCCCGGATCCGTCTCAATGTGGTGCTGAATGAGATTCGTTCGACCAGGCAGGGGGCGAAAACACGTCAGCAAATTCTGCTTGTAAATTGCGTATATCAGTGATCTGAACCGGCGAGAGGTGGTCTCCTCCAAGTGCCAGAGCGAGAGATTGTGATTTTGGACTCGTCTCTGGACCGAGATCCTCCTCCCCACTCACCACCGATGCCAACATCACTGATTCCACCTCATTCCACTTTTTAACAGATTCAGGTGATAAATTTGACGTGCCCCGTCCCTATCTGCTCGAATGACCTCATAATTGAGATCCCCAACTCGCCGTGTAACCTCAAACGGCCCTTGCCACTTCGCGAGTAATTTAGAACTGGATGTGGGAAGTAATACAAGTACTTTATCTCCCTGTGCAAATTCTCGCAGTCTAGTCCCCCTGTTGTACAGCCGACTTTGCTTGTCCTGGGCCTGTAACAAATTTTCCATAGAGAGCCGCCCCAACGTGTGGAGTTTTGTTCTCAGGTCCATGACATATTGAATTTAATTTCTGCTATTCGAAGGTCCGTCCTCCCAAGTTTCTCTAAGCACGTCTAGCACCCCGCGGGGCTGACGCCCATAAAGAAGCTCGAAGGGGGAAAACCCCGTGGAGGCTTGGGGGACCTCGCGTACAGCGAACAAGAGGGGTTCTAGCCATTTATCCCAATTTCTGGCGTCTTCTTGTACGAACTTTCGAATCATTGTCTTTAATGTGCGATTAAAACGTTCCACCAGCCCGTCCGTCTGTGGGTGATAGAGGCTGGTGCGAATCGATTTAATGCCCAATAATTCATAAAGCTCGCGAATCGTACGTGACATAAACGCCGTGCCTTGATCGGTGAGAATCTCTTTCGGGATTCCCACCCGGGAGATTAATTGAAACAGTGCACTCGCCACGCTCTTCGCGGAGATCGTACGAAGTGGCACTGCTTCTGGGTATCGCGTTGCATAATCCACTAGGACTAAAGCAAAGCGATGCCCCCGTGCAGATCGCTCTAATGGCCCGATGAGGTCCATACCAATTCTTTCAAAGGGGACCTCTATCAAAGGAAGAGGGCACAATGGTGCTTTTGGGTTGGCCGGCGGATTCACCAGCTGACGTTCACGACAAGCGGCGCACCACTTGCGCACGTTCTCGTGGATGCCCGGCCAAAAAAATCGGGTCATTAAGCGATTGAGTGTAGCTGCCTGCCCTAAATGCCCAGCCATCGGATTACAATGAGCCGCCTGAAAAAGCATTTCCCGGCGGCTTTTTGGAACTAACAACTGTGTTGTATCTTGCTTTGACTGGGTGTCTTGGGTCACCCGATACAACTTATCTTTTATAATCGCGAAATAAGGATATGAGATGGGCCGGTCTGGGTGGAGAGGCTGCCCGTCGATTGTACGGACTTGATCAAAGGCATTTTTCAGCGTTTCATCTCGGGACTGCTCCAGAGGAAAATCATCGCGTTCTGAAAGCTCTCTCCTTTCAATCGCGCTCCGTTCCTCCGAGACAGGCTCCGATGGTCCCAGAACAGCCTCTCCCACCTGAGCAGCCCCCTCCTTCCCCCGCTTTTTCCTTTTCCCAGATGCACCCGCACATAAATGCCCTAATAAAATCTTAAATCCTGGCCAATTGGTCCCCAAAATCAGCGGATGCCGAAGGTGCTGACTAACAGCCACCTCCATCTTATGCTTTTGTCCCCTGAATTGAATCATGACTGGCATTAAGGGATATTCCATCACCTCCCCGTGCACACACCTCACCTTAACCGCGCGGCTCTTATCCAATGCCTCGGATTGCATCAGACTTTGATGAATCGAGGTTTGGTTACAGCCTGAATCCACCAAAGCCTGATACGTACCCCCCTTTATACTCACAGGTATTTGGTATAATCCGCCATGACCGGGGGCAGCCTGCGGTGTGTCGGGTACCCTGACCAGTGTCCCTACCTCCATCACTGTACACTGGTCGACAAAATGCCCAGGATCCCCGCAACGCCAACAGGCCGGCCCAGACCTTCCCGCCGCTCCAGTGGCGGGAAGCGGGTCAAGAGATTGGCGTGGTGAGAGCGTTAGGGCCGGTGCTGGACCGCCGCTGGTCGCGGCGACGAATTTCCGAGGCGCTGTCCTCGGTCCTGAACTGGGCTCCGTCGGGGCTCCAGCCCTCCACCTCGGCGCTGGTCTGGGCGGAGCCGACCCCCGATACCTGGGAGCAGGGACAGGTGGAGAAAAAGAAGAAAAAGAAGAAGAAAGAGAGGACGTTGGTAGGTTTTCACCGACCCCTGGACACGCCACCAGCTGATCCTCCGCCAGTTGGATGGCCTGGTTCAGCGACGTCGGGCGGTGGCACTGGACCCACTGTGCAGTCTTCTTGGGCAGTCTCGCCACAAACTGCTCCAGCACCACCTTATCGATGACTCCCTCGACGTCGCGATCCTCGGCCATCAGCCACTTGCGACACGCGTCCCGGAGCTGCTGCGCGAAGACGAAGGGCCGGCCGGACTCCCCGAGTTCCAACGACCGGAACCGCTGTCTGCTCTCCTCAGGGGTCCGACCGACCCGCTGGAGGATAGCGCGCCTTAGGTCTTGATAGACCAGGAGGTTCTGGACTGGCAGTTGTTGGGCGGCGATCTGTGCTTCTCCAGACAGCAGAGGGATCAGCCGCATTGGCCAGTCCGCCGGGAACCACCCCCCTGCCTCGGCCGCCTTCTCGAACAGATCGAGAAACGCCTCTGGGTCATCATGAGGACCCATCTTCTGTAACGGAATGACGGTGGCCGAGGCAGTCGCTGGTATTGCTGGGTCGGCCCGAACCTCCCGGTCCAGGCAGCTCCGGAACAGCTCGCGGTCCTCTTGTTGGGCCCTGAGGAGCATCTCGAACCGACGCTCCTGCTCCTCCTTTATCTCCACCAGGGCCCGATGTTGTTCCTGATGGAGTCCCGCGAGCGCGTGGATGATATCCTCAAGTGGCGACGGAGTTTGTCTGGCGGCGGTTCCTTCTTCCATCCCGGGTTTCGGCACCAGTGTAGTAAAGTTCAAAGTTCGATATAAAAAGGATGGAAGAAGACAGGGGTCGGTGTGACTGGGTCTCGTACACTTTTATTTTCTAAGCTCATACAGGTGCGCCCGAGCGCCTTCACCATAGATCAACTACAGCACAGTCTCTAGTTACTCAAAATCACGTTGGTTCTCCGTTGTGTGTGTACAAGATCCCAGTCCCTCTCTCTCACTCGAACACACGCAGCAACCGGCCTTTATCCGGTCTCCCCACGCCAATCACTGCAATCAGAAACAGGTGTTCGTCATCTTGCACTTGACCTACTTACTTACCGCTCGGCTCCACCCCCGCTCTCCCGCTACAGACCTCGCTGAACCACGCCCCCCTACTACACCGCCTACATAGTCTACGTAGCCTACTGCAGCTTTCTACGTTCTTTTACTGTCTATAGTTGCAATGAGCAGCCGACAGGAGCTGGCTGCAGGACGACCATGAGCAGTTTTTAATATTCTATCAGACTATAACTACTCGAGAGTCTGCTCTTGAGACTTTGTTCTAATTTTCGGGACAATTAGGGCAGGATTCGGGATTCGGGACAACTGCTTGGATTTCGGGACGTCTGGTCACCCTATAGCCTACTGTTTTTCGCCTATAGAAGGGAAGTATGTGATTTCGGATGCAGCCCTTTGGTGCGTTTTAATTCGCCTACTAGGCCTATGCCCTAAAAGTATGTAGGCTACTCTTTTTGTGAAGAAAAATATACTTTTGAGTGCGTAGCAAAAGAGTAGCCTACACAAGCTTTGCTTTGGCACATGCTATCACGCCATACAATTGTGTCTTTAACGGTTGCTCTCTGTCGCATCCAAAGTAAAATGGCCTGTCAATCATATTGTCACATTTAAAATCCTCCACATTTCATTTCATTTAATTTCCTACCGAATCGGAGAGAAATGCAGAAGCATGTTGATCTGCAGTCGCGGGTCTTTCATGTCTGTGAACTCTCCTCATATTAATGCATGATGCATTTAAAAGTTAATGGCCAAACGGATCTTTATGAAAGTCCACATTGTTATTGCAGATTAAATATAACACGGATAACAATAAATACATTTTTTCCCCATCAGGTTAAACTTTGATTAGTCATTCAAACCTCTCACCGTCGGTCGCGCACATCCGCCTTGTTTTGCAGTTTTTTAACACTTTTTATTCGTGTTTGTAGTTCCTCCCCCAAAGCGCAATGGGTTGTGGGCAATATTAGCCTTTAGAATGTGCATGGATCCACACTTTGAAAATCTACTGGAAATAGTAGACGATCCGGGGATCTTTGACATACTCTTATCAACATACTATGCTTTGGGACACGCGTTCTAATCTCACATTTAGGATGGATAGATATTGGGACGCAGGGAAAGTCTTTATTTAAAAGTATAATGGCCCCCTCTGCTGGCTACAGGAAACCATTTACAACTAGATAAACACCTATTGAGGCCACTATCTGTAGTCTACTTCCACAGCATCCATTTATAAAACAAAACAACAAATTACAAATAAATACATAGATATAAGACATTGGAAAAAGAGACATTCACTGGAACACATTTTAGTTTTTTACAAGTTATTGGCTAGTTTGTGTGTGAAGCATTTTGTTTATTTAGATATGTCTTAGACATACACAGAATGTAGATATTATATAACCAAATAGCTGATTACGCGGGTGATTATGAGGGTTGAACTGGTTATAGGCCTATAGCCTACAATAGCTGGAATTGAGAGGCTGCATTCCAACCTGAGGAGGCCAGTTGTTGTATCATACTTATCAGGCGATGGTATGCTTGTGGAAAACACTTAGTGTCTTGTATCTACTTTTATTAAACCAGTACACACAGCCTTCAAAAGGACATTTTATGTTTTATGACAAAATATGTTTGTCAATGTAGGCTATGTCTTTGTGAAAAAGAAGTGCAGTTTTATAAATTAAAGAAGTAGGCCATCATAATAAAGGTAAATAGACGTTATAGGCAGGTATTGGTCAATATGATACAACTAATTGTTATCATTAGGCCTACTACATCAAGCGTACATTTATAATGTTTTGCCGTTGTGAAGTAAATGACTGCAGTCTGTCTAACTTACTAAATATGGGAGTTGTCACGTTCGTACTTCACCCACGCAACAGGCTTGAAGGAAAAATCCGTTTTTTTGCGTGATCCAGCCAAGCGTCAATCGAAGACATCTTGGTCTATTTTATCATCACCCACAGGGGGGCGCACGGACTCACTCTCCCCCTCCACACTGTCCCAGTCTGGCGTACCAAAACAAATCCTCCATCCTTCCGTGCAATGCGATCCCGTACCGCCTTCCGGCTCCCTCAGCAAGTTTGTGTGAGCCAGCCTGTGATAGTGTTCATAGAAAGACGGCCGTTTATACACAGGTGTGAGGAATGGTTTCCTGGTGCGATTCATGCGGGATAAAGCAACTAAATAACGAGGAACATTAAGCAGCGATCAACAGGACGACGCTCGCTCGGGTCTATCCCGACAGACAGCAGCGAAGTTTGGTTGAGCTCAGATCCCAAACTGCTCACACACAGGTAGGACAGACAGACGGCTATTTGAAGTTGACGAAAAGGTGTGTAAAGTGAAACGTTGTGCTTTTATCACTTTGTGTGTGTTTTACCTGCTTTATGTCACGCTGCTTCTGTTGATCTTGAGACTAATGGGAATAATAAAGCAGGCTAGTCAAATCAGCTAACAAAGAAACTCACACGCGAGCTATTTACATTTCTGACCATTAACGTTACAAAAATACCATTGTAACCATTGTTTACGCCAAAATACTATGTTTACTAAATGTATTGTTAATGCAATAAAACTTTAACCTTTTCATAGGGAACTTAGATATTGTCGTATTAGCTAACAATGTCAACACAATATTAAACAAAATTACAAATATTATGAAAGCTGTTTGATCCCATAACCGATTTTTAGTCGTTACTATGGTATTCTGTTTTGGTATTGTGGTATTTTTAAGTGTCTTTGTGGCTTAATGTCACCAATATATGGATGGACATTTCCAATAAGCTTGAACTGTGGTGGACTTTACATGTCTGCCTTTTGTATGCTTTATTGTACAGTGTACAATGTAAAAGTCATGCTTGCTCTGTTTTTTTTTTTTTTCAATAATGTTTATTTTTAATCATCGTTATTGTTGCCAGGATGAACATTAGTTGTGGTGTATTTCTGGTAGTTGTTAATCAAGTTTTCTCCATTCAGTCAAGCTGTGGATCTGCAGTTATTATGACCTGTGATTCTGTGCTTGGTATTGTAGCACTTTGCATGCCTTTCAAGCTTCTCAGTTTGTCTTGAAACATTTGCATACAGTACACGAGTTTGTCTTTAAAGGGGAGGGTATCAGGCTACACTGCTTTTTAAATGTTTGAGGTCAGTTAAATTTATTATTTTGTTCAACAAGGATTCCTATCATATATTTTACTAATCAATATAATTATAATATTACAAAAGATTTCTAAATGCTGTTGTTTAAAACTTTGTATTCATCAAAGAATCTTGAGAAAAGTGTCATGTTTTCCATACAAATATTAAGCAGCACAACATGTTTTTAATGTTAATGATCAATTTAATTGATCCATTTGATTTTTAGTGTAATAGTAGGCTAATTCCTTGAGCACCAAATCAGAATATTAGATGTGACACTGAAGACTGGAGTAATGATGCTGAAAATTCAGCTTTGCCACTACAGAAATAAATTAATAAATTTAAATATTTTAAAATATTTTCAAATAGAAAAGTTATTTTAAATTTCAATTACATTTCACAATATGACTGTTTTTACTGTATTTTTGATCAAATAAAAGCAGCCTTTGAGACTTCTTTTAAAAACATTACAACTTTTGAACTGTAGTGTATGCATCTAAAATCTCTTGATCAACGTAGTTCAGTTGAATCTTAATATGTCAACCAAATACAGGCATATTTATATATCCTTTCTCTTTTTAGAATTCACATTTTTCTTTGTGATTCCACTTTCCAAGTAGTCTTTTCTGACAGGTTAGCTTGTCAGGTGATTTCCGCACAGATATGCTGAATGGCGTCAGCTGTAGTTTGTGTGCAGGTGATGGGCTTCAACATGTGTGTGTACTGAAGCCCTGCCAGTCATGCTCATTCATTGGTGTTGTTGCACAGGTAGAGCATGGAAAGTATTTTACCTCTGCCAAACTGGCTGAACTAGAGTGTCAGTTGTGCACACACACACGCACCATGAAAACAAGACAGGAAACAAAGTGGCGTAAAAAGGCTTCAAGGCAATCAGTTGGTCCTTGCTGAACTGGGTTTTTGCCAGATAGGCTATAGTTGAAAGATAGCAAAACTATAGGCTACTGAAGAAAACAGTTACATTCCTTCTTAGAGCGTCAATCACCTGGGCTGACTACCTTTTTTTTTTTAAGAGTATGGACAAAAGTATTTTTATAAGTAGTTTGGCTTTTTTTTTTTTTTTTAAATCATTATTTTGGCTTAGAGATTCTCTTTGCAAAGTTAGCTTGAAAAGGGTTGTGGTTATAATGGGTTATTGTTGTCCTTGAACCTCAAGTTAAAGTATGGGTACTCTGTCAGAATTGTACTCAATAAAAAGTCAAAGTATCTAACCCAAAACATGTGTGAAAGTAAACTAAGAGTGTGTTCACACTTGGCATGTTCAGTTTTATTAAAACGAACCCTGGTGCGATTGCTCCGTTAGTGCGGTGCATTTAAATACGTGTGAACGCTGCCATCCGAACTAGGGATGTGCACGAATATTCGAATTTTCGAATATTCGATCTGTAATTATTATTCGAAAAATAAAATACTATTCGAATTTTACTACATTGCTTTGCTGCCCGTAAATGCAGTGAATCCATGATAAATCCCAAGCACTAACTCGCAGTTATAATTAAATGCACTGGGTGGCGCTGTGGAGTGTGTTAACAAGTTGTGTGTATTTGATCACATAATGTTGTCGTCTGCCTCGCGAAGTTTGGAATTACTTGAAAATGATCTTACTAAATGGAATTACTTTTAATCGAATTAATTAATTAATCTGAGTTATAATATCATCAACACAATGAGAAATCACATGAAATCCAAACAGTCGAATGAGGAAAGACAGCTGTCCATCACTGCATTCACGACTGCAGGTAAGCGCAGCTGGACCCCGCGCAGTGGCGTAACTTTGTTTTAAAAAGTGGGTGGGACATGTGTGTATAAATTAATGAATCACGTGACACGTGAAAAAAAATATAGATCCGACTTTAAAACATGTGTCCTTTAATGGTCCAGTGGTAGAACTTTTGCCGAGCATGTCAGATGTCCAGGGTTCTAATCCGCACTCATATAGTTTTTTGTTGTTTTTTTTTGTCATCAAAACCGAATATATTCATCAGTGGTTGTATTATATCAGGCAGGGAAACGTTTGAACAACATTTTCCAAATAGAAATGTTTTATTTCAAATTAGAAATTAGGCCTAGCCTATGTTAGAAGGAATAGCAAAAAGTCCTGTAAAATTAAACGAATAAATTGACCTAATAATATGAATAAAAATTATATAAACAAAAATATACATAAAAGTTTTAAAAGTAAATGAACTATTAGGCCAGAATTTTGATAACTGAATTTTTCCGCAACGCGTACGATTAAAATTTAAATTGGCTTATAGCCTATCCATTGTACACACAAACTGCTGTAAAATTAAACGAATAAATGGGCCGAATAATATAAATAAAAATGATATAAACAAAAATGTAAAAAAAATACAGGCCTACATAAACATTTTAAAAGTAAATTAACTATTAGGCCAACATTTTGATAACTAAACTTTTGCACAGCGCGCACGATTAAAATTAAAATATGCTTATATTATTTGTACAAAAAATTGCTGTAAAATTAAACGAATCAATGCGCCTAATTATATAAATAAAAATATAAAGGCTATAGGCCTATACTGTAGGCTACATCAACGTTTTAAAAGTATGCTAAATGAACTATTAGGCCAAAATTCGTATAACTGAACTTTTGCGCAGAGTGCACGTGGATTAGGCCTACAATTTAAATGGCTTATGTTGTTAAACTTTTTTTTTAAAAAGAAAGAAAATGAATTGGCTACAGTTTCCTCATCTACAGTTCTTTTGAGTTCACCTTCAAGAACACACGTTTGGACAATGTCTGAGGCTTCAGACTCATGCGGTGGTTGCGGAGAAAACCCTCTCTGCGCTCGCAGACCCGCTTGGGATGCTGAACACAACACGAGCTTCTTTAGCCAGGCGGGGAAAAGACGTGGAGTCAGACTCGTGGTGTGAGCGGAGGAGCGAAATTGGAGCGGGAAATAGGGCGACGCTCCGTCCTTTTAAAAATGCCGCTCTGCGCTCTGTCCAAGATCCGCCCGCTCGCGCTCCCCGCTCCACTCCGCTCACATTCTCTGCACCGGAACGAACAAAGACCCCATTTACACCTGGTATTAAAATGCGATCTGTATTCAGATAAGTTATCCTGATAATAAAAAACGCATGTTAATGCAAGGTGTAAATACGTTGTGATCGGATCTGCCTGACCACATCTGGAGGTAGTCTGGCTCGCATTGTGTTCGGATCTTTACTTGGTGTAAACGCAATCTGGTTGTTGAAACCACATATGTATATTTTACTCCTCCCAAAAATGCTAAAAAAATAAACGTGTGAGAGTGCTGTTATATAGGCTATATTTCATGTCAGATATGACGACGCTACTGCAACACGCATTACCGCAGATGAGCAGCTGAGCGTCTATTCATCAAGCCAACGTGCAAACATCGCAAATAAAAGTGAAAGTAAGTCACAGACGCTTAACACACAATCATCTTCAAGTAAAGAAACGAAATTATCTTACCAGGGCTGTTGCCACTTTTTCTTATTGCTGTCTTTGATTTTGAAAGAGTCTCCGAAACGGATTGAAGCGCGGGTGCATGTGAAGACTGTGCGTGAGGCACGAGATACACTGTAACCGCGCCACCGATCGTAGGCGGCAAGGAGCACTTTGATCACTTGATTTAAAAAACAACATATTTCAGGGCTATATCGCTTCTTTTATTTAACAAACGAACGAAATGAATGGTCTGCCAGTTGGAGATGTTTTATTTATTTCTACTGGTAGCTATCCGTGCAGCGAGAGGTTTTAAAAAGTGGTGGGGACAATATCGACCCTGGCAAAAAGTGGTGGGGACATGTCCCACACGTCCCACCCGCAAATTACGCCCCTGACCCCGTGTGATCCGAAATGATAACTTATCTTATAGCAAAATGATTTTGAGACATATACTTCCTTTAGGTTTCGTTGAGGGAGACAGGTTTAAGAACAGAAAACGCAAAGTGCTGTTAGAAACTTAGAACACCGTTATCTTTGTGTCTCTGAAGCGTCTGTCAGCGAAGCGCCTTTTCTCACTCGAGCATAAATTGCTGGCGGCGCCCCTGCATGTGGACATTGTTTTTCTCAATAAAAACGTGAAACAATATAAACACGATAATCATATGCTGACTCGTGTGTGTGTGTACGTTCTGTACGATATCTGGCGCAATCTGCTTTATTAGGCGTTTTTTCCCCGTTCGCGCTGCTTAAGCATGCTTTTATTAATGCTTTTGTTTTTTATATTTTTTGTTTACACAAACGCCTAGGCCTACTGTTTAATGTTTTCAACTAAGAGAAAACTTTAACATATATTGTAAGCTTGTTGTGTATATTGCCTAATTGTAAGCTTGTTCAGAAATGGTGACAAAAACGTGAAAAAAAATGTAACTTAAAAAATAATGTCTTTTTCGTTAAACGTCATTTAAATAAACGAATATTCGAATATTCGATTTTTATGAGCCCGAATATTCGAATGCAATATTTTTGAAAAATGCCCATCCCTAATCCGAACCCTTGTGCACACCAAACAAGCGGACCAAGACCGCTGAAAAGATGGGTCTCGGTCCGCTTCCAAACGAACTCTGGTGCGGTTCGAATGAAATATGAATGCTATACGGACCAAAGACATGTAAACAAACCAAAAACAGGACATGATGTCACAAGATGTGACCCTAAAAAGGACAGAATGTTTTTTACCTGTTTTTACCTGTTTTTTTAAAAAAAAAAAAAACAGGTATTTTTTCAAAAAAACAGGTTTTTTTTTCAAAAAAACAGGTATTTTTTCTAAAAAAAATACCTGTTTTTTTTTGTCACAGTCGCGATGTTGCCCATCACAGTTCGGCACAGGCTTCAGAACCGCGTTTCCTCGCTGCAGATCTTCGTTTCTGTGTTTGACAGTGGGATTCCTGCTGCTGTTTTGACTCCTTTATAGATTTTATAAGCTCTTGACGAGTTGTCAGCTCCATCATATGCCATCATATGTACGTACACATACAGCGAGTGCATTTAGCCCAGCACACAACATTGTTTTGGATGTTCGACAATTTCCATCGCAATATGTCATAAAAGCTTTTTTTTTTTTTGTATCTTTAGGTTCTGTGTTAAAAATGACAGTATGAATGCTAAGCGAACCAGGACTAGATGTTTTGTTGGTCCGGACCAAAATAACCAAGACACCCGAACTACAAGTGTGAACTTAATTCTAAGTTTCCACTTTTTATTACACTCAAGTGTTTAAAAGTATATATTTTTTTTAGCTTTTAAAATTGACTGAAATTAAGAGATGGAGATTTTCCTATTAAAATACTTTGATACAGCAACTGTACAAAGCAGCTTGTTTAATCACAATGGATGTTAAACTGAAACCGATTTCCAGAAATCCAAAAATATTTTTTGTCACTTGAATATAAGATATGAAATAGTGTGTTCACACACTCAAGTCAAATTTGTCTTCAGTGATGTTTAATTCACTAGCTAGGACCACACCACAACCATGAATGTCGGAAATGATTTACTGAAAAGAACTGGGGATGAATAGGAAAAATATGCAGTGGAAGAGGGAATGGGGTGAGAGTCAGGTTGATCTGTTATTGAAGAGAGTTGGGTATGAATAGGGAAAGGATGACGTGGAAGAGGGAATGGGGTGAGAGTCAGGTTGATCTGTTATTGAAGAGAGTTGGGTATGAAGAGAGTTGGGGATGAATAGGGAAAGGATGAAGTGGAAGGGGAAAAGGGATGGTAGTCAGGTTGATCTGTTATTGAAGAGAGTTGGGGATGAAGAGAGTTGGGGATGAATAGGGAAAGGATGAAGTAGAAGGGGGGAAAGGGATGGTAGTCAGGTTGATCTGTTATTGAAGAGAGTTGGGGATGAATAGGGAAAGGATGAAGTGGAAGAAGAAAAGGGATGGTAGTCAGGTTGATCTGTTATTGAAGAGAGTTGGGGATGAATAGGGAAAGGATGACGTGGAAGGGGAGAAGGGATGGTAGTCAGGTTGATCTGTTATTGAAGAGAGTTGGGGATGAAGAGAGTTGGGGATGAATAGGGAAATGATGAAGTGGAAGGGGAAAAGGGATGGTAGTCAGGTTGATCTGTTATTGAAGAGAGTTGGGGATGAAGTGAGTTGGGGATGAATAGGGAAAGGATCAAGTGGAAGGAGAAAAGGGATGGTAGTCAGGTTGATCTGTTATTGAAGAGAGTTGGGTATGAATAGGGAAAGGATGACGTGGAAGAGGGAATGGGGTGAGAGTCAGGTTGATCTGTTATTGAAGAGAGTTGGGTATGAAGAGAGTTGGGGATGAATAGGGAAAGGATGAAGTGGAAGGGGAAAAGGGATGGTAGTCAGGTTGATCTGTTATTGAAGAGAGTTGGGGATGAAGAGAGTTGGGGATGAATAGGGAAAGGATGAAGTAGAAGGGGGGAAAGGGATGGTAGTCAGGTTGATCTGTTATTGAAGAGAGTTGGGGATGAATAGGGAAATGATGAAGTGGAAGAAGAAAAGGGATGGTAGTCAGGTTGATCTGTTATTGAAGAGAGTTGGGGATGAATAGGGAAAGGATGACGTGGAAGGGGAGAAGGGATGGTAGTCAGGTTGATCTGTTATTGAAGAGAGTTGGGGATGAAGAGAGTTGGGGATGAATAGAGAAATGATGAAGTGGAAGGGGAAAAGGGATGGTAGTCAGGTTGATCTGTTATTGAAGAGAGTTGGGGATGAAGTGAGTTGGGGATGAATAGGGAAAGGATCAAGTGGAAGGAGAAAAGGGATGGTAGTCAGGTTGATCTGTTATTGAAGAGAGTTGGGGATGAAGTGAGTTGGGGATGAAAAGGGAAAGGATCAAGTGGAAGGAGAAAAGGGATGGTAGTCAGGTTGATCTGTTATTGAAGAGAGTTGGGATGAATAGGGAAATTATGAAGTGGAAGGAGAAAAGGGATGGTAGTCAGGTTGATCTGTTATTGAAGAGATTTGGGGATGAAGTGAGTTTGGGATGAATAGGGAAAGGATCAAGTGGAAGGAGAAAAGGGATGGTAGTCAGGTTGATCTGTTATTGATGAGAGTTGGGGATGAATAGGGAAAGGATCAAGTGGAAGGGGAAACGGGATGGTAGTCAGGTTGATCTGGGCGTCTGGTGTTGGCAGCCAGGAGACTCAGAGTGGGGGCATCATCTCAGTTAAATGTAGGCCAAGTGATTAGGACCCCCCGATACAACCTGGAAGGGAAGAGAAGAGGGGAGGATATGGATGGTTGAATGGATGAGAGAGGGTGGGGTAAGGAGTGTTCGAGAGAACGAGCCAAACAGCACTGTAAGGGGCGGCCCGATATAAGAAGGTTTTGAGAAGTCAGGTGACTGGTTGAGGCGTGGCCCTGCTCCCGAACCTTAGTTAACTAGTTAACACCATTTAACACTATTTAACACAGTTACAATGCATTGCTTCTGGTTAAAGACTCTGTTGTGGGACTGATGACAAGTATGAATGATCATAGTTTTGGCCAATTACATTTCACATAAATGGTAACATTCACTGTAGTGTGAGCTCATTAAGAGTATTTTTTATGAGAAAAAATGACGCCATGATGTCAAGTGGCATATGTACCTTGGCTTGTACTTTGAGTATTTAAATAAGACTGAAAGTGGAAAAAAGTCATACAGCTTTGAGTCTGACCTAGGTCAGATGAGTCTACCCCTATCTCTTTCCTATTCTTTCCTACACTTTTATGTTCTTGTAAATAAAAATGCATTAAGCTCAATTAAATAAATGTAATTGAGTAGTTATAATGGATGCAAATTCCTCCTTGATTCCCCAAAATAATGCCAACATATTGTAATGAAGTACTTTATGCCCATTGTTTGTCACTGCATTTAAGAAACGGGCTTGTTTAAGGCTTGGTAATTTTAAATAACCTGCAAGTATGATTCCTGATCATTTTTACTCATCACTCTGTATAGAGTTCCTAAAGCCATTAAATCTTTATGGTTTTGAATTGATAACTACAGTACTACACAATGATTATATGTGTGAACTATGAACCCAGCTACTCTTTTATTCTGCCACTCCTAGTTAGAGAGCACATTTAACATCTAGAAGAAGAAACACCATTCTGATGATCTTATCTTCACACAGAAACTCTGGCAGCTTTTTGTTAATCGAAAAATGTTCCTTTATGCTCTTTGATGGACAACTATAATGCATTGCCTGAGGATGGTTTTCCTGTTTAACTTGCTTTTGAGTGCTTTTTACAGCATTGGTTTATGTTACTACTGAGCTAGTAAAGGTGCTGACATTTTTATTATTATTTTTAAAAATAATTGATTTGATGGTGAATTTTGAGAACAGGTACATGCTGGTAAAGTTTGGCACTAAGAAAATTATATGCTAGTATACGATGCACCGATCGCCCTGTCAGGGACCGGAATCGGCCAATTTTCAGCATGATTGGCCTGGGCCGGTGACCGGCTGGTCAGTCTCATGTTTTGTTTGGTTGTCAGCGACACATGCAATAACATCAGCTGCGAGTTCTCACTCTCTTCTCTCCGACGGTGAAGTGACACACACCCTTCTCTCACTCACTCGTCTCATTCACACCGGTTAAATAGTGCTTGTATTGCGCATAATTGTAGTCATTCCCGCAGGTTTCGCGCTCGCATCAAAAATGTGTGCATCACTGATGTATATAAGTGGAGTGCACTGCACAAGCCGCCTCTCAGTCTCAAACAGATTGTGAGTCGCAAGTACAAAAATGATTGGCTTACTGCGCTTAAACTGTCAAATACAAAATTATGTCAAAACGCATGTCTTTGGCGAGTATTCAGTTAAACACAGTCAGTTTTGGAACGTAAATATAGTTGATAAAGATAACGCATGTTGTGTAACAGTATATTGGATCTGTACATAAACTATTAAAGTGAGAGCAGCCTAATATTCCTGCTGCTGTCTGTAATGTTAAATTGTTAATAAAATAACAAAAGACAAAGAAAATCACTCTCTGCTCTTGACTGAATAAGTTTTAGAACTTTAATCTGTATTTAATGTTTGCAATGAAGACTATTCAGTGTTATTTTACATTTGATTACTTTAATTTCTGTAGTATTTCTTACCTGAATAATAACCTACTGTTAGACCCACCTGAAAAAAAGTATGTTTATTTCATAGCTCTCTTTATTCTATTGCATTTATTTGTGCTGTTGTTTGCAATTTGTTTATTTGTTCTTATTTAATTACTGACTTTTTACTTGTGTTTTTTTTAATGAAAATAAAACTTTGCATTGAAGTAGATTTTTGTTTGTATATGCTGTCAATTATAGTTCTTGGAAAGAAAATCGGAATTGGCAAAAATCGGTATCGGCAGGTCAGACTTACAAAAAAATCGGAAATCGGAATCGGCTAAGAAAATTGCAATCGGTGCTGCATCTTATTTTGATTGAGTAATAATTGGATAATATTTTTTTGTGGTAATAAAAATATAACTTGGTGAACAATAGCCTTTAAAATGCAAAAAATAAAATAATAATAATCAAAAGCAAGTAATATGGTTTTATTGAACAACACAGTTTAAAATACATAATGTAATGAACTATAAACAATAAACAACTTCTGTACGTATTTTATGTATGTGTTTTATAACAAATGCCTGTAGAGGGTGCCAACGGCCAGCTGATTGTTGTTGTTACTAGGGATGCAGCGATTACCGGATTTCACAATTAACCGCGCTTTAAAACGTCACGGTTAATTAATCGTAAAGACTATGCTACACCGAGTGTTCTGCAAAGTACGGAACTTTTGCACCTAACACAAAACGAAAACAAAGTTACACCAGCGGTGCACCAGCTTAAAGTGCCGTGCTCGTCAACCACTATGGCTGAGGGACTAAGCAGCGACGCTCGATTTCCACCGAAAAAACACCTTAAGTGCGTGTTCACATATCGCGTCTTTTGCGCGCTCAAGTTCGTTATTTCAAATGTATGCGCGCTCATAATGGAAGCGACGCGGTCGTTTTTCCAAGCGCGTCCGCGCCGCATCGAGATAAAAACATCTCTACTTTTCAGAATGCCGCAAGCGCACCGTTGGTCAAGTGACAAGAACTAACACAGCAATGACAGACGCCTCCGGAGCGCAACCGCCCTAGCGCTTTGGAAAAAGGAGAACGCGGCGTGCAACTTTCAGCTTTCAGTGCAACGTAAAAAAAAAACAATAACAAAAAAACAGCGGAATATTTTGGTTACGCAAGTCTGTGGAAAACCAACATAAGAAAACTAACATAAGATCATGTAGACTTCTAGGACTACCAATTAACTGCATTTCAGTTATTAATAACACTGCATGAGAGATGTTCTCAGTTTCTTTCTATAATTTTTACTTAAACTTCAAACAAACAAACCAAAATAATGAGATTATAATAGATGATTTTCTAAAGGCACATGTAAAATTTGGATTAATAATTTAAAAAAAGAGTATTAAAATAAGTACAATAATATTGGTGGATAACATTTGGACTATATTTTTTTTCTTTTAAAAGAAATACATAGGCCTAATATTTAGCTTGCATTTAATTCAATAGAGCCAGCCAAATACTTTGTTTATTCTTATTTTCATTGGCATTTATTATCCCTTTATTTATGTTTTTAAGTCAAATACCAACAAGATATTGTTTTCATGTTATCAAGTTTTCTACCTCAGGTTGAAAATAAATTTAGAACAAACTAAAAACTTAATAATTTTGTGATCTATTTCAATCAAAGAGTCTTGCAGCCTTTGACTTAATTTGTTATTTTTAAAAGAAAAATGCTGGATGTTTACAAAGCACTTCTCTTTAATTCCAAAGGAAGAGATTGATTATTGTTTGCCATTTTATAATTTTGTACTGTGTTGTGGCAGCAATAAATAACACATTAAAATCTAGTGCTGAGTGTTCATGTGATATTATACATTAGTAGTGTTGTGAAATTAATTGATGCATAATAATCGTGATAATCGTTAAACCGTGATTATTTCTCAGACAATAATCGTACTTAGAAAATCTGTAATCGTTGCATCCCTAGTTGTTACACTTTACAGCATGATCAAATCCTTGTTTAAAGGTGCTATATGTATTTTTTTGCGGCCTCTATCGGTGATGTTTCAGATTGCAACCAAATTTTTGCAAGAGCGCTCGTGCTCGTGCTCTTGCGCATGCTCGGACACAAGAGCGAGCACTCATGGTACCGGCCAGACTTTCAACACACCGGAGAAAGCATCACACAACATGCTGGAAGCTCATGTAAACTCCCACTGCAACATTACAATAATAGGCTACTTTTATCATGCTTGACGTTGAACTAATGCTCCATGCTCGTACCATGATAACGTTACATTTGTGGAGACTTCACATAGAAATAGGAATACTGGCCTTCAGAGGTAATAGCAAAACCCGACAAGTGGATCATTGTAATGTGTGATTACAACCCCTTCACACACAGGCAATAAAAAAAGGATTCATTTTAGAAGAAAAGTTACATATAGCACCTTTAACTTTTTCCAAGGCAGCTTTTTTTTTTTAAAGTTGCCAGACACCACCAGCATTTTTGATCTTTTTCACAAAAATGTCATGCCCCCCCGGAATATTGCGTTGTATGAATATATGAACATGCAATAGGCCTATATCAACAGAAAGAATAGAGCCTCTGCTTTTAAACAAAAACCCGTTTTATTCTAGCTTAATGCATTCTTTCTTTTATTAACACTTGAATGTGTGCAAGTTTTTAGGCTTGCTGCGATAGTCGGTGTTGCCAGTGTTCAGCCACAACACCGGTTACATCACTTGCCCACCGCAGCACCATCGTTTAGATTTTTTTATTGTAATAAAATGCATTCAGTTCAGTTAGAGAACAGACACAACAGTTAAAAACTGGACGCGCCTGCTCTATTCAGTGAGCCGAACGAGAGTTTCAGCACAGATCAGCAGCAGGAGTCAGATTTAACCTCACTTAGCCCATTTCGCCTCACTCCGTCTTGACTGACAAGACCACGGCGGAAGATTTGGTCAAATGTCAAATCTTGTTCTCCTTACGTGTCCACTGACGCGGGGAGAACGAGCGTTTTCAGTTAATTCCAATCGAAGATGAGCTTCCACTATTGCTCTGCTCTCTGCTCATGTATTACAGGTGTTGTCAATTAAATATTTCCCCTAGTAAGTTTCATAGAAAAAGCCACATTTTGAGCAAACGTTTTTTTGTCAAATACTATATCCAGATCGGATTCACAAAGATGATCAAAACATAGATAGAGTAGATCGAGTCCATCAACACCCCCAAAGCTTGCATAGTCCTATACCTCGTCCTGGGTTGACATTTCATTTGGTAATATTAGGCAGTTTTGATTTATATGCCGTTTAATGTTGATGATCGCATTGTTTTACATATGCAGCTGCTTATATGCTATTGCTCGTTTCTGCTTCTTTTGATCAGGAGATTCAGTACTCTTTCAGAAGATGTGTAATATCACCCCCTAACGTATAACAGTGAAAACACGGAAAGTATGCTTTCTACGATAGTCGGTGTTCAGAAGCCGAATTCGAGCTGATTTGAAAGCGAACAATAACCCTATGAAATGGTTTTAATACCTATATCGTGCAGCGGCTGCAGCCTTAAAAATGGTCTGGTAATGCGGTCCATTGATTCTCATCCGTGGAATGTGCCAACTTCGGTCTTTTGCTTGTTTAACGACATGGGTAAATTGCAATCGAGGATTATTTTCAACCAAGCATTTGAATTTAATAGAGGAATCATGACAGTCCTATCTTGTAACGAAGTTTGAGACAGAACAACATAATGCAAGCACTGTAAAAGGTTTTGCCACAAACTTAGACAGCTTTTACCTCGATGAGAAATAACGTCACGTTTTAATATCTTTTAGCACTTAGATCTCATCACCACCCTACAATTCAACCATTTAAGATTATTAGTTATATTTACTGTAATTGTCTGTATAATTTCTTTTTTAAATGTGTGACATTAGCATTTTAACTGTGTGACATTTAGACCTCCAGCATTTGAGGCGTGAGATTTGCTGTTACCAAGAAAGTCTTCCAAGTCAGCCAAGATTAAGATTTGCAGTGTAACTTATGTGAGATAAGTGCTGCTAACTTTAATACAGAGGTGTAAAGATCAGCTTTAATGTTTCTAGCTCAGTGGCTAGATCATGTTTGTGTGTAAATGTCTCTACGGGATGCCAGAAATGACTTCCCTAAACACTCTGGTTTTGAAGCTATAGATATTAAACATTCCAGCTGTAGAGGCGTTTCCTGTCAACAAGCGAATGCCAGTTCAGTTCCATGCACTCTGACCAGGATCCTCCTCCTTTCCTTCCTCCGTAGTCATTCTCCCTCTCCCTTCCATGTCACTACCCCCCCAACATGCGTAACCACACAGCTAAGATTTCACTACCAGAGACATATCAAATGTTTTGGTTTGTTTGGTAATCTGTAGATATAAGTCAATCGTGCTGGTAAATATCTTGCTTTGATCTATGTGTGTGATTTATGTGTATTTATTTGTTTGTAAAATAGACTGATAAAGTCTGATTTGCATGTTTCAAAAATGTGTAGATTTTGTATGTTTATTTGTTTGAGTCTGTGCTGTGTCTCAAAAGTCTTTGCCAACATTCTCGTTTGACTTTTCAATTATGATATTCAACGATTTCAACAAGCTGTGCCATTGACAACAAGTGTACATGTGCGTGCATGTGTAGAGAATTACAACAGACACACACACACTGATACCTTAATTGAGCCGAAGTAACGGTGTCTGACCATGCTGTATTCCCTGCAACAGAGTCTGGCTCCGCCTCTTCTCCATATGATATGACATCACTCTGCGGTTACCACAGAAACCAGGGCTCCACTGCAGACGGTTGACAGCCAGGCAGGTGAGTTATTATTGTGATGTTGGAAAACTGCAGACAAAGCACAATGCATGTGCATTTGCATGTGCATGGCAATTGCATGTGCATTTACACAGGTATGTGAATGTGTTATGAATCACGGTTTCGTTCTGTGTAAAATGTGAGTGTCTGTGTGTTGTAAAAGTCTGCATGGCAATTTAAGTGTGAACACGTGTTTGTATTAGCGCACAGCTTCCAAGAGCGACATGTGTATTGCATTAGCAAAAATGGCTCTCTGGGTTATTTTGTGAATTCCTTTTTTTAATGTGTATTTGCCTGTAGTAGCAGGATTTTCATGCACAGACCTGTCTCAGTCTGGACTCTTAATTCAGCAAATTGATCCCTCCCTCCTGGGCAATGTCCAATCATGCTGATTTAATACACCCGCACACACACACACACCCTCTCTCACAGCGTGATTAATGATGTGTCAGTAAAACGTGCATTGTGCTCTTGTGAGCTCTTTATCTCCCAAGTCCACAGTGGTGGGGAGGAAGAGGGTTAGATAGCATTTTTTCTTAAGGTTCATACCGTAGACACCCCACTACAACAGCATTTCATAGAACACTGTATTTGTTTTGTGCTATAAAATTATAGTGCAGGGATTCTGCTCGGCATGTTGGATGTTAAAGGGTTAGTTCACCCCAAAATGAAAATTCTGTCAGTAATTACTCACCCCCATGTTCTTCCAACCCCGTAAGACATTCGTTCATCTTCGGAACACAAATTAAGATATTTTTGATTAAATCTGAGAGCTGGGTCACTCCTCCATAGGCTTCTAAGGGATCGAAACTTGCCGGCCCAGAAAAGTTAAAGACATAGTTAAAATAGTCCAAGTGACTACAGTGGCGACATCTTAAGTTTATCAAGCGACGAGAATACTTTTTGTGCACAAAAGACAAATAAAAACAATGTGCGCTGCGCAGTTACACTACGTGAACTATCTCGAGGCCCACAGAGAAGGAACTGAATAGTTGAATAAAGTCGTTATTTTTGTTTGTTTTTTGCGCACAAAAAGTATTCTCGTCGCTTGATAAACTTAAGATGTCGCCACTGTAGTCACTTGGACTATTTTAACGATGTCTTTAACTTTTCTGGGCCGGCAAGTTTCGATCCCTTAGAAGCCTATGGAGGAGTGACCCAGCTCTCAGATTTAATCAAAAATATCTTAATTTGTGTTCCGAAGATGAACGAAAGTCTTACGGGGTTGGAAAACCATGAGGGTGAGTAATTACTGACAGAATTTTCGTTTTGGGGTGAACTAACCCTTTAAGTAGTGCTGAAACTGGCCAGTGGTTTCAACTGACTCCAGACTTTTTCCAACCAACCTAAAGGAAGGTCTACAGTCTGACAGCGATTACCTGCGATAACGCGACCGGATATCATTCTCATTTTCAATGAGAGCCTGTGATTTCTGGTGACATGAGTGACAGTTGGCAGTGAGACAGTGTTGAGCAGAGCTTAACTTTCTGCAAATGAGCAGTGAAAAGATTTGGAAAGAAAATGACCAAAGGGAGTGGAGAAAGTGATCTGTGGCCAGATACAGTTCAATACCGCGACAGTTTAGGACCGCCCTCTACAAACTGACAGCCTAGGGACTGTGCTATATCCAGTGATTTAATCACTGTTAGTGTGAATGCAGCTTGAAATGTAATATGATTAATTTAAATGATTGTTAGCTAACTCAATATCTGATTTTTTTATTTCTTGTTTCAGGTGGTGTGATGGCTGCCCAGGTTGAGGTTGATGCTGGGCGGCCATGTGTGGTTGGGAGTCGTCTGCACCTTAATCCTCTCATAGACTCTAGCAACAAGAGCTTGATGGAGAGTTCAAGTGGCCCCCAGGGGACACTTACTATTTCATCAGAGCCTAGAAAACCTGTCCCAGGCCCCAAGCCCAGACTCACTCCAAAACCCTTCACTGTGAACAAAAATCCTACTATACGCCCCATTCTTGCTCCCAAACCACAGCCAAAACCTAGACCTGAATCCAGTCAACCAGTTTCCTACAATACAGACCTGCCCAGTACACCTAAACCACAGCCAGCCAATAAACTCAGTCTACCATCTGCCTTTAATACAGGGCCGAAGCCCAGCGGACAGACAAACAAACCTGTGGCACAACCCTTTAAACCAGCACCTACTATTGCCTGTTCTGATTCCAACAAATTAAGAACGTACCAAACTGGGGATGTGCTGAGAAGAACAAGCTTTGGAGCCACACCGGCGCGACTCAAAATCGATGGTCATGCCTCCACTCCTGGTGTTGAATGGCCTTTTGCTTCTCGGAAAAAACAGGCCAGCCCTTCGATCACTCGTGCTAAATCAATGGGCTTCCTATCAGAGATAGGACTGAATTATGAGGACAGTAAAAAAGATTCTGGTACCAAGGAAGAGTTTTCTCCTACTGTTCTTCGGCCCCAATCTAAAGGTTCAAGGCCCAGGCCGGTGTCAGCTGTGTTCCTCCAAAACCCCAATCAGTCTGAGACTCAGGTTGTATCCCCTACACCTGCCCCTCGTTGGGGAAAAGGACGACCCCTTTCATCTGACCTTACCTCAAAGTTTGAGTCAATTGGGCTTTCCTTAAACTGGCGACCTCCCAAGGAGGACAGCAAAGAAAACACTCCTGAAACACTAGAGGGTGTTGGTCCTGTAGCTCAAGAGAAAGAACATGGTGCTGAAAGGGCAGAAGGGCCGAATAAGGCCCCTGTGCTTGAGAAAAGTACTCAAAAGGAGGAATTGAAAGATGAGGACTCCAAAAAAAACTCAAAACCTGAGGATACTGGAGGTAGCAGTATAAAGAGACGGATCAGCCTGCTTTTGGACTCTTCTTCCACATCCTTCTCAGTGGCTCGTGTTGATACTCCAGAGACGGACCCTCGCTCACCGGGGCTGTCCATCTCTGATACTGATGGAGCGGTGGGGGTAAAACAGCGCATCAAGGAACTGACCGAAGAACTGCCTACTACGCTATCACCACTCCAGAAGCCACAATATAAGCCACGGAACATAGTATCTGACCGTACTAAAAGGTAAGATCCAGTGGTTTCCAGCATTCATTATTGAAGTCTACAATGTTAGTGCTGTAATTCAGAAAATTACAGTTGTACATGTTAATCTGTTTCATGTTCAATTTCATGTCCATCAGTTAATCAGCTATCAGCGTTGCTGTAGTTTTACTGCCTTCGGGTCCTCCTGAAAAGTTTTTATGAATAAGTTTAATCAGTCGAAATCACGCAACTGCAGCAAAATTATTATTAAAGGATCTACATTATGTGCATAAGTATTTTTTTGTGTGTTTGTGCTGGCACAGAGAATTCTAAAAAGTGTAATGATGTCTCAAAACATATTGCCTCATAAAACAGCACAATTAATACCAGTTTGCTTTCATCATGATTTACATTCTCTACTCTGAAAATCAAGGCTCAAAGAAAATACAGTTTCACACTGGTAATAATGTGGTGGCATTCATTCATCAGGTTCTTAAAGGGATAGTTCACTTTGAAATAATTTTTTGATATGTTTTAGCTTACCTCAAGGGCATCCAAGATGTAGGTGTCTTTGTTTCTGCAGTAATTTCAATTTTGATATTTTTAGGTCAAACCGTTCTTGTCTGTCAGTCATATAATGCAGGTCTATGGTCACCACCTCAAAGAGCATGCATAGAGAAGTCCAAATTAAACATGATTTAATGACTCGTAAATGTAAGTACACATTGATGGCCTAAGACACGAAACGAGCGGTTTGTGTGAGAAAACAAACATTATTTATATCGTATTTACCTCTTGTAATCACAGCCTTGTCCAAGTTATCTGAGGGCGCGGGTGCTTCGGTCTATGCGTTACAAGAGGTAAAAACGATATAAATACTGTTCGTTTTCTCACACAAACCGCTCGTTTCGTGTCTTAGGCCATCAATGTGTACTTACATTTACGAGTCATTAAATCATGTTTAATTTGGACTTCTCTATGCATGCTCTTTGAGGAAGTTACCATAGACCTGCATAATATGACTGACAGACAAGAACGGTTTGACCTAAAAATATCAAAATTGAAACTACTTCGGAAACAAAGACACCTACATCTTGGATGCCCTTGAGGTAAGCTAAAACATGTAAAAAATTAATTTCAAAGTGAACTATCCCTTTAAGATCATTCCGATGAGAACAGAAAGCAGTATTTGTGATTTGCTTACAGATTTGAATCAGAGCTTGACAGCCTCAGTTCCAATGAGTCCAAAGGCTCCCAGCTGGTTGAGGAAGATCTCAACACAAAGGTATGGGAATGTGAACCACTGCCATTAGTCATACTCCACTAATCAATTATCTTTACAAGGTGCAGTAAGGCACACCTTGTTTTTTTAAAGTAGGCTACATAAGACAATTTTACATTTTATTGAACCTTTTCTTTTTTTACCAATGACACCACAGCATACTCTGTTGACTATTACATAAAAGTCAATAACAATTTGGCTGAACTAATTAATTGATAGTTACTGATGATTTATAATATATATGTGTATTAATATTGAACATTTTCTGCATTTTTCTCGAGTACAGAAAACATGTAGCTCTTTATACAACAAGAGCATTCTATGTATTCTATGACAGTCACATGTGCTTGATAAATACAAATGATATATTTTTTAAATGAATAGAAAAATCCTTTATGACATTTGGGACAGTAACTGCCTAATTGCGGTCACAGTCTCAAAATGAACATTGCTCACTCTTTGGAAATGACCAAAATAAATTTCCAATACAATGAAAAAGAAATTTCACATTGAGAGAGAGAGGAATAACAAATGAGGTTGAAAAAGGCACTTCTGATGTCACAGAAGGTGCGGCACTCCAAAGACGTGTAACCTGAGTTGTAGCGTTAGTCATATTGTGATTATGAAACATCCACGCTTCGAAGGGAGGGGGGTGGGAAAGGTCAGTTTGTGAGAGAAGAGGATTCTTTGATTATGGCCCCTTCATGCCCCACCCTGCTTTATGAGCTTTGACAAAGAGCATACGGATCCCATTTCACTGTTCTCAGTCACACGCGTCAAGCTCCTCTCCCTTTTCATGTGCTCTCATGTTTGCTTCTTTCTCAATACTACCCTCTTTTCAGGACTTTCTATGTTTATTAAAACCTTCCCAATACAATCCACATTAGTTGTTTCCAGCTGTTTCGTTATCTTGTACTTCCTCGTTATCTTTTTTTATACACTTCTCTGTGAAAGAATAACTTAGATAAGCAATTTGCAAGATTTGATAATCTGTTGTGTATTCAAATGAGACTTCATTGCATTCTTTCTGTTGCTGATTTGATCTTTGGAGTAGAAACATATTCATTCCCCTTCAAAAGTTTGACTCTAAATCAGTCATGTAATACACATACTGTACACAGCCATCAGGTAGGGTAGGGGGGAGGTGGGAGGGGGGTCGTCACAGGCTGCTTCTTTAGGGATCACAGTTGTAGAAAATCTCATCTTGTCTGACTGAAAGTCAACCCAAGTTTCAGGTTCTTGCTTACTTTTCAGAAAAAGAGGCAAAACATCTGCAGATAAATCCAAAAAAAAGTTTTGCTTAACAAAACCAATGGCAAATGAAATGTACATATATACTTAATTTCATCTTTATTTAATTTTTTTAGTTTGATTACTCCACGATTGAAGGACAGTTCAACAAACAGGAGGACAGAAAAGTATCATCACTAGGAGTTCATGACTTGCCTACCCACTCTGCTTTTAATAGTGATGGACTGCAAACAGTACGAGCATCTATGTTTGAACATGTGGTAGAGAGGCATAATGTTCAAGTGATGGAAGATAGCATTTCACAAGGCCCAAGAGCACAGCGGGAAAGCACAATCAAACCCATGCCCAGACGGAGCCACTCTTTGCGAATTCAGGACAACATCTTTAAAGCTCTTGAAGATGATGATCCTGGAAGTTTGGTCAAAGCAACCTATAGAGAGCAAGTTTCTCCTTCCAGCCCTGTACGCGTGGAGCATGTCTTTGATACTGTGGCTTTGTTTGGCGAGAGCCGTGCTGTTAGTGAGGCTTTGCCAACCGCTCAGCTTGAGGACAGAGCTCTCACGCTACGTTCACGGCGATCAGCTCCTCAAGGTGAAGACGACAGACCTACCCATGGGATAAGTGACCTGCAAAAGGATGAAGCAGCCATTCCACGTTATCTCAGAGTTGGGGCACTACAGAAATGGACTGCCACAGAGGCAGACCGAGAGATTGAAATCGAGAGGGAACGACAGAAAGAGATAGTGAGAAAGATGGAAGAAGAGATACAGAGGCAAATAGAATTGCACATGGCTGCAGCAGCAGCATTGGAGGAAGATGAGGAAGAGAGTGAAGCAGATAGGAAGAAACTGTTAGAAGCACAAAGGGACAGGGAAAGGGAACGAGAGGATGTTGCTGCTCCCAAACGGCCTAAGATGCTAGATGCTGAAGAGCAAATTAACAAACCCAGAGCCACTTACTTTGCTCTGACAGGTCAGATTCAAGAGCCTGTGCATCAGGGTCAGAGAGAGGGTGATGAAGTAATTTTTGGAAGAGGTAAACAAAGTATGGTGGGTGGAGAGGACAGAGGGATGAAGGATGTTCCATTTGAGGATTTCACTCTTAGATCAGGGAAGTGGAGTTCTCAGAATCCAACAGCTCAATTTAGAAGAAATCCTTCATTGGAAGCTGCACTCCAGAGAGCTTTGCATGACAATGACACTGGAGTGAGAACAGATCCTAGATTACAAGAAAGGGAACTGCAAAAAGCATCCAGGGAGGAAATAGAGAAACAAAGACTTGCAGAGTTTGAAAAGATGAAGGAATTGGAAAGGCAGCGAGAAATGAAGAAACAGAGAGACTTGGAGGTTGAAAAACAAAACAAAATTGAAAGGGAGAAAAGGAGAGAAGCTGAGATACAGAAAGAGAAAGAGAGACAAAAAGAGCTAGAAAGACAGAGAGAGCTAGAGAGGGAGAGACAAAGGGAATTGGAGAAACAAAGGGAAATTGAATGGCAGAAACGAGAGAAGGAGCGACAGAAACAAATTGAATATGAGCGAATGAAGGCTGCAGAAAAAGAACTCGAGCAGCAGAGAGAGTTTGAGAGGCAACGACAAAAAGAGTTTGAGCGAGAGAAAGAGAGAATGCTCGACCAAGAGAGGCTTAGATTGAGAGAATTTGAAAAACAGAAGGAAATAGAGAGAGAAAGAGAGACACAGCTGGAGTTGGAGAGACAGAGGGAAAATGAAAGACAGAAGCAGAGAGAACTTGAAAAACAAAGAGAGATGGAGAGGCTAAAGGAGTTAGAAAGGCAGCGAGAATTAGAGAGGCAACGAGAGCTGGAGAAACAGAAAGAGCAGGACAGGGAAAGACAGAGACAGTTGGTAAGGCAGAGAGAACTGGACAGGCAAAGGGAACTTGAGAGACAACGGGAGTTAGAGAGACAACAGGAGATTGAAAGACAGAAGGAGATTGAAAGGCAGAAAGAACTTGAACGACAAAAGCAAGGAGAGATAATGATTGAGAGATGGAAGCGGCAGAAAGCAGAGGAGAGAGAGACCAAGAGAGAGCTGGAGGAACTTGAGAGGATCAAGGAGCTTGAGAGACAACAGCTTCTTGATTTTGAGTTGCAGAGACAGCGGGAAAGGCCACTCCAGCAAGAGAAAGCGAAACGGAGATCAAAAAAAGAACGAGAAGAGAGAAAACAGCAGCCTGAATGGCAGAGAGGAACAGAACGACATTGGACAGAGACAGAGCAAGAGAAGGCAACACCTACATCTCCACTTCGGCCTAAAGTTCTAGATCTGGATGCAGTGTCTCTGGGTGTTAGGACTGGTAGAGATAGCCACGAGAATAGCCCCACAGCTCGATGGAAGCAGCCCTCACTTCGACCTGATGAGGTTTACAAACCAGCTATCTTAGACATTGACTCGTTCAGGAGCCAAACCCAACCTGATACCTTCCCTTTACCTGGATTTGGAGGTTTAGAATCAGGAGGTGTTAGTTCAATGACTCAAGCTCGTCCACAGGCCATACAAACCAATATTCTCCAGCCCCAAACAGCATCTCAAGGTCAGTCTCCTTCTCATCCCCAGTTCCACCCTCAGTCCCAGGCTTTCTTCCAGCCCTCCCCAGCAGAACGTATGAGAACTCAACTTCCGCCACCTTTGCAACCTCAAATTATGCACCAAGCCCAACCTCATTCACAGCCATTTGATACAGAAAGACCTAGGCCACAACCTCAATCATTGATTGAGACCTCAGATTGGGCCTTTGGCACTCAACAGCCCATCTCAACTTTGCCATCTGCACACACTAATGTTTGGGGACATAATCAAGCAGAGCTGACTGTAGATGAGCCTCTTTGGGTATCAGCCATGGAGGGATCCAGAAGACCAATTAGCACTAGACCTGGTGGTCTTGAGCAGAAAATCTTGCACCAAGAGGATAGAGGTTTAAGTATCATTGCAACACCCAGTTTGACCTCTTCCATGATTCCTGCCTTTACTCCGGTACAGCATCCCTCTCTTGCACCACCCATGGTTCAAATTCAAACTCCTATGTGGACTACACAAACAAGTGTTGGTCCCTCTGTAGCCCCTATACTGACCCCAGAAAGATTCTGGACCTCAGGACCTTTGAATGTGGGGTCAAGTGGAGCTTTGGTTTCTTCTCCCGCAACACCATTAGCTAGGAAAGAGACATTGGTACCCACTAGTCAGGTTGCAACCTTCTCTGTCACTGATCCTTTATCAAGTCCAGACTGGGAGCTGGCATCCCAGGGGCTGAGAGAGAACCGTGCCTCGCACAGGGACACAGTACAACAGGTGAGGAAGAACTCACTCTCACATACACCCATTCCCACCATATAGTTTTTTGTGTGTGTTTAGCAATGCACAAATGTAAACAGTAATTATGTGCACCATCTTAAATTGGTCACTTTAATTGCAGAACCACCCAACTATCGGTATTGGCAAATGTACTTCAGAGTGATCAAATATCAGTGTCAGCGTATCCCTAGTTGTGTTACATTGAATTTTCCTTGAATGGACTAAAGAAGCTTGACTGTAGGCCCTTCTATGTTTGTGTAGAAACGTTCAAGGAGTATGTGTCGAAGATCTGCCCCAACGGAAAGCTCTGCTGATGGTCCGCTTGCCCACGTGAGAACTCGCAGAAGTCGCAGTGCGCACAAAGAAAAAGTTGGAGAAAGATCGGTAAGTAAAAGTATGCTGAGAATTTTGTTTTGTGTATTATTCCTTGTCACTCATTTTCCCATACACATGCACACATACATACACCTGTTAAGAATTAATTTTCTCTAGGGATAGGTAATCTATTTAATATTTACTCAGGAATGCGTCAATATCAAGTTTTGTCACTGCTGATTTTAACGTTTGCGATTGGATTGCAGTTTTGTACTTGGATTGTATTTTCTGTTTAATTCAGTTACACAAGTTTTTTTAATGATGTTCTAGGTACATTCAGACATTTTGGTTAAACAATACTGAATTACATCTGTTAATGGGATGAAGCTGAAAGTAGTCTACATTACATTATAAGATCTGAAAAAAAGTAGATATGCTAATATGTAGTGCTGCCGCGATTAGTTGACTTAGTCGACGTAATCGACCATGCAAATTAGTCAACAGCAATTGTTTTAGTCGACGTGTCGTTTTACTATTGACCGCTTATTTATTTTTGGTCTCCCGTCTCAAACGGCTCACTGTAATTCACCTCCACACACCAGTCTGTGCGCACTCTGCTGGTCAATCTGCTTTCCTCTTCCTTCCCTATCCCCCGCCTTCACTGCTTTGATATGAAAAATTGCGGAGGCAGTTGACGGTGACGGTGACGGAGGCAAACGCTTTCACACTGGGCTCGTTTGCTGCGGTCCGAGCCCGAGCACGATTGTTCCCGGCGACCCCGCAGCGTTGGTCTGGTTTCGCACTCAACTTATTTCTACCGAACCCTGGTGCGTTTGCGTGCATCTTGCGCCATCGCAAACGTGTACGACGCATGATAGAAAACAGAACGCAGAACGCAATATATATATATATTTTTTATTCATTCTGTGATATATTATGCGCCGCTGAGTGAACAACACAGGTGCGTGTGTCGCGTAAGGTGGCCTTCTGCTGCTTGCAAATGGACTCTTTTGAGGAGACTGGATTTCCAAATTTGCCGCCCTGATTCCACGCGCTATGAGCGAATACACTGCAGACTCACTCTTGCTCGTATCCAAGGTAAATCATCAACACTATCATCCCTTAAATGTGTTTTATTTAACTAAATACATCATAATCAGCTAAAACGCATGCGCAGGTCACTTTACTTCCTGAACAAGTGCGCACCCGAGTCCGTGTTGCTTTCACATTCACGCGAACCGCGGCACGGGCCGTCATGCACGCAAGTGTAAACCATAGGTGTAAACGTGAGCTGCATAGCTGCGTGCCTGCCTGCTTTCAGCACGATTCATTATTAGGCAGAGCTAAGCGTAGTAGGCTAGTCCAGACTCTTTCAATTCAATTCCAATTCATTTGTATAGTGCTTTTCACAATACATATTGTTTTAAAGCAGCTTTACAGAAAATGCATGCATTGCATCTACTTTAGCCTACAATTCAGAGTGATGTTATCAGTTATGCATTTCAAAAATGTATATATATAAATGTACAGTAAGCTAGTAATGTAATAATTTAAGGCAGAACAAAGAGCTAATTTAAGTAATGAATACATACATGTTAGTTAATAGAGGATTAGATTGGGACTCTGGCTAATAAGGTATAGTAATGGAAATGCAGATACTTATGCTTAGATTGTAAATACATACTGTTTTTCAACAGGTGACATTTTATATTTTGGCCCTTCAGTTGAGTTCAAAATAAAATGGACACAATTTTTTTTTTAAATTAGTCGTTTAGATTAGTCGTTAGAAAATTAGTCGTTAGTGGCAGCACTAATATGACTAATATGACAACTTTTCATAGCAGATTGTCATGCTATTGTTTTTATATTTGCATTTCTAAACAATAATGTACCATTATTTTTTTGTTACCAATTGTGATTTTAAAGTACTTAACGTTTTATAATGTAAACTTGTTACCTTGCCAATTAAGGTGCAAGCTTCTGCAAGATATTTTTCTTCTGTTAATTTTTCATCAAAGTCATCAATTCTCTCACTCCATCATCTAGTTTGTTACGTAAAGGAACAAGGACTTTTTGGTCAGTTCCTAACCTAAAACATTGTAAGGCTTCAGAAGACTTGTAATGTAGCACACAAATTGTTTGAAGCAAGTAAATGATGACCGAATGTCAATTTTTGGATGCACATAAGCCATTGCAAAATGATTACATCGATATTGAGATATATTTCAGATATTGTCAAAAGGCTGAAAAATATTGAGATGTAATTGCCCAGCCCTACATTGCACATGGATAAGCATGCATCTTACATAAGAGTCGAGTTCCTCACCATGTTCTAATGGAAAGTGTACAACAACCAAAGATGGAGAAATTGCTTGTTGGCTTCTGATGATGTCACCAAACTTTAGAGACCAGATGTTGGAGGAGTTCCCCAACAATGTGAATAACAGCTGTCATATGACCCTTTCTGGCATGCAGTGCTTGGCTAATGATGTTTTCCCATATCTGATGGACTTATAGGCTTGTTAAAGTGCAGATTGAAATAGTTATTTTGGCTGAGGGTCATTAAAGCTGAATGTTTATTTTTATATGCATGTTTGTCATTATGGAGGCTAACTCAAGCTTGTGTTTTTGTGTGTGTGTGTGTGTGTGTGTGTGTGTGTGTGTGTGTGTGTGTGTGTGTGTTAGTGTGGGTGGTGCAGGAATGCAGTCTGATAACAGAAAGGGGTAGTGCTTTAAAGTTTAGTGTGTAATGGTAGAGCATTTTCTAACAAAGATACACTGCTAGTAGCGAGTAAGATTGTGTAAATCAAGGTAAAACTGATTTAATAATGATCATGCAACAAATGTGTGGAAAAGTGTGAACACATTTATGGACAACATTAATTAAGTTTAAACGCGTTAAAGAGCTTAAGATTGCCTTCTTGGTTTTGATTGACAGGTTCATTGAAATTTCTTAAGAGTAAAGATTTTTGTTTTTACTGAGAGACTTTTGTCTTTTTCTGAGTGTATAAATATTGCCATCTGCTGTATGAATCGAGTTATTACAGTGTTGATTTTTATGGTTCACACTCACAGTGGCTATAAATTGTGGCTTATCTGACAGCCAAGAATATCCTCTTAACCTTTAATTTCATTAGAAATGGAAACCTTTCCAGGACCGATAGTGTGTTTATTATTTTAATATTTTTTTGTTGTTGTTGTGAACCTGTTATGTGGGTGTCTGCTGCACGTGGCCTTAAAGAGGAAGCTCTCTCTCTCTCTGTTGCTCTCTCTCATCTCAGTATTGGTCATCATAGGAAGAGTCATTTTTACATCACCGTGTACTCACGGGCACAGGCGAGTTACAAAGACAGAGAGAGAGTACAGAAGTAATGAACATTCAAATAAACTTCGCAAAAGTAAAGACTGTAGAACATTATTGTGGGCTAAATAGAAGATTTTGCTTCATAGAAAGATGGCTTATCACTTCTGTCCTTCCTGCTGTTGGTGGCTATGGGTAAGCTTACTTTTTTTTTACTGTCAAGATGGTAATATAACTACACATATCAAAACAATTCATGCTACCTGAGACAAGTAGACAAATCTAGATAGAGGTCTGATAGTATTAGACAACACACAAGTTGACTGATGTTTGATTGTTGATTATATTTGGAATTAGTCCTGATGCTCTTGCTGATTTTTGCTCAGTTGTTTTTTCTAGAGTTGATACTGTACATTCACAATCTTTATTGCACATTGTTTGGTGAAGTTGTTTCTTCCCCTGTGATTTGTACCATTCTGGTCAATAATATTATCTTCATGTGACTAAGGTGAGGCCTCTGTAGATGCTTCTTGTTGTCTGACTAATTAAATAGACATTGTTTTCCCTCTTTTCTTTTCATTTTCTTGGAAATTATTCAACTGTTTAGTTAATTTTGAATTAACTCACCCTCCATAAAAAAGGACTGTTCTTTGGTTTCTCTCTCCCCAGAATTTTTTTAATGAAACATATATGGTTTGGGGCTCAGGTAGTACAGTTTCTGCTGTATTGTGTAAATACGAGCCTTGAACCCATGCTCAGTATCATAAACATAGATATCATAAATTAGGGATTATAAAGCTATAGATTTTAAATTTTAAAAGTGACTGGCTATGTGCATCCTCCAGCATTAGTCATGTCACTTATGAATCTTTTGTGTATGCATAGCACATGTACGAACCAGTTATTTCAATGTAAATGCCCAAGCCTATCTTAAACACTGCACAATAAACTTATTCAAGCAACCAGGTCCAGTTCCCTTCTGCATTTTCATTGCATCAACTGTGTCTCTTTTAAAGTCACATGTCTGACTATAGGAGCAGATTAATATAAAGAAGCTGCCTCATTATAAAAGTCAATGCACCTGCACCATGGACCTCTAAATATGCATTTTTAGTTACTTTGCAGTTGTGTTTATGAAAGAAGTGATTGCTTTGGGCCAAGATCTTTCAGACTGTCGTAATTGGTATCAACATAGTATTTAAATAGTTAGCTGCTTTTAGTGATTGTTTTTTTTTTTAGATTGTCTACTTCCCAAAACTAACTGAGCTTCTTATTTAGAAATACATTTATTATAAAATTGTATTTTATACATTATAAAAATACATTTTGAGCAAGCAAATCTCTTGCTTCAACTCTTAAAAGCTGTTCTTTGCTATGTCAGAGGACCTGAGTCATAATACTGGGCTCAAATAAAATGACTGTCACAGTCACTATGTCATTTTTGGTCATCGTATTTCTCACAGATTTTGGTTTAAAATATGAAAAGCCAGCTACCTGTGTATGCTGTAGTTTTGAGCATTTATGTGTTAAGTGTTGACAGGAAGCAGCATCAGTCAGAATTAGCCTTCCTGTATGTGGCCATATGTGGTTTAAAGAGGAACATTAAACAATTTAGACCACTTGTTCCGTTTGGACTTTAGAATTACTCTGTTATCCTGATCTGGTTTGGGCAATAGGATGTAACATGCTTAGTAATACCTATAACTGCTGATCACATCAACCTTGATGGTATATTGTTGTCTGACCCTTTAAAATGTAATTGGGATATTGGAACAGGCGACTCCGACTGATGGAACCGAAAATGGGGTCATTTCATATGAAATATACCTACACAAAGTGTACACGCAAACACACTATTGGGGATTTATTTGATGACTTTTAAGTTACAGTACATCAGTTAGAAACATTTAAAACTTACTTGTATGTGAAGCTTGACACAGGATTTTGAAGGTTTGCCTTTCATTCAGTTGTCCTAAACTAAATTGAAAATCTTAATTAATATACTGTATCAATTTCAAAATAGTATTTTCAGAAAACAAGATATTCTTGTTCTCTAGGTGGTTTTACCATCAGGCAGATGACTGAATCATGAGCAGTGACTCTGTGACTCATTCGAATACCAGGATGACTTTTGTTGTGATGATACATTCATAAAAGTATGGTCAGCAATTTACCAGTCCGCACTGTGGCCAATGTATGCACTTAATCGATATTTGGATATTAGCCAGATCCTCCTAATGTCCTTTAATATTGTAGCTGTGTTTTAAATCTTTACCTCTGTGCTGTTTATCTTGTAATAAGATATGTGGTTGTGTACAGATTGTTATAAAGGAAGGAAAGCAGATTTTGTCTACATACATAACCATTGTTGTCTCTATAAAAGGAACAAAAACTCATTGTCATTGATTAGCTTTTGCCATGTATAAGACTCTCTTGTCTGGCTGGTTCTTAATCTAATCTTAGTGATATGTGTCTTTTGTGCCAGCTGTACCTTTGGAACTGGAGTCTGTAGTTTTGCCATTTAAACAGCAATAATGTTTTAATATCTTTGTGATTTGAAGGAGTTCACATGCAAGTTTGCTTATCAGATTATTGATCTAAATAGTGCATAATTTAACACATTTCATATTAATTTTACCTCACCGTATTTAAAACTTTTGGAGCCCACTGTATGTGCAAAAACACGCAACTGTCTTAAACTAAAAATAATTTGACAAAGTGCTTTAGAAACCTGTAATAGTTCAGTGGTGCTGTTTATTATTATTAGTAGTAGTATTTAGATGTAGATCTAATGTCAGATTAGTTTAATCAAAATGTATGATGTTTTTTCTCCATTAATATCATAGTGTAACTCACTCTCTGCCCACTAGTGGGCGCTAATGTGCACCACAACATTTCACTGGCTCTGAACCCCCCCCATTTGAACTTATTATTTTAATGCATAAATAATATATGAATCCAATCATCTATTATGATGTACAGGAAGGTGTACATTTTAATGTTAATTTCATTTTTGCTTGTAATTTGTGATGATTTCAAAGGTGGACAGCAAGGTTTGGTTGGTTTTCAATGATGTTTGCATGACGGCTGTGTCAATTTGCAAAGCAAACTAACTCAATGTACCATGTGCTTTAAACTCCTCATAAGCCAGAGTGATTTACTCTGCATGCACAGGTATTTGCTGTCAATACTATTTGTTTTTTCCATTGACCATTTCTTATTTTTTTTGTTACTTTACATCAAGCATTCTTCTCTCAGCAAAATGAGCCGCTGACAATATTACATAACCAATGCTCCTTTCTCCATCTGTCTCTCTCTCTTTCTCTCGTTCTCTCTCTAAGCTGGAACAGGAGCAGGGAATACTGCAGTGCATATATCTTCCTTCATCTCTCTCTCTCTCTCTCTCACATGCTCATATTGCTGGCTTCCCTTACCCCTCCCTCTCTGTCTCTGCTCTCGTTTTCCTCCTCCCTCTGTTTTCTCCTTGAGCACAAGTCCTGTAACACAGGGGGACAGAGGCAGGAAAGCTGACGCATTTCTGTTCTACCTGCCAGTACCTGCAGGGACACATTTAAGGACGCCAAAGGAAGAGACCACCTCGAAACAGTATATGCATTTTCCTGTCAATACCCATGAAACCACCTGGATACTTCTGGCTTGTAACTTCCATGTTTTATGGACAGACTTTCATCCTGGACCTTTTTTGTGTACTGAGCTTTCTAGCAACAAAGAAACAAGGAAACACTCATCTTGGTCTCCAGCTTTCCATTTGACCCTACATTGAGAGTTGTGGACGTTCTCTGAATGGACAGGTGGACAGTTTTGATGCCTTTTAGGAGATGAAGTTGTGATGAAGCAGCGCACACTGCCTGATAGGTTTGAGACTTGACTTGGAAAGTGTATGTGTGTGTGTTTGACAGCTCTGATTCATGAGTTTACTTGCATTTGTTTGAGTATGTGACTCTGCTGACAGATTTACTCAAAAGACTTTCAAACATTCATGTAGGAGTGGTGCACTGCTCATTTCAGACCTTCTCTTGTGACGCAGCTCAAAGCAACGTGACATTTTTCTATGAAATTTGAATGTCATTGTTGTTCGTTCATTGATGCATTGATTGATTGAAATGTAACTAGGCCTGTTTAAGAAGTGTCGTTCAGGTCAGTAGGTAAGAATTGCGTATTGAATCAGCTTCCATGACATCACTTTAACCTATTTTATGTTTACGAACGTAATTGCAGGTGCCTTTGTGGTTACATAATAACTGTAACTTTGTTTTGTCGCTGAGCATGAGGCATTGCAGAACTGTTGTGATCTGGGACAATCCGGTGTCCTGTATTCCAGCTCTTTCTATAATGTCTCAGGTCACAGAAAACTGCATTGTAGGACAAGGACTCGTATGAGCCTAATCGGTCCATCTAATTTTGAATAATATCATTGAACATCTTAATTTGGGAGTACCTGAGTGACTTAATGTTACTATATGTCTTTGTCTCGCTGTTGAAGACGTAGGCATTAAATTGAGGTATGCTACTGAAAATGGTCCGCAAACTTCGGTCAAGCATGGTGGGAAGTTAAGATCGCAGTCGACTGCCTAGTGGCAGTTTGTTTCGTACTGCAGTGCAGAGTGGAGCATAATCTGTCCTGGCCTCGCTCTGGAGGCACTCTGTACCAGAACAACGCTTGAGTTGATGGACTGGGCTGTAGAGGAAGGTCCTCTGTGTCTTAAAATGTAATCCACCATGGAGTTTAAACACAATGCACTTTCAACTGGACCTGACTGGACTGGATTCCCATGTAAATTAAGGCTACTTACCTGAAGGTGGGATTGGACTACCATCAAAATACCTTAGAAGCTCACTGAAAAAGCTTATCTTGACATTTAGCTCCATAAGGGCACAAACCTCTTGGGACTCACTCTGAAACAGTGGATCGAGATGGAGTACCTGGGCGACAAGTTGTCGGTGGCCCATTCGCAAGTGTCGGGCTGGATGGGAAATGTACGCCGTTCCCTTCAAGGCGCTCTCAATTTGGTCTCCAGCAACATGGAGAGAAGATCTGGAGGAGATGGAGAGGACGGAGGTGGCTTTAAGAGGGCCGCGTCTCTACGAAGCCTAGCCAGTCGCAGCCGTGATTCCTTCCGCAGATTCAGCCTGCGCAGCCAACAGCGCCTGTCCCTGCGCAGACGAACCACCTCACTGGCTTCACCGAGCACTCACTCTTCTGTAAGAAAAACTATTTGCAATTTCTATCTCTGCATTACTCAACATCATTATCTCTCAAACCATCCATCACCCAGCACAAATACAGAGTAGTGCACATGCCGATTTCCCCCTGGCACCATGTAGCCCTCAATCTTTGTGTAGGTGGTCACTTTCCATTTAAACAAAATTGGTTAATTGCTTTTGTCATTGTCTGAAACTGAACTTTTGTCTCAAGTTGTATGGCAGAGACGGGCAACTCCAGTCCTGATGGGCCACTGTCCTGCAGAGTTTAGCTACATTCCTAATCAAACACACACACCTGAAAAATCTAACTTAAGTCTTCAGGATTGCTTGAAAATGGCTGGCAGGTGCAAGTGATAGATTAGGGATGGAACTCAACTTTGCAGGACAGTGGCCCTCTAGAACCGAAGTTCCTCATCCCTGCTGTACAAAGCTCCTAAAGCAGGGTTGCTCAATCCTGTCCCTGGATATCTACCTTCATGCAAAGTTTTGTTGTCATTGTCGTGACTTAGCCGTCAGTTGTGTCACTTCCCCTCCATTAACAAATCCTTATCCGTGTCTTCATAGAATAATAAAGTGGACGTTGGATGCACACATCAGATTCTTGGCAGAAATATCAGATCATCCAGTGTTTCCCCTACAATGTATTGTATTTCATTTCAGCGCTGCTGCAAAATCTTCACATGATCAGTAATATCACGACATTCACTTAATTCACTTACACACCTAAAAACACTGAGACATGGCGTCCGGCGGCGCTGCTAATGCGGTGGCTCTGAATCCACTTGTTGACAAGAAAGGAGGGAAGAGCCACATATGGAAATATTTTCGATTAAGCTAATGTCACGTTGCCATAAGGGGCCGTTTTCATATTCGTTATTTCAAATGTAGGCGCGCGGCAAGCGCGCTTATAATAGAAGCGACGTGCCACGTTCGTTTTTCCAGGCGCGCCTCTGTTCATAGTTGGATGGCAACAACAGATGCCACGGGGGAGCAAGCGCTTATGGAAAGGAGAAAGCGCTACAAACTGCACTCTCTCCATGAGGACGAGGAAGAATCAGCAAAGAATTAATTGATTTCTAGCCCTTGCATTAGCTTTACTACTAGACATATTTATGGAGATGAGAAATAAAAAGCCACCCTGTACAGCTATGATCAGCTGTTCGGCCGAGCTTTCGATGTTGTTGCGAAAAGGCCGAAGCTGATCGGTTGGTTTTTGTCACATGACCTGTTGAGATGAAATGTTGAGATGTTTTCATCTTGCCACGGCATAGCCGCATCGCTTTCTATTATGAGCCCGCTTGCCGCGCGCCTACAATTGAAATAACGAATTTGCGCGCAAAAAACGCGATATGTGAACGGCCCATAAAGTGCGGTTGTATCGGGGTAGTTTTACGAGTAGCCTACATGAGCACGGTATCGGACCGACACCCGAGTACTGGTATCAGTATTTATGTCATTAATATTAGTCCGTCAGAAAAGCAGTTCTAGGCTTATTCTTGGCTGGATAACTCTTAGCAGGTTTAAAAAGCCCTTTTGGTAAATTAAATATGAACACAGTTTTGGATTAAATAAAAGTACATTCAAGTCAAATAAAACATGTTATATCTCCTGTATAACAATGTGTAACATACAATAAGATACCATTCATTAACATCACTTAATATGTTATCTAACATCAACACATTGAGTGAACAATATATTATAAATTAACACAAAACAAAAACATGAATAATCCTGTCTAAAATTGTAAAATTAAGGTTTGTGACCAGTTCAAGGTACGTGCTGCAATAATCATGCCTTGAATCTGTTGATGGTATGTCATATTTGTATGTCTTAAAATGTCCATTTCTATCCACATGACTTGCCAGAAGTCATGGTTTAAGGGGTGATTAAAATTTTTTTTTATTATTCCGGAGGTGATTGGAGGAGTGCATTATTATTCCCCCCCACCCCCGCTACTGGAAAAATTTCTAGGTGAAACACTGTCATCTGGGGACTTGATAATATTATATGAATATTATGAATTCAGGCATACTTCTCTTTTCACATACTGTTTAGTGAAGAAGTAGGCATGTTTGGACGCAGGGTAAAACCTGAAATGGATGGGTTAAATAAGGGAGACATCCAAAATAGGTATTATTGATGTGCATACTGGAACAGGGTTAGGAAACATTGGGCTATAGCAATGGAGTTTTATTGGAGATTAATTTAGAGACCTCCTGTATGTCATTCTGTCTGGATAACCTTTAGAGCTCCAACAACTGCTGATTTTTATATGATCTGTTTCTATATGTTGTATAGATTTTTCTTTCTTTTGTGCCTGGTACCTCCATCTCCCTACCTCTCCTCGTCTATTTGTTTACATGTGTTGGTGGATTGACCTTTTCAGTGGTTTGAGAGAAGCTTTGAGATGCACAGGGAGCCCTGAAGGGCGTTCTGGGAACGCTAGGTCACCATGATAGACACAAAATGTAAGCAACGTCTGCATAGATACGGTTTCATGCATACCGCAGCCTTGTACATTAGAGGTAAACTCACAGTACATTGCAATGGCAGTTTGCATACTTCCTGGATATTTACATGCATGTTCTCAGCAGATATTTTCTTTTAACAAAAGATCACATACAATTTTTTATTTTTTTTTAAGTATTTGTGCTGTTGTTTGAGTTGTGCCTCATAATCAATGCCTGTTGATATTTAGGTATGTATAAGTTGGGTTCAAGGGTTGTTGTCCATGCGTGCCAAACAAAACAGTGAGTGATCTCAAAAGCAATAAACTGCTTTTTGTCTTAGACAGTGAGGTGAAGTGAATTAGGCAATGGTGATTACTATAATACCCCCTGATAGCTGTGTTTCAGTCATGTCTCATCTCATAATGCTCATTCATTCTACTTTGTCAGGCAATGGCTTTTCCTCCATCACTCTGAATGAGTGAACAAAAGGAAGAAATGCACCGTACATTGATCCTTGCATTCAGTGTCACAGGAAACAGGCAAAACAGGTACATAATCATGGTAACACAATTAACTAACCATAATGAGGTGTTTCCTGTGTCCTTCAGTCATCAGCACTCTCTCTGTGACACACAGGCAGGGTGCTCCATTTCCCCTTCAGGCTTACTATTTATTATCACACATGAACAAGCTGAGATATGAACACTTTGCCTGAAATAGTTTGAACTTCATAACAATGGCTCAGGGTTACAGGCTCAGAATTGTGTGTTTTGAAAGTAAATGTGTAGGAACACTTTAAGCATATTATTTGAGGTAAAAATCTCCAATGAACTGACAAAACTACACAATAGAGTCTGACCAGTAATCGCTTTGACTAACCACTTTCTTTATTATTGGGGATACCAATAATAATAATATTTTTATTATTATTAATATACGCTACTGTTCACACATTTGGGATCAGTTTGTAGAAATCAATGCTTTTATTTGGCAAGAACATTAAATTGATCAAAAGTGACATAAAAGACATTTATATATTTAGAAAGACTTCTATTTCAAATAAAAAGAACAGAATTGAACTTTGAACCCTGAAAAAAAAAATTTTCATGGTTTACATTTCCAACCAGTAATAGAAGTGTATTATTATTATTATCTCTTGTGAGAGATATAGATACAACCATTCATGATGTGCATTTTTAATGGATTAATAAATTAACCTAATTTATTTTTAAAAACCAAAAAATTTGTAGAAAGATGTACTTTGAACGTTTCATCTGCTGAGCGATTGGTCTCTGGGTGCATAACAGTACATATACAACAGTACTATATGAGCATATTGACTGATCTTGTAAATTAAATTAGGTATTTATTTTTACTAAGGTCCATTCTGGAAGGGGATTCAGAGGGATAGCTGTTTTTAGGCTACATATTCCCGAGAAAGTCCTGGTCTTGCTGGGTTGACATATTTTAAATTCAGTCCAGTCTTAAAATCATCTTACACTGCTCCTTCGTAACACAGGAAACTCAGCTGTTAATGTTTGATGTTCCCTGAGGTAAATGTCGCCACACCTTTGGTGGGAATGTTTTGTGAGAATGCCAGGAGATGTAAATGAGAGGCTGTGTGAGAAAATACACACACCTATAAACGCGTCCATGCACTACTGGAAATAAAGAGAGGTTTAAAAATGGCTTACGTTGAGTATGAAAAGACACAAAGAGGAGATTCAGATTTGGAGATGAGACTCGCAAGTGTGAATAGAAACACAAACACTCCCCATAACAGGCCAAACATCAGCGTGTTGGATGGTAAAGTGCCGACTACCCTTTCTCTCATCTTTTCTTTCCATCCGTTCATTGTTTCTTTGCTTCCCCTGACTCACACTTCCTGTTCATGTAGTGAGATGGTGAGAGGTTTTCGAGTTCTCTCTCCCTCTCGGCTGTGTATTTATTTGCACACTGAAAGGTTCAGATAAGAGTGTTCTTATCCAGGGCTTTGCCCTTTAAAATAAGATATTGTTCTATTTAGAGCCTACACCCTTATATTTTCAATGTGGTCCTTTAGGCCGTTACAACTAATGTTAGTCCTAAGTACCACTCCCTCTCAGCGCGTGTGTGTGTGTGTATGTGTGTTTATTCATGAGTGATCGGCTGGCACAGAATATCAGTCCCTTTCCAAGGTGATCAAGCAGGTGCCATGAATAAACTCAAATAGTTTGGATAGACAAAAATTAAAGCATTTATAACTGAACACACCCATTTCATAGTTTTTGAGGGTTGATTTATGCAAAGATGTGCAAAAGTTCACACAGACATTTTGCTGATACATTGTTTTCATAGCTGATGCTAATGATTAGCGATGCAATGCATGCTAAAAGCTTTAGGTTAATCAGCCACCAGCTGTTTAAGACATTCCTCTTGGCTTTTCTGGTCAAGTGATTAGCATAAAAAAAGTGTAATTCCAGCCTGTTTTTTGGATTTGGATTAGTTTTTCATGAAAGACTTTTTTTTTTTTTTTTACTTAACACAAAGATTAAGAGAAGCTTAAATATACTCTTTTTCTAGCATTTTCTTTAGTAGAAGCGTCCATTGTATTACCTTAGTATGGTACTCTTACAAAAATATACCATAGTTTCTGCCAATATTTTATTGATCTAAGGTTAAGCAACAATGGTTACCCTGGTTTGACTTGAGGTTAATATTTTAGTGACTCTAGTGGTTACTATCACAGAGCTGTCTGAATCATTTGTTTCTTTGTTTGCTCCAGCATGTGTTTATGACTAGTGGTCAAACGAAATGGATTTTTTAAGTAGCCAGTGCTGGTACTGACATCTACAGACCAGAGCGGTCCATTTCCAATATAACAAATGAGATGTACACAAAATTCCCAAAATAGAGTGAACATTCATATAGGGTGTGACGGTTCTTCTCGGTAAAAAATCGAACCGTACCATTCTACACCCACGGTTCGACACGCACTTGCACTGCGGTTCATCTCAAATCGGACAACGCATATGCATCTATAATATGGTTTATTGAGAATAAATAAGACATATAGAGTTAGGCTTATGTATATTTCTCGATGGATATGCCTTTTTTGGCTTCCCCTAAACTTTGTTCAATGCGAGTGCCGAATGCTCTATACTTTTACAAATTCAAATGTAAACATTTGAGTGCAAGACGTGAAAGAGAACTCGTGTAGGCTGTGAGAAGCTTTATATATTGAGTTATCTTTCTAGTCTTGCGCTTGAACGGACAAATTCACACAAATTGTCAACATACATAGTAGGCTATGTCTTAAGTGAATGTAAACAGTCGATAAAGAACGCATGTGTACAGTATCAGTGTACTGGATCCATTCATTATATCTTAAAGGGACAGCAGCCTAAATATTCCTGTAATGTTAAAGGTTCTCTAAGCGATCCTGGGTGACGTCACTTCTTGTTGACGTTCGAACTATTGTCAAACAAAACGGAGGCTAGCTAGACCCTCCCTCCTCCTCATCCGCACACTAACCCCCCAAACCACACCCCCAAACCCTTCTTGTCGGTCATTGGCTGGAACAGTTTGTTATGTTTTGGGGAGCGGGTCGCTGCAGTTTGTTTTTGGTGCTGTTTGTGAAGCATGGGCTGTCTACAGAGATCGCGTTTCTTTACAGTGTGTTCAGGGGACAGGCAGCCAGCGGATAGTGAGGAGATGTTTGCTGTATGTGACAAAAAATGTTTTGGCCTAAAAAACACATGACATCGCTTAGAGCACCTTTAATATAATGTTAATCAAACTACAAAAGACATGTAAATCACTCACTGCTGATTTACATGCAATGTTGTTTATATGCAATGTTGTTTTACTGTTGATTACTTTATTAAATTACTGTACCTGAAAGCTACTGTTAGATACCTAAATAACCTGAAAAGCACTGTTTATTTTATTTGTATCTTTGCTCCATTTTTTGAGAGAGAGAGAGATGTTGTCCGGTCTGATTCTCACTGCTCTGTTGCCTGTTACTCTTCCCGACAGGAAAGGCAAAGCTGATAAATGACATCCTGTGCTGTGTTCTCTAATGCAAACAGCCTCAACACACACTCTCCCTCTCATTCAGACACTTACACATATACTCTCTCTCTCACTATTACTAATGACTTGATCCTCAGGTCGATACCTGTCGTCTTAAATTGGGGATTTTGCTCTGGTGATGACTGTGTCAGTTAGTTCCATTTTTCATGAGTGAATGTGAATTTGAAGTGATTTGCTCTTGCCCCACAAAATGTTGAATTCGAATGGCAGGAACAGGAATTTATTGAATGGACCCTTGGCAATTTGGTTTTCAGGTGACACTGCGCTTGTGGGTTTAATTAATCAAAATAATGACTTGGCCTATAGAAAATGGGTTGAATTATTTGTAAAAAAAAAAAAAAAAGTCACTCCCTCAGCCATTGTATTAGAAACACCCTTACAGAAGGTGTTAATTTTGTTTTTTTGTCATTTCCTGCCAAGGTAATATAACACAAAGTATAGGTCTGGTTTCACAGACAGGGCTTAGATTAAGCCTGGATTAGGCCTTAGTTTAATTAGAACTTAGCTTTTAAGACTTAGAAATTAGAAAGTAGCTTTTATAAATGTGCCTTAGAAATCACTGGTCCTGTTAAAGGTGTCTGTCATGTGAACCTGCTTCATGGTGTTTGGCTACATTTTAAAGAGGAAATTAGAGCATTATGAGAAATTCTGTTCTTTCACCATGGTTGATATGCATATATATGAAATTTGTCTATATGCAAATATTTAATGCAAATTCTATAGATAGCATTTCGAACATTAATTATTAATATCATCTATTAAGTAACATTACATACTGCAGTTTCGTTATTGTTAATGAAAACTATTCAAAATTGTTTTTGTTCATTTGAAATAAAATATAAATATTAAATAAAAAAACTTATTTTATATCAGTTAGTTGCTAAGGCAACATTTCTAATTTTCATTCTTTTTTTTTAAGTTTGTTGAAGTACTAAAATTACTAAAACTAATACAAATACAGTAAAATAGAAATATAAAAAAAATGGCAAAAGCACATAAAATTACTGAAACTTAAGCTAAATTAAAATGAAAATTCTCCAGGCATTTTCAATTCAATTCTGATTGGCACAAACCCCTTACTGTCACAAACACAGTGTTCACACTCAGTTCTGCTTGTGATCAAGGAGCTGATGGCTGTTTGTGTGTGTGTGTTCGATACACTGTACCCTCTGTAGTCTCCTCATTAAAAGAGGCACGGTTGAATAGACACACTCACCAGTTCAACCAGTATATTTCTATGAGGTCATTGAACTACTTTCATGGGAGTCTCACCAGTGTCTTCATGTCCTGTTTTTCCTTGTTTGACTCTGCTTCAGGTTAATTTCCTGGTGTCACATTACAGCAGCTGCCCAGCTATGACACTATGGTGGTTCTGAATACTTTGTTACAGGATGGCGAACTGGTGATGGTTGGGTTTATAGTTGAAATGTGGTCGGGGTTAATAGTCCTGCTGCTCTGTTTTGTGATACAAGATGGTTTTATGCCCTGCTGGACCGATTTCATCTCTTCACTCAGTAATTGGCTAATGTCCAGCTCTTGTGCTGTGATGTCACACCCAAAGGGAGTGGCTGCTTTTTTATGACTGGGTTGTGTTGAGCATGAGATTTAGCTTCACCTTGTGGTTGTTTGCAGTGCTGCAGCAGGATTAAATTCACTCTCCATCTTCATTCATGCTTTTCCACTATCAGAAGCATCATCCCTATTAATAAAACAAAAACAAAAAAACATGGTTCTTTCAAGTTCAATTGCAGTATTTTTGAAAGAAATTAATACTTTTATTCAAAAGTTGACAGTAAAGAATTACCTAATAAAAATTGCATGTATAATCAAAGAATTTCGAAAAAGAATCCGGTTTCCACAAGAATGTTTAGTTGTACAATGATTTTCAATATTGGTAAAAATGTGAAATGTTTCCTGAGCTGCAAATCAGCATATTAGAATGATTTCTGAAGGACTATGTTAGAGCCCTGAAAAGGACTGTTTTCCTAATCATGCTCCCGCACCCGCAACGTGTGTGTTCCAGTCCATCCGGCACCTGCGATTCTGTTACAGCTTGTAGAAATTGCGTGAAAAAGGACACAAACATTAGGGCTATGCTAAACGTTCACAATAGCAGACATAAAACATTGCGTTTAACTAAACTGACTGTAAGATAAAGTACTGCAAGCACCAAACATGACAAACACATTCGGCCAGCTTTTTTTTATTAGACCTGTAAAAATATATTAACTTTTAAAACAAAACATCACAACTAGTGGAGCTAGTTAAAATATATATTTTAAAATATGAGTAACAGCACACACCCCTAAAACAACAGTTAATAGGATAGCTAAACCCGAAATGAAAATTTATTCATAATTTACTCACCCTGGTGTTGTTCTAATGCTATATGCCCTTTTTTGTTTTATGACCACAAAAGGAGAATTCAAAAAATGTACTGCTCGAGCTTGTCTATATAATGGCAGTGAATAGCGACCAACCAGTATCAAGATTTTTCAAAAAGACGCAAAAAAGTATCACAGAATTATTATCCCATGTGACGCGTGCAATATATACTAAGTGTTCTGGGCTTATACAATATGAAATTTAATGGGTTTGTTTTTACGAAAATTCTGACCTTGGCCGATGATCTATGCCAACCCGATCTCACGGCAATTCGTACGAATTAGCCACCGCGTACTCACTCGTACGAATTGGTCGTGAAATAGCGTTGTCTGTGCACGACTGTACATTGATGATACAGCGCCACAGTTCATACCGACTCGCCCAGAAAAACACACAATTGGCGAGAAATCAAGATGTACAGAAACGCAACACAAAATGCAATCCATGTACCTTCTTCTCTGAGGTGAATATATCGTTGTGTTTGTCGTTACAAGAAGTTGCACTCACATCCGTCACCTGTCTGACTGTCATCTGACAAAGGGAGTTCCGGTCCGGAGATATTTAACTCAGTGAAGAAAGTTCACTGACAGTTTTTGGGGGATTTCGAGACATTGTATTTCCTGTTGCTTATTTACTTAATGAATGAATACAATAATAAATCACTTGGCCTAGCCTACTACAGATTGCTATGGAGGAAGAGAATCTTACTGATTGACTGCGTGAACTTCATTTGTTGTCTCATCAGAAAGCATTAAAAATCTTACCACCCTCAACTTTTGAATGTGAGTATTATGTCAGGATTTGAACACTGGTCTCCATAGATACTAAACAGAAGAACAACCAAAAACATTTTTTTACTTTTTTACTAGTAAAAGCACATTTTAACAAATTAGTGGTAATTAACTGCATTTGTCCTGTCCAGACAGCCACAGGTCTGAAAAAAGAAAAAGAAAAAAACAGGTTCATGACTTCCCCGGGTAGAATTTAGATTTTAATTTGGTATCTTTTAAGTTAAAAACATCCTCTTTTCTTCCTTCTCTTTACAGGAGCTGGTAAAGCAGAGTGTTAGTGGACAGGAGGAGATTGAAGACACAGATAATCTGGTGCAGGAGACCGACAGTCAGTACGGCACATGGGAGACAGGACTTCGCACAGATGACAGGTGAACACACACGCCTTCGCCAAAACCAAATTAATTCCTAAAAGAGCCATTTTCCCCCCAACTTACATAGATACTGTACCTGAATGACCCCAAAAACTGACCTCAGCCAATGTTTGTAAGTCAACACCAGGATCAATTGCATCTATTGAGTGGGTCATCTGTAACAGAGCTATAATGATCTCATGGACAGACACACAGGCAGATACATCTTCGTTACAGAGCAGACTGGGGTTGTCAGAGAGGTTTGGATACAGTAGTGGCTAATGCAAGAGGGATTCAGATGAAATGAGAGCTGATGTATGTCGATCATTGGGTTGGGCGTGTGTTTTGAAATAGTCTTTGGATGGGTGGACATTGTGTTTGTCTATTGACAGGGATGTCGCAAAGGCAATGTATCCACATTTAACTTAAGTGAGTTACTCATCATAGTTAGCTGGTAACTTTATTAGGAACTGCAAAATGAAATCAAATTATACGAACGGGAGTCTGATCGTCATTCAGGCTTAAGTGATGTGTGCAAATCAAATTAAATACATGGGCTACAAACCATCTGTTACTAAAATTGTAATGTAACGGAAGTAGCAATCTTTGAAGTAGTCTTCCATATTGTGATGCACATCCATATGTAACAGTTTATTGAAAAAAAAAAAAAAGAAGAGTTGGAACTTGATACTGTCCATCGGTTGTTGATTGGATAGAGGCAGAGGAGGGGAGTTAATATTAACTAGTCATGTTTTTTGCTTTCTCTATGCATTTTCTGCACAAATTAAACATGACAACATGTAATTGTGTTCAAATATCCCTTTTCTCCTCCTCAGCCTCACTCCAGCTACACCTTCATCTGAAGGAAACCTCACCCCGTCTCCACGGAAGGCAACCCCACCCCACACGGCCGAACAATCCCTTCTCTTCGACACACCCGATGGCTTGACCACATCTCCTCACAAGCAGACAGAGCTCCCGTTCCCAGAGGTCAGTCTTCATCCTTAGACCATAAAGGGATAGTTTATCCAAAAATGATGAACTCACCCTTGTGTTGTTCCAAACCCATCTGAAATACAAATGAAGATATGTTTAATGAAATAAGAGATTTCTGTCAATCCAATAAAAATCCAAGCAACCAAAACTTCAAAAAGTCATTGTAAAAGTAATGCATATCAATAGAGCTGTTTAATCCAAGTTTTCTGAAGAGACACAATCACTTTATGTGATGAACAGATTTTATTTAGGTGGTACATAGGTACAATTTTATTTAGATGGTCATTGAGGTGGAAGAAACATAGGTGGTAAATGAAGCATTAGGGTCAGAAGACTTCTCAAAAAGCTCAAGTTATATGCATTTCTATTACGATGCCTTTATGAACTTTTTGAAGTGTCAAAGTTTTGGTAGAATGGACTTCTGATTGACAGAAATCTCTCAGGTCTCATTAAAAATATTGCATAGATTAAACAAAATCGTATATGTCTGGAATGACATGAAGGTGAATAAATGAAAATGTTTTTATTTTTTGGGGGATGAACTATCCCTAGAAAACACTTCTAGACCTTAATTTGAAGGCAAACACACAAAACTATCCGTGGCATTTGTTTTTCTGTAGGCACCCACGACACTGTTAGACTCTAGTGCGCTACGGGCCAGGGTCCACTTAAACAAGAAGAGCAATCGCAGAGCCCCTCCCTCACGAGCCGCCCGTCATAGCGCCCTCTTATCACAAGTACCCGAGGGAACCGAAGCAGGAGATGATGAATGGCGCTACAAGGACTCAACAGGTACTTACACATATCTTAGCAGCTGGACACGTGCGTACCTGACTGTACATCTCATCCCATGGGTTTTGATTTTAAGTAGGTTGCGGGTCCTCTTTGGGTCATAATTGTCTCTAGTGTAGCGGAGCCTATAAAAGCTTATAGTCCTCGACACTCACTTCAATCTTTCTCTCTGTCTGTAGAGGAGAAAAGTGACTCTCCTAAGCAGGGGGAGGAGTCCGACTCTGAGGAGCAGGCCAAGGGAATCGACTCCCGCACTTCCTCCGTGTCTCAGCCTCAGAGAGTGGCTCTCTTCCCTGGCATGGACCCATCTGCTTTGAAGGTAAGACTTTTGGGATTTGGGATTAGAGGCCTTAGACATGTATGTATCAATTATGATACAGTAGGCTTTATAGAGTAAAGCCTTGTTTAGCCAGCAACACACAAAGCAACATGATTACATTCTTTTGTAATGGGGAACAGGCAACTTCCTGAGATATATTATATGTAATATTATAATTGATAGTTCTTGCTTATTTTATGGTGCAATGAGCAGTTTAGCACTTCTGCAGTTTATATCAAAATTATTTTCCCTGCACTAAGTTCATCATTAGGGACAAGAACACTGATTATTTGTCAAATTGGAGTGAATATTTTTTTGGCATTATGAGTGAGTTTATTATGTAGATTAAGTCATTAGCCAGATGAATGATAAAACGCACTGAGCACTAATGTACTTCATATAGCAATGTTACTTTTGATTCTTTTAAAAAACAACTACTATTGGAATTAGAATATCTTATTTTTACCAGCAATATGTGTCATCTGTGATAACATTTTCTAAAGAAATATCCAGACAAGCAGACTACCAATAACAGTAGAGCGACAGAATTAGGAAAGCCCATGTGTGACTCAACAGTGCAGAAACTAGCAACATGGTATGATTCCACACCAGCCAATGGGAGTTATAAATATAAATAAATCAAATGAACAACCATTTTTACTGATCATGATCACTTTTTTATTTTATTATATTTTTCTTTGCACGGTATCGGGCCGGATACTGCACACGTGTACTTGAAAATGATGGCACGTCTACATGTGTACTGCGTACGTGTTCTTGTACTCCTAAAAATGCTCTGATACCAACAACCGAAACCACACAGTGTGTGTACAGTGCAGGTTGAAATGTGTTTTAACAGGAAATTACATCGCGATTTCCTACAGCCAATGAGAGTGCAAGATACAGGGCAAGGGAAAGTTCAGGGGGAGGAGTCATAGACCTATCAGCAAGCATGGCATCTGCAAGCAACCATTCTCTCCTTCATAATCTTTTTTTTTTTTTTTTTTTTTTTTTGCTGTAAATGGTACCCCAGACAGTCGTGTAATGTGAGAAGAACAGCGATCTGATGACTTTGAAAAAATGTCCCAGCATAACAATGCTTGTTTTATGTCTTACATGACAAAAATTGCATGAATTTTGTAAGATGGCTTACAAAAGAAGCTTGCAGCTTGTGACTTGAGGTTCATTTGTTTATTTCAGGCTCAGCTAAAGAAGAGAGGAGAGTCAGACAATCAGACAGACGGCCCCTCGCCCTCTCAGCTCTCACGCTCACCGAAATCTCCATTCTTGCCTCGAGCTGCCCGTGTGCTGCCTCCTGCTGGTGGCAAAGAGAACGGGTAAGGGCTTTTTAGGTTCATGGACAACAGAAAGTTTCAGAATCATCTCTTGTCTGGCAGTCTTGACCAGTTTTTCTGTCTCTGTCCCCTCTCAGAGAAGAGTCCTCACCTCAGTGGCTGAAAGAATTAAAGACTAAAAAACGTTTGAGTCAGTATGAAGGCGACAGTACAGCCTGAACAAGCAGGTAAACAGTCTTATGTGTCTGTATGAGTAATTGCATTATAATTAGACATATCCTAAATCACAATACTAAAACTTCTGTAGTAAATGGCAATAGCAATGGTTGATTTTTTTTTTTGATACCACAGAAAAAACTTTTATAAAAATGAAAAATTATAAAAATTGTAATCATAGAAACTAAAATCAAAATATTTTTACTTTTTTTTAATGTTAAATATTAGTATAAATATGAACAAATTAAATAAAAAAAAATGCCATGGTGCCTCAAAGTATTTCTCAGTAAATTAAAACTTACTTAGTTTTTATTTTATTTATTCAAGCAATAGATCAAATAAAGACAGCAGAACAATGTTTGCTGTAAGTGCTTTAGGTTTTTGACAGCAACATTGAGTGTTCAAGTAAGAAAATACCCCAAAAAATCGAAATAACTTAAATTAGTGACCGTTTTCGCTGCATGATTATTACATACAATACATTCATACTGATTCAGTTCTGTCTTTTTTTGTTTTTATATTTATTCATTTATTTATTACGTTCACTTAAAGGGATAGGTCAGCCAAAAAAAAAAAATTCTGTCATTATTTACTCACCCTCATGTATGACCATTTTCTTCTGTGGAAATAAAAGAAGATATTTTGACGTGAGTGTGAGCACGTGCACCAACATTTTTCAAAATATGTTCATGATTCATTTTAGGGTGAACTGTCTCTTTAAGAACTCAGGGCCCAGAACTTCACTGATAACTATAAAAAAATTATCAAGTTTTGCATAAACAGTTTATGACCTTTGACCCCATAAAAGTACATAGTATAAGGCATTTGCATGACACATCGCTGGGTTACTAAAGCATTATTGATGTGTTTCTATTAAAAAGCAGTCAGACCATAATACAGTTGTGGTACTACTTACACTGGAGGAAAAGTGATACTTTTTTTTTAAATACATTTTGATTTGCACTTTTGACATCCCTCATTATAATGTATTTTACTATATGTATGTGCCCCCCCCCCCCCCCCCCCATTATCTCAGGATGCCTTATAACTGCAGTATCTGTAGCTGTAAACTCGTGACAGAAGCCTTAACCTTTGACCTGGAGTTGATGGGAATTCTGCTGCTGCTGCTGCTGACTACGACATCATTCTGTTTCGTTGGTTTTTCTGGCCTTCCTCTCCAGCCTGAGTCGTGTACATGTGCATGGTGCCTTTCTAAAAGATTTCTGGCTGACATAAAGGTCGAAGCAGAGATCTGTGTGTGAAGCGTGTGTCCATGTATGTGTTGTCGAGTTTCTCTGCAGCTCTTCGTCATATGAGAGAGAATTATTTTTGCATAGAGCCACTTTAACCTCTAGTGAGCGAGAGATCACCGTTTATAGTGGAACTGTGGGACCACACGCTCCTACAAGTAACCTGAAGTGCTTCATATAACTGGAGTATGATGCTGGTTTATTTTGACCCTTTATGTTCATATTAGCACAGTTAATATCATGCTTTTTTTTCATTCACTTGATGATTATAGGCATCAGTTGCACATGCATTTCCATAGACGTCATGATTTTATTTCTAAACTTTATTAGTCAACAAATCATTGCTGAGCTGTATAGAAAGTATTTAGTTATGACACATGTTCATGTAATCACAGAAAGTTATATTTGTATTAATGTCGGTTTGAAAGAGGAAAATGGTAAATGATCAAAAAAGGAGTCGAAATTCTTCATTTAAGAAGAACTGCGGCCCTCTGAACTGTATGCGTGTTGATGTGTGTGTGGGAACCTGATTGGATGGGCCACCAAATGAAATTAGTTCATTTGTTTGCACACGTTTTCACATGCAACGGTCCGTGTGTTGCCGTATATGGATAATTTGTTTAGTTTCACCATTCCATCATCTTTTCAGTTGAATACATAATTTCATGATTGGAAAAAATTGCGCATGTACAATCAGTCATTCCCTTTCTTTCACTTTATTTTTGGTATTTGTATCCCAATACTTTACTTGCTTTAATGATGGGCCAAAAATGATGGTAGGAAATTGCACAATCAGCATATAAATCTCGTTTTCTTCCCTTACAATGTAATAATGAATAAATACAAAGGGAAAATGTTTTATTTGTGTCCCTCACTCACATCTTAAGGTTTTTTTTTTGTTTTTTTGTTAGTTTACTAGTTCGCTTAAGGGAAGTTTGAAATGTCAAAGTACTGTAAACATTGTTCAGATTACATTGCACACTAGTTGTTACCGTATTTTTAAAATAAAAAAAATAAATGCTGGGTCATTTTGCCACTTAACAAGCACTTTCCACCTGTTAATGAACAGCGTTTCTGACCAATAGTCATTTTTGTAACGCATGAGTCTTCGTTGATGTCTATGTTGTGATGTTGGTATGCTGGTGGTGTGTGAGTAATGTGTCCTACGGTTCTTTTTTTTTTTCTAATATCAGCTTCTTTTTCTTTGTCTGCCTACAGTTGTTATAGTCTGTTTAAGGGTAATTTGTCCTTTTTATTTTACATTTGACTGTAAAGATGTTCATTGCACTGTTGTAATGCCAGTGTCCAATACTGTAAATTCTTAATAAAATTTACTATAAATTGATTTATCCCCCCTTCTTTTTCTTAAAATTGTTCTTTTCAGAACTTGCAAAAATAACATGCACTCTGCCGCTGGGAAGAGCTCATCTATTAACACCATTTTTGGCAGACAACTTTAATCACAAAAGTTCATGTGTTCATGTGATTTTTAAAGTTCAATTTCCATGTTTCCATGCACTTAATTTTCAGTCACACTTTAGATTAGGGTCTAATTTTAACTATTAACTACCGGTACAACTTTTGTCTCAATAAACTCACACTGTAAACAATTATTTTCATGATTTATCACTTTTTTTTTCTTTTGTCAAATAAATTTTGATAACTCATTTGGTTCAGATTACATATTTTTAGTTTCTGTTTATTAAACCAATTTCCTTCATTGTATTAAAGGAACACTCCGACTTTTTGAAACTTTAGCCTATTCACCTTATCCCCCAGAGTTAGATAAGTCCATACATACCTTTTTCATCTCCGTGCGTGCTGTAACTCTATCTGACGCACCCACCGCTAGCCTAGCTTAGCACAAAGACTGGATGTAAATGGTTGCAGCTAGCATACTAATCCAAATAAGTGACAAAATAGCGCAAACATTTTCCTATTTACATGTTGTGATTTGTATAGTCACAGAGTGTACAAAAAACGAAGTCACATGAGACACAGACATATTTTAACCGTATAAATACTGGGAACTATATTCTCTGAAGGCGAAGCACTGCTACTTGGGCGGAGTGATAACCGCAGCACCTGAGACGCGCTCTCTGCTCCTCACCACGGCGCGTCTCAGGTGCTGCGGTTATCACTCCGCCCAAGTAGCAGTGCTTCGCCTTCAGAGAATATAGTCGCCTTCAGAGAATATAGTTCCCAGTATTTATACGGTTAAAATATGTCTGTGTCTCATGTGACTTTGTTTTTTGTACACTCTGTGACTATACAAATCACAACATGTAAATAGAAACATGTTTGCGTTATTTTGTCACTTATTTGGATTAGTATGCTAGCTGCAACCATTTACATCCAGTCTTTGTGCTAAGCTAGGCTAGCGGTGGGTGCGTCAAACAGACTTATAGCACGCACGGAGATGAAAAAGGTATGTATGGACTTTTCTAACTCTGGGGGATAAGGTGAATAGGCTAAAGTCCCAAAAAGTCGGAGTGTTCCTTTAAATCAATTTTTTTGTTTTAACGAACTAGGCAAGCCAACCAGGTAACTTACTTTTTTAAGTTAAACCAACACCAACAATATATTTTTACAATGTAAATACTTATTAATAGTTAGTAAGGTAGTTGTTAAGTTTATGTATTGGGTAGGATTAAGGATTAGAATATGTAGGATGTAGGATGTAGAATATGGTCGTGCAGAATAAGACATTAATATTTGTTTTATAAGTACTAATAAACAGCCAATATCCCATGGATAAGCAACTAGTTAACAGTGAGAATTGGACTCTAAAGGGTTACCTAATTTTCTGATGAAGGTCCATATTCTGATTAAAGCTTATTCTGAAAAGACTTGCTTTACAGCTATTGAAATATTCCTGTAATCATATTTTTATTTAATTTTTTTAACTGAGGCCATTGTGGTTCAAATCCTATCTAAAAAAAATAGAAAACAATGTGTAAGAGTTATAAATGCAACATCAGAATATCGAGATTATAATATTGGAGTTCCACAAGGTTCTATTTTGGGTCCATTGTTGTTTATGTACATGATTTACCAAATGTTTGTCCTCCAGATGTTATTTGTCAAATGTATGCTGATGATGTTGTCCTGTTGACTGATACCATGGATTTGGTTTCACAATGGCTCCTTAAAGCTGCAGTCCGTAGCTTTTTTGGGTTAAAAATGATCCAAGATAAATTTTTGAGCAAATACATAACCAGCCAGTGTTCAAAACTATCTGCTTGCCTTAGCTCGATTCAAAGCGGTAAGCTTGTAATAATGTTTTTAATTCTGTTTTAAGTGGTACTGGTGGATAGTGGTACCGCGAGAAATTCAAGCATGTCTTTGCGTCATTACGTCACATTTGTACATATAAAGAAGGAGTCTCGGCTAGTCGGCTATATTGAGTGTGAGGATGCTGGAGGTGGAGATTTATAGCCTTTTCTCACAGCACTTGATATAATTAAACTTATCAATTTGATGGCGGATCCAGAAAGATTCAAACGACAATCACCAGGGACAACTAGAGACTCACCCGCTGTAAAATGTAAAAAGACTTCGGAGTGGCTACAGAAAAAAAGAGACTGCAACCGGACCCATGCGAAAACAAGGATAAATATCGGAAGGGCATTAAATGTTGTCACGCAATGCCTAAGTTGAACATTAACAATTTGAGAACAAAGTATAATTTGCACGGTTTTATGTGATACGATAAGCGATTGTTAGATTTAATCAGCGCGATTTACTGCAATGATTTTTTCCCCTTAGTTGGTCAGAACCAGAACAACAGGAATAATAATAGATTCAATTTAGTTTAGGAATAATAATAGATTCTCAACTTTCTTTTAAAAAACATGTGAAGAAAGTGATAAACAGTGACATTTCATTTAGCAAATTTTAGATTTATTAGAAATAGCTTGACTACAGAAGCAGCAGTCTCATTTATGAACTCGATGATTGTTCCACATATTACATACTGTATGACTACCTGGACAAAAACATGTAAGTCATTTCTTAAACCGGCTGAAATCATGTATAAACAAACTCTCAAGGTTCTAGATAAAAAGCCAAATAGTTTTCATCATTGTAGTATTTTAGCCAAGTATTCCCTTTTTAAGTTGGGAACAGTTGATTCAATATGCTGAGTGCTGTGTATGACTTTTTTTAAATCATAATTTTGTTCTACAATTTTCTCATAATGTGATATTCCATTTAAACATTTTCTCTGAGGCAGAAGCTAAAGTGTTTTCAAGATGTTCGTTTTTGTTGCTGTTGTGAATGAGGTCAGGTACATATTTGTGTAGGGATGCCAAAACGAGTCCCCTTTTGACAATATTTAGTGTTTTGTATATAGATAAAGAAATTAATATGAATTAGTATGTTTTGAAAGAGACTGAATTCAATAAATTAATTATAAATCCAATCAATCAAAAGGTCCAATCCACTTTCAAAACAGTGAATGACCAAATAAAAGCTCAGAAACATTCATAACGCAAAATCACTTATTTATTTCTCAGCAGTAGCAAATGGAATCACTGACACAATTGAAAAGGTCAAAGATAAGCATTCAAAAGTGAAGAGGGGGTGTTTCAGAAGCACCTATTGCTGGGAACTTAGTTAGAGGGTTGAAATGCCCCTCTTGGGTGATATTGCATGTCACGGATGCGCCTCACGGATTGGATCTGAGGAAGCAGGGCCCCAAACTCAGAACACTCCTTAAACTCTCCTTTCTCAAACAAATACTGGTAGCCTCTGTATCCTGGGTACTGATAGCCCACCCAGCTGTAATGGAGAGTAAAACAAGAAGTGAAGCAAAACTGTTATTATACAGGAGCACATGGAAACTATCAGAAACTGTGCTTGATGTGAGATTAATGTATCATGTCAGCGATATTTTTAGGCTTTACTCACGTGCCACTCTGCACACGAACCGAAGAGACTTTCTCATGGTATCCATGAGCGTGGAAGCTGGGAACGTCATCATCTACGATCTCAATCTTCTTCCCGGCAAAGTTTGGGTTCTCGTAGAGAACGATCGTGTGTTCCTGGCTGTCCTGTGGGGACATAAGAAGTGTAGAAAAGTATATTGAAAGAACCCCTTTGGGACAAATCAATGTACACATTTGGACATGCTTGACTGAAATGATGAAACTGATCATAAAAATCGTTTGATCTAAAGGTGTATGCATAAACGCTTTGAAATAAGTCTTGTAAATCCTTTCCAAAACTACTTTATATATATATATAGGCAGTGACTCTTTTTACAGGATGTACCTCAAGGACATGTAGAACCTAAAATTTTACTTAGCTTTGACTTGTTAATGTTTACCGTAGTCACATAATTTATCAACAATTTGTATTTTATAGGTTTTACAATGACCTTATTGTTATTCTAAAATGTGTAATCTACTTATAATGAAGAATAAGTGTGCAAAATGTTGACTGGTACTGTATATACAGGAAAATGACATTTGATAACCCTGCAGCTATTTATTAGTTACCACTTTAATGGGGCGGAAGGCGACGATGCAGTCACTGCGTCTGCTGTTGGTCCAGGCGTCCCAGCGAGGATACTCACCCTTCTCAAACACATACTGTTCCCCCTTACAGCCGGGCTGCTCATATCCCACCCACCTTGAACAAAAAGTGAACTTCTTTGTCATGATTTTTCGCTCAGTTATTTTAAAATATCCCAGTGCTAATTTAACAGCACTGGGACATTTCACCCTTTGTAACACTCCGCTTGTCTGTGTTTGTAGCGTTCCAGAAAAGACTCTGTGAGCGATAATGAATTGTTTCATGATGTCTGGGACAGGGTTACCAGATATGTGTAACAAAACCAGCCCATTGGCCAATCAAAATGGTTCCAATGATGGTTTAAACAAAACCAAATACCACAACTCAAAATATGCAACTCTCATACCTAAACTATATTTTACAATTACGCATTATACAACTATAAAATCATTGTACAGTAGTAATAATAATCTGTTTTCATAAATAAATTATCTTACCTTAAGACTGACACCCTTTGGTGGGGTTGGTAATCCTTTATTTTTTTTACTTTTTCAAAAATAAACTATTTACAGTGTGTAATCTAAACGTAACATTTCAAGATAATACATGATAGGTTTTTTTTTTTTTACTATCAACAATCCAGATTTGCCAATCTGTTACCAGTGCTACTCCCTCACAAAATCCACCCGGCATATCATCTAAAGAATTTTATCATTGTTAGAATATAAATTGTTTTCAATACAAGTATTTCTGTCAAGCCCAATTTCGCGGTAAAACTGCAATGTTTTCTCTTAACTCCAGGAAATTGAAAAACCGAAGTGGAATAGCCTATTTGAGCTGTTGCTTCGGTCCACATATTTAGTTCTAGTCCATGTGTTGCATGGTACCAAGTGAAGCTTGAAGCTGTCGCTTCGTTTGAATTCATTTACCTTGGTAGCGGAACAAAATAACCGTTCAAACTGAACTTATATGTTGTTTCTGTGTTTAAAACGTCAGTTACTCAATATTAACTTCTTGTTAATTGAATATAATGCAATATTGCATTTGGATTCAGCTGTTTTTCTTCTCACACACAAACTCACGGTCCACACAGCACCAGTATTGAGCCCACTTTCTCCACGTTCGCCTCCTGGAGGTTGTTACAGGGCCCAGTCAGCTCATGACAGCGTCCTTGAAAGTTTTCCTGTTCGTAGATCACCAACTTTAAAGGAAGAGAGAGTATAAAGGAAGATAAGTAGGAATAGCGGATAAGTAACATACACCACAGGTACTCTGAGTCTGATGACGTGTTTGTACCTTGAAGGCACTGGCAACTGGTTGTTTTGGCTTGGTTGTAGGGTGCTGGTGATCAGTTGCCATAGTGAACCAGGATGGGTGTGATGAGCTTTGTTCAGAAATCAAATTAGGAATAGAGTAGGAAGCAAGCAATTATTATTAGCGTTGAGAGTGTAGATGACTGAATATTGCAAAAGCATAACAGTCTGCATGAATGACATGGCTGAGTTATATTCCATACTTAAGTAGATAAAACGGTGGAGATGAAAATAACACAATAACAATTAAAAGCAATGAATAATATGTATGTCTTACCAGCTTCGGGGTGTGTCAGTCGCTGTGTGGTGGCATCAGAGGCTCAATATATATCGGAAGCTCAGGGGCGGAAACACTGCCAAAACATATCTCTCTCCAGAACACGCTCATAGTCAGGTCCTAATAGGCTGACCGACTGGCACTGGGAGGGCTGAAGAAGTGCCAGCCAAACATCCTAACCCTCGCCATCCTACCCTCCCTTTTCTTTTGATACCCCACAAAGTTATTTCATTAGTTGTCAGTTTTCACCCAGCCACGCTTTGTTCCATTTCCATGATTCAGCACAACCTGTGCCAAGAGTCCAGAACCTACAACAAGAGAGACAGACTCTGGATGTGGAACTGAAAGAGAGAGGCAGATGCATCTTTGCTATTTAGAATTACTGTGAATCCTGTGAAATTTCTGTGAAAACATTTTAGTTTGTCACTAAATGTGGTTCAGGTAACATTATATATATATATATATATATATATATATATCCAAGTGGATGCTGCACATTGGTGGTGGTTGAGGAGATTCCCCCTTCCATGTGAAGCGCTTTGAGTGCCTAGAAAAGCGCTATATAAATGTAATGAATTATTATTATTATTTTATTATATATATATTTTTATCTATGGCGTATTGTTTGAATCCACCTTGCTGTAAACATAGGTGCTGCATTACATATAAACTGTTCTGTTGCTACCAATGATAAACACAAAAGAAAAAAAAGACATACAATTAAAATATAGCCCAAGTTAAGACATTAAGGGGTCATAAACATTAAAGAGGCAATACAATATCAGTTGGTAAATAAAATACAATAAAAAGACAGATTCTATGTTGATAACTGCAAGTCTATTTAATGGGGCTTAAAAAGAGAGATCGACTGAGCAGATCTGATATCCCATTGGAGGCTTATACAGGCCTTTACTGCAAAGGCTCTATAGCAGTGGTTCTCAACCAGGGGGCTGGGGCCCACTAGGGCTCCTCAGAAAACTGCTAAATGGACCTCAGTTTAATGGTACTGGAGGAGAGCAGGTATGAATTAAGGTGTGGGAGTTTATTCAGGAACACAAATCAACAAGGCTTTTGCAACAGTCTCGTTAGCCAGCCTATTACAGTCCTTAAATATGAGGCAAAAATTTAATTCAGGAATGTATTCACTGACACAGTTCAGAATCAAACATCAACTTAACTAGAAGTCCATTCGGAGAATAATCCATTCATGATCACAAGGAAGATTAGTCCATACACAATGAGCAAGGTATGTATCCCTTACTATGTCAATGGCCAGACAAAAACTAAGGGTGAGTCCAAAATTGCCACCTATTCCTTCAAATAGGGCACTATTTGAGGGGACAGCCATTTGTAGTGTGGGAACACTCATTTAATACCAAAATGGTCCTCGCACCGGTCGTTAATAATTATGTGGGCCCACGATCACAAAGTAGAGTTTTTGGTCACTAAACAGAGGTAACTGGCTAATATCTTAGGCGGTCGCATTCACGCTTACTCAATCTAAGATTCAGTATACACTTGAATTAAAGTAACGTTTACTTTAGACAGAGGTCATGGCCACTACTACAGATATAAGCCGACCAATATTACTTCTCTGATAGTAGCTTTGGTTTGGTCAAGCCATGGTTTCCCACATACACTTAACTAGAGTAACATTCAATTAAACAGAGGTAAGACTCACCCTATTTAGGTTGGTCGAGCAACATTTTGCTGTCCTAAACGGAAAATCCCATTTTTGCCTTTACAAAACCAGGTACACTTGAATTAGTGCCAAATATTAGCTGGAACTCTAAAATTGCAGTTGGTGTGCCCTATGCTCCACTCAAAACTGGATGTTAATCTGTTACTAATCTGACGCAGATTTGCAATAACAATTGATACAACATAATCTACTAAAGTTAATAATTTCAGAGTAAATCAGAATAAATCCAAATGTAACAATGTATTATTAGTCAGGTAAATGTATCATGCCAATTACATAATCAATTCAAAGCTAATCAATAATAACACCAAATGCTCTGAAAGACACTCAGCATTACGGGTCAATCTCATTACAAATCGCGCCGAGCCTCTTGTTGCATTTCTTTATATACCCAGAACAAGAAAGAAACCTACACATATGCTAACAATGGGAATTTGCATTAATCACTGTCTCCAGAGTTAGCACCTTTTGAGGGCAGGATGCTATTTGCATGAAAGACACCCTCCTCTGTAAGCAATATATCTCTAAACTCTTAAAAAATGTATTACCTTTTGGTTTACTTCTTTGGGGATGAGACCTTTATACCAGTCACACTGAGACATTTCAAATGATACCAAACATATATAGTAGTGTATGATAATTGGTCACATTAAACCATATAGATTTTTGGGTGAATTTCAGGTGATCTCAGCATGAGAGAGCGGCGAGATGGGAAAGGGAGAGAATTGTAAATTGGGAGGTGATCAACTTAAGTGTGATCGCTCATTATAAATCACGCCACCGGCCTTGTGGCGCTCTCTCACGGCCCACGGCCTGCTCGCCACAACGGGCAACAACGTTCGAAAGGGGGGATATGTAGTGTCTTGTCCAATCAGACACACACAAATTATTAATTATATTTAAAGAATAATCCCACAAAAGGTATGTGAACCATCCCCAAAAACTGCAACTAACATCCGAAATGCAGCTAACACCGGGCCTCTGGTTACAGGACACATGAAGATTGATAAGGTTTATGACCCAAAGGAATTTTAGAGAGAGGTTGGACTCTCACTCAATTCTTGTTGAAAAAGGAAAGATAAACTCGTTTAAACCCATATATTCTATATATAACCACTTAGGAAATGTATAAATGTATACAATTTTCCCATCTCATGATTGTCCTTTTATAGGGATATAGATATAACTTTTCTATGTATTAATTCAAACTCTTTTGGATTAATATGTAGTAGAAGGAAATCCAAGGCACTCTTCTTAGGAATTGATAAAAAAGCCTTTATTTGACTGGCTATTTCATAATAGAAAATTTAAAAGACATAGGGGAAAAAAAACAACCCACGCGTAGCGGCACAAACAGCCTTCTTCAGGGTATGTTTTTCAATCAAACATTTTCCTCTTTTATAGATGCTAATTAGAAACACCTGAATGACAAATTACAAGCACATACAGAGAAAGCCCACTAGGGGGTTGCATAGTCCAAAAAAAAAAAAAAAAAAAAAAACAGACAGAAGGCATATCACAAAAAGGGACTGAAATCTATACAATAACTACATGTTATTGAATTCCCGATCCCAAAGAGCAACTTCATACACTTTTTTTGAACTCCTTGAGCACCCTGGACATTTTTTTCTTTTGGATTAATGTTTCAGAATTGTCTATGGTTAACTAAGATCACATGTGTAGTGTGTTTGGTATGAACTCCAGTTTTCATTCCCTATTTGTTAATTTACATTACATTTGGCTAACTCTGTGACACATTAATATGATAAGAATCTTGAAGGTTCTTCTCTGAAACACCCAATCAAATTACATATGCAAATGCCCTGCTGGACAAGGGGTCATAACATTTCCGTCCAAAGGAACAACTTCTTACTGGCTCACACACCTTCAGAGGGTGTGACATCTTCACACTTTAAAAGATCACTGATCATAAGATCAACACCGTTTTTTCCCCGATTCTGGGAAATTCTGACATTAAGATGATGCTGAGCTAGAAATATACTAAGGACCCCTAAGTTTGTGCCAGGTTGCGGTCTTGTTTTTTACCAAAGATCCTCTGACTCCAACTGGTTCTCTCACATCAAGACAACATCAGCAAAGATCAACTGCAGCCTCAACAAACTTGTATGTGTCTGTATGTTTGTCACGTCTTGTTTTGGTTCATGTTTTATGTCTTGTCATGTGATTCCCTTGCCCTCATGTGATCCTGTCATATGCTTCCCTATCTCTTGTCTCATGTTGTCATTGGTTAATTGTCTAATCATGTTTACAGGTGTGTCTTGTTTAGTGATTAGTCGTCCATGTGTGTATTTAAGCCGGCATTTAAGTCTTGGTCAAGTATTGCTCGTGTAACCACTGTGTGGTTTATGTCAAGTCTTTGTTTTGTATTTTGATCATGTTTGGATATAAATAAACTGCACTTGGGTTCTGCCCAAGTGGTCTTCAGTGGACCTCGTTACAATGTTAGATTAGTCTAAGTCTTTAGTCTAGTTAATAAAGTCTTGTTTTTGTCACATGTAAAGTTGTTTGTGGTTCGTGCTCATATACTGGAGTCCCTAATCATGCAGATTTTGGCTACATGCTCTGAGTAGTATTGCAGAAAGAAAGTTATTTCCCATACTCAGAAATTAGCATTTCTTAGAATTAATAAACAATTAACACTCAGTGTTTGCTGGACGAACAACAGGTTAATTGATTGTAATATTAATTCAATTAACTGATCCAAATATTTATAATTATAACTAGTTAATTAATTAACATTAATCATTACATGAATTATTCATATTTCCCTTGAGCTAATTTGCGACACAGTTTTATGCTGGCAACAGTTAGCAGACATCATCATCCAATCCACGTTGGAAGCAGTGAATAAGAACATGATCATCCCTCGCCGTTAGGTAACAATACCCAAAGAACTCCTCCACATATTCTTCAATCCTCCTCCCATCCTAAAATATGGTGCAAAGGAAAGCCTCAGGTTCAAGGAAAAATCCAGTTGAATTCATCACGTACAGTCTGGCCATTCTGTAATGATACAAGAGGATAACAGGTATGAATCACAGGTATGATAACAGGAACACAAATCAACAGTCTCATTAGCCAGACGTTCCACATAACTCAGGTAAGTATTCACAGGAAAGGTCTTTCAAAGTTGTTAGGAACCGGGTACAACAAATAACAAAATTATCATAGGTTGGGATTTTCACAGTCTTAAATAAATCTGCATTCACAGAAGACTTAGGCCTAGGAGTCAAAAAGGATGAGAACAACTGCTCTACATGATTTAGGTTTACAGTACATCTATTGTTTGATTAGGGTAAACTCTGCATGACAGTGAACCTCAAGGGTCAGAGATGCCCACGTGAAGCAACAATAAACAATAAATCTATAAAGTCTTTTGTAGGCAACTCAGGATCTTCTGGTGACATCAACTGTATAATGACGCTAATATGTCCTTTTCAATGCCTCTCCTGTGTAACCTCCCTTTCTCACATCCTTAAACCTCTTATTGAATATTCTTGAAAACAGACTCACACACACACACATACTCGGTTTCACTATCTTTGTGGGACTCTCCATATAGGCATAATGATTTTTATACTGTACAAACTTTTGTAGCCTACTATATATTATAGGCCTATCTATCACCTTACACTAAACCCACCCCTAAACCTACACATCACAGACAACTTTCTGCATTTTTACATTTTCATTTAGTATGTTTACAAATCCATTTCCCTCGTGGAGATCGCTGACTGGTCCCCACAATGTAGGGGATCTGAGGGTTTACTGCTATAATACCAATGATACTTAGTAATATGTTTTGGAACCATGTCATGCATTATTTATGCATGCAAAATAATGTAAATTCATTTTAATAAAAAAACTCAATTAAAATTATCTAATTTGAATTGGTTCAAGTTTACTTGTTTCAAAATTAATTCAGCTATGGTTTAAAATGTGGAATTGTTTGTTTTTTTGGTGCTATTTTAAAGTCGTGAAAAAAATAACGCATGGCTCAAAATTGGCAATTCACTTCCGGATTTCATGACTACAGTACAAACATTAGAATTCACTTTGAAGTTAAAGTTTAGCGATATACCGCCACCTAGTGGTCGTTAGCTTTCGCCCGCTGTAAATACACTCCTTTAAACTCAATGTATCGTTTCGTAAACTTCTAACACACCACAAAAATCTCGCGGGAGTGGGGGAGGATATCTGTGTTTATTTTCTTTAACAGCCACAGATGGTTTCAGTGGCTGTGAGACTGACTGGCACGCAGAACGGCTGTCGGGGATGAAGCTGCTGCTTTGGGGGAAAAGTTGCATTTATTGCACGCATAGCTGGGGCACGAGACATAAGCTCTCATGATGTTAATGCAAATAGTTATGTTTGCTATTTTGGTTTTGAGCGTCAGTCCCGGAGAAGGTTTCCCCAATTACAAAGATGACTACATGGACGAGGACTTGGCCACCTTCGACTATTACAAAGGGACGGATGAGTTTGATGAGGGGAACAGGACGCAAGAGTGTGAGGAGTGTGTCCCGGAGCTGTGCCCGCTGGCGCAGGGCTGTAGAGCGGGGCTGGTGCAGGACAGTTGCGACTGCTGCTCTCAATGCGCCAACCTGGAGGGACAGACCTGTGATCTCGGCCAGAGAAATCTCTATTATGGATTGTGTGGAAAGGACATGGAGTGCAAACTGGACAGGTCAGATGGAGCGGACGGCGAGGAGCCAGAAGCGCAGTGTGTGTGTTCGTCTCAGAAACCTCTGTGTGGCTCAGACGGACAGACCTATATGAATCTCTGCAAATACAAAGAAGCTTCTTATTCAAAGCCTGGACTCAATGCGAGCGACGGGCCGTGCAGGACAGGTACGAATATTACAAACAACCATCACAGCATTTTACAACCATATATTTACTTGTGTTTTGTGTTTGTTTGTTTGTTTGTTTGTTTGTTTACTTTCTTTTTAATGCATGATTTTTTTCTTTAACAAACGTTTCTTTCTTTCTTTCTTTCTTTCTTTCTTTCTTTCTTTCTTTCTTTCTTTCTTTCTTTCTTTCTTTCTTTCTTTCTTTCTTTCTTTCTTTCTTTCTTTCTTTCTTTCTTTCTTTCTTTCTTTCTTTCTTTCATGGAGTACAGATGTTTCAAGAGTGTTTTTTTCCCAACCTTTATTTATTTATTGTTTGTATCTCAAGAGTGTTTTCCATCAACCATTATTTAATTTGATTAAATTTTCCCACGCTTTTTTCTTTAATAAATGGAAAAATAAATGTGTTTCAAGAGTTTTTCTTTACCAGCATTTATTAATTAATTTAAATGAAGAAGATATGTCAAAAGTTTTTCCCCAACAATATTTCTTTCTTTCTTTCTTTCTTTCTTTCTTTCTTTCTTTCTTTCTTTCTTTCTTTCTTTCTTTCTTTCTTTCATAGATGTGTATCAATAGTGTTTTTTCAATATTTATTTATTTTTTTTCTTTCTTTTCTTTTTTCCAAACTTTATTTATTTATTTATTTACAACATGGAGTAGTATCTCGAGTGTTTTTCAAACCAACATTTAGTATAATTTAATTCACGTTTTTGTTTTTCTTTCTTTAATGCATAGAATAGACATTTTTTAAAATTCTATCTAACATTTATGTATGCATGTATGTATATGTATGTACAGTGTGTATGTATTTCTTTAATAAATAGAGTAGAAATATCTCAAGTTTTTTTTTTAAGAAGTATTTATGTATATTTTTTATCTCTCTCACTCTTTCTTTTAATTTTCTTTCACACGTGGAACTGAAGTGTTATATCAAGAGTGTTTTTCTCTCTAAGCTGCCGGAATTTTGGACCTCGCCCCTATAATTTTCCCAGTGACTTTAAAGAGTGGGTTTATGACCTTTAAACTGCTCTTCACATCAAGCTGACATAGGAAGTGGTTTCTGAATGTGATCCCTGATATGTCATCTTTACTTCTTTCTGTTTCTCTGTCTTTTTCTGGTAAGCCCCCGTCATCAAAGTGCCGCCGCATAATCTGGTAAATGTAACGGGCAGCAGTATAGCATTTCTCTGCGAGGTGTTTGCATTTCCAATGGCGCTAGTGGAATGGAAGAAAGATGGAAAAGAGGTCATTTTACCGGGCGATGATCCCCACATATCTGTTCAGGTAAAGTATTTCCAAATGTAAGAGCGCCGTTGTTTTAAACAGAAACTCTGTGAAGTAATATAGCTATAGCCTTGACTTATGTGTAGGGCCACATAGAATCTGCAGCCACAGAACTCTATAAGCTCTACAGATTTCCATATGTCATTCATAAAAGTCTACTCTTCTCCTACCATGTGTCCGTTTATTAAATATTTTGGCTAATACGCGATACCACGTTAAAAGAAATTATTCTCAATTACACTGTTTTTTTTCCCCCCACAAAATGAGTGCAGAAAATGTGATTTAAAGCCAGCAGATTTGATTGGATTATTAATGTCTAACTGCACTGTTTATGGTTTCAAGGTTTAGGACATTCCTAGGTGTGTGCCTTAATGAACTTGTCAAGAATTGCAAAAGATATGGATCCCCTTCCTCAGCAGATATAGGAAAAATGTAGCCTAATATATTTCAGGATCCACCTCAGCCTGTCCATTTCTTTTTCCATATCTGTTTTCCTGTAGTCACGAGGTGGCCCTCAAAAGTATGAACTTTCCAGTTGGCTGCAGATTGAAGAGTCCAGTCAGATGGATTCTGGCACATACAGGTGCATTGCTCGAAATGAGCTTGGCCACATCTCAGCCACAGCAATTTTAGGAGTCCTGCCACCAGGTAAAAAGATATACCCTCACATTAATACTTCCTGTCCCATTACCTTTATGTATAATCTATTATTATTATTATTTTTTACTCAGATGAGATGTCTGCCTATTTGGAACAAAACATGAATGAAATGATGGGCTATGACCAATTACAGGACTATGACAGGGATTATTACTAAACTTCCAAGACCCTCAAGGAAAACAATGTTTTTCACTTATAGACATTAAATTTGAGACATGGCAAGAAGACACTCAGGCATTGACTGCAAAAAAGTAATAAACCAGTAACCCCCAAAGAGCTTTTTCTACATCTGGATAATCAAACATGTAGGCGGCGGGGAAGAAGCTTGAATAAATTCCCAATGGCACAGGCCACTAAAATGGATGAAAAACACACCATGAGATGAGCGGAGGAGCAATTGGAGCAGTTCAGGAACTGCTAGAAGCTCTAAAATTCGGCACAGAGAGTAGCTACTGGAGCTCAATGTCTCTTTTGTTTCACCAACACTCTCCTTCAAAGTGACAAGTTAAATAACAAAACATGAATAAATGTGAAATGTGTGAGAGCTGCACGATTATGACAAAATATATATTTGTTGATCCTTTCTTTTCATATTATAAGTGCAGTTATGAATTTTGATCTGTAGAATTGACTTTAAAATCATTTTTGTGCGTTTCAACACTTTTTTTCGCTTTGGTTCTAAAATTTATTTTTGAACGTATTGTAAACATAACATTACGACTCAACTGGAGTAGACAGAAATGGAATGCTGTAATCGTCCCTTTCACAATTAGTTAATCGTAGAAGCTTTAATTGTAATTCCAAAAACTATACATTTATACAACAGTTTAATATTGAGTAACTCTCATATTAGACACAATAGTGCCAGTTAATCGGTTAATAGTTTTTGCTCTATAAATGGAAATAGTTCCAAACTAAGCCATAGAAGACTTTTTAAACCAACATACTTTTTAACAGTCACAAAGTAATTACTTATTCAAAAAAAGTATCTACTCAGAGAATATGCAATTTCAGATGCAGCCACAGGATTTGTTGCCAAATGAATTAGTGCTTTAAGACAAATCTGTTGATTCTGTGATTAACTCATGCAAAAAATGTCACTGAAAAATCCCCACTGAAATGCACAGACGGACAGTCTTATCTTTGAAAGGCCACTGTTGTTGGAGTACTTGCTGCTGTCTCTTTGGTGCCAACTCAGTTCTTCACAAACCATCCTTTTCTACTCAAAGAAGAATGTGTATCAGTTTATGTATGTTTCCACATGTGGCATCCCTCTTTTACTAGCCTTTCCTTTGAGTGTGTGTGTGTGTGTGTGTGTGTGTGTCAGATCTGGGTGAGCCATTTGAGCACACAGCTGGCTTTAATAGCTATATCTTTATGATCTCCTGTCTTAAGACATAAACACAGATATTATATTCTTCAGTACATGTGCATACAGGTCGCACTCATGGGACTTCTTTTGATGAAAATACAACAAACACCATCAGGCTACTTATTGATATAAACACTTCTAACCTCTTTAATTTCACCTCTTAGTGGTGAAGAGACCTGTATTTAACGGAATGGCTTTGGATAACAGAGCTTTTTAACCCCCCATCTCTCTTCTGCCCTCTCATGATGTTCTCTGGTGCCTTTAACTTAGAGTAATTATGGTAATAGCTATGCATGCAATGTTAGGTTATGGTTTTGATGCTACATTATTTAAACTGTGCAAAAGATTCCTATTTTGACACCATGTTGTTTCAGAGCTCTGTTCAGAAGAAACTTTGGATGATGTTTTACATAAATGTACTGTAATTTGACTGTAAAAATACTAATGCAGAGTTATACACCATTCTTTCTTTTCAAAAACAGTAAGTGTAATAAACCAAATGTAACAACATGTGGTTAAAGGGTCCATTTGCAGTGACTTCCATCCAACAGTCAACTGTTAAAGCAATTAGTCTGCAGTAAGGTCTAAATCATTTCAAACGGAGAGCACCCTGGGACATGCCGGTTTCCTCTGGCCTTAAACAACCAAACATTCTGCAAAATCAGAACACCATGGAAGCTTATGTCTGCCACAGAAGAATATATATATATACACTCACCGGCCACTTTATTAGGTACCCCATGCTAGTAACGGGTTGGACCCCCTTTTGCCTTCAGAACTGCCTCAATTCTTCGTGGCATAGATTCAACAAGGTGCTGGAAGCATTCCTCAGGGAGTTTGGTCCATATTGACATGATGGCATCACACAGTTGCCGCAGATTTGTCGGCTGCACATCCATGATGCGAATCTCCCGTTCCACCACATCCCAAAGATGCTCTATTGGATTGAGATCTGGTGACTGTGGAGGCCATTTTAGTACAGTGAACTCATTGTCATGTTCAAGAAAACCAATTTGAAATGATTCGAGCTTTGTGCCATGGTGCATTATCCTGCTGGAAGTAGCCATCAGAGGATGGGTACATGGTGGCCATAAAGGGATGGACATGGTCAGAAACAATGCTCAGGTAGGCCGTGGCATTTAAACGATGCCCAATTGGCACTAAGGGGCCTAAAGTGTGCCAAGAAAACATCCCCCACACCATTACACCACCACCACCAGCCTGCTCAGTGGTAATAAGGCATGATGGATCCATGTTCTCATTCTGTTTACGCCAAATTCTGACTCTACCATCTGAATGTCTCAACAGAAATCGAGACTCATCAGACCAGGCAACATTTTTCCAGTCTTCAACTGTCCAATTTTGGTGAGCTCTTGCAAATTGTAGCCTCTTTTTCCTATTTGTAGTGGAGATGAGTGGTACCCGGTGGGGTCTTCTGCTGTTGTAGCCCATCTGCCTCAAAGTTCGACGTACTGTGCGTTCAGAGATGCTCTTCTGCCCACCTTGGTTGTAACGGGTGGTTACTTGAGTCACTGTTGCCTTCTATCAGCTCGAACCAGTCTGGCCATTCTCCTCTGACCTCTGGCATCAACAAGGCATTTCCGCCCACAGAACTGCCGCTCACTGGATGTTTTTTCTTTTTCGGACCATTCTCTGTAAACCCTAGAGATGGTTGTGCGTGAAAATCCCAGTAGATTAGCAGTTTCTGAAATACTCAGACCAGCCCTTCTGGCACCAACAATCATGCCACGTTCAAAGTCACTCAAATCACCTTTCTTCCCCATACTGATGCTCTGTTTGAACTGCAGGAGATTGTCTTGACCATGTCTACATGCCTAAATGCACTGAGTTGCCGCCATGTGATTGGCTGCTTAGAAATTAAGTGTTAACGAGCAGTTGGACAGGTTTTCCCTGATAAAGTGGCCGGTGAGTGTATATATATATATATATAAAAAAAGTTAATTGTGACTTTTTATCTCACAATTCAGACTTTTTTCCTTGCAATTCTGAATTGACATCTCACAATAATTCTGACGTTTTTCTTCAGAATTCTGAGTTTCTCAAAAGAAAAATAGAAGAATAGGCAATTGCGACTTTTTATCTCACAATTCTGACTTTTTTTTTCCCACAATTGAGTTTATATCAGTTCAGAATATGTTCCTCACAATTGTGTTTATATCTCGCAATTGCAAGTTATAAACCTGAAATTCTGAATTTACATCTTACAATTCTGACTTTTTTTCTCAGAAGTCTGAGTTTACATCTTGCGATTCTGATTTTTCCCCCTTGCAGTTCTCAGTTTACATCTTACAATTCTGACTTACAATTCTGACCTTTTTCTTCAGAATTCTGAGTTTACATCTCACAATTCCTTTTTCCCCCTTGCAATTCTGCAGTTTACATCTCACAATTCTGACTTTTTTCTCTGAATTCTTAGTTTAATCAAATCAAATCACTTGATTGTCACAACCATACACAAGTGCAACAGTGGGTGAAATTCTTAGGTGCAGTTCCCGAGCAACATAGCAGTCATGTATGTACTTCAGTCATACATCTTGCAATTCAGATTTTAATCAAAATTTTATTTACATTACATTTACAATACCAAGAACACACACTCACCTAAAGGATTATTAGGAACACCATACTAATACTGTGTTTGACCCCCTTTCGCCTTCAGAACTGCCTTAATTCTACGTGGCATTGATTCAACAAGGTGCTGAAAGCATTCTTTAGAAATGTTGGCCCACATTGATAGGATAGCATCTTGCAGTTGATGGAGATTTGTGGGATGCACATCCAGGGCATGAAGCTCCCGTTCCACCACATCCCAAAGATGCTCTATTGGGTTGAGATCTGGTGACTGTGGGGGCCATTTTAGTACAGTGAACTCATTGTCATGTTCAAGAAACCAATTTGAAATGATTCGAGCTTTGTGACATGGTGCATTATTCTGCTGGAAGTAGCCATCAGAGGATGGGTACATGGTGGCCATAAAGGGATGGACATGGTCAGAAACAATGCTCAGGTAGGCCATGGGATTTAAACGATGCCCAATTGGCACTAAGGGGCCTAAAGTGTGCCAAGAAAACATCCCCCACACCATTACACCACCACCACCAGCCTGCACAGTGGTAACAAGGCATGATGGATCCATGTTCTCATTCTGTTTACACCAAATTCTGACTCTACCATCTGAATGTCTCAACAGAAATCGAGACTCATCAGACCAGGCAACATTTTTTCCAGTCTTCAACTGTCCAATTTTGGTGAGCTCTTGCAAATTGTAGCGTCTTTTTCCTATTTGTAGTGGAGATGAGTGGTACCCGGTGGGGTCTTCTGCTGTTGTAGCCCATCCGCCTCAAGGTTGTGCGTGTTGTGGCTTCACAAATGCTTTGCTGCATACCTCGGTTGTAACGAGTGGTTATTTCAGTCAAAGTTGCTCTTCTATCAGCTTGAATCAGTCGGCCCATTCTCCTCTGACCTCTAGCATCAACAAGGTATTTTCGCCCACAGGACTGCCGCATACTGGATGTTTTTCCCTTTTCACACCATTCTTTGTAAACCCTAGAAATGGTTGTGCGTGAAGATCCCAGTAACTGAGCAGATTGTGAAATACTCAGACCGGCCCGTCTGGCACCAACAACTATGCCACGCTCAAAATTGCTTAAATCCCCTTTCTTTCCCATTCTGACATTCAGTTTGGAGTTCAAGAGATTGTCTTGACCAGGACCACACCCCTAAATGCATTGAAGCAACTGCCATGTAATTGGTTGATTAGATAATTGCATTAATGAGAAATTGAACAGGTGTACCTAATAATCCTTTAGGTGAGTGTATATCAAAGCTCCCATGAACTATATACAGACATACAGACAGATGGCATGAGAACGTTCCACATATAAAAAGAAAAACAAAATAACAAAGAAGAAGGATATGTAGGATGTTATATAAAAAAGAGAGGGAATGTAGAATGTTAACATTTCAGCTTACCTAATAACAATCTCCATGATTTTTGCCCAGCTCTGAATAGTCTTGTCCTTTGCGCCGTTGAGCTTGGCAGTGGTAGGTTCCAGCAAGACAATATCTCTAAAATAAGATAGCCGGTATGCCCTTATCACAGAAAATGTCATTCAGGGTATGAAGGGTTTGTTACCAGTACGCAAACAATTATTATGCCATAATGGTGTTGTCTGGGTTTACAAGAAGGGGCCTCCCAAAATTTTCTCAACCTCTTTCCATATATCAAGGAAGTATTCAACAAATGGTCCATAATTGCTTATTGGTCCATATATCTTCTACATCTCCTAAATGAGTTTTGTTCCTGTGTTTTGTTATTGTGGACAGTGTTGTTTCTCCGTCATCTTCATCTTCATCTGTTCTCCTGTATATTTTCTCCGACTGAAATAAAGGTGAATTCACCACAACTTACCCCTTTGTCTTGTTCAACATCGCGTGACAACATCTTGCAATTCTGACTGTTTTTCTCTGAATTCTGAGTTTACATCTCGCAACTTTTTTTTCAGAATTCTTTAGACAGAATTTTCTCACAAATTTCTAGACACCTGACCTTTTTTTAACATTGTTTACATTGGGCAAATTTTGACTTGCAATAAGGACTTTTTTTTTCTCTGAAGAAAAGTTACTTACAATGCGAGTGTTTGACCTCCTGAAGCTTTGCGATTTTTTTTGTCACAATGGCATTTCTCCTCAAGAAAAAAGTGCACATCTAGCTGTTTGAAGCTGTTTAGGAGAGTCGATGGTTCCTGTTTCATTGGCATCAGTTATTTTTCTTCCCCCAAATTCTATGGAAAAACTGAAGAAATATTCAGGGGATCGTGTGAACCTCCAGAGCCAGAAGCGAGGGGCTTCCCATCTCTGCCCCAAGAATCCGCTAATATCCTGTGTCCTGAAAAGAAATTACTGGCACAGAGATGGAGACCAAAAACAGACTGAGTTAAAAGCATAAAATTCAAACAAACAGCTTTGAGAAATGCAGTAGACAACTAAAAAGATGGTTTGAAAAGAATTGTTTCTGATAGAAAAAACAAAAATAAATGGATTGTCGTTCATTTTTGTCTTTTTGGTTTCCATCAACTACAATCACCACATGCACTCAAATCCCCTTGCAGAATTCACTGCACGCCTAATGCTAAACCATGATAGCCACTTAGAAATGCCTCTCTGCTTTCCAAAAGAGCTGCCTCTGTCTGATTTAAATAAAGCAAAGTAGTTCCAGACTCTTAAACAAGTCATTTCCATGCTATTGTTTTCCTTCCAGTTTGGAGGAAAATGAGATCCATGTGCTGTGTAAAAATATAATTAATCTTCATAAAGTGGATTTATTGTAATCAATAAAGTGAGAATCAAAGACAACAGGAAGAGTTCATGTTCACTACTGCGGAAGAATTACAGACAAATGAGGAACAGCATATAGGCAGTAAAACTAAAAATAACCATGCAGTCAGATGAACTTATGAAGCAAAAACATAAAGCTGGCAGTTGCAAAGTCATTAGGGTTTGTATCTTAGGGCTTTGTTTGTCAGTGGTTTATAATCTTTTACCATTTAAGCATGTCAGTGTTGTCAAATTATATCTGTAAGAAATTTGTGATGATTTATACTGTCAATCATGTGTTTTTGTGTGACAGCAGAAGCGTGTGCGGGCCTGTGTGGTTCGTGACAGATCATGTGCAATACTGATTTAAGGCCCTAGAGGGCAGTGAGAAGATACTGCTTACAGTCAATGCTAGCAGCCAGAAGTCTTTCATACTTATGAAGTCTGATCGTATTTATGATTAGAGTTTTAAACAAAACCTTAAACATTCAAAATCGGCATATATTTAACCCTGTACTGTTTATAAATCATAATACAGACAAGAATTACTACACCTCAAATTGTGTGGGTTGTTAAGCAGAGGTGAGCTATTTCTTTTCAAAGCGATCTGCCCTAATGATAAACTAAGCAACTTAATCTTGCATTGACGGATGAATTTGAATATCATAGAGACTCATTTCTGCTCGTTTCATTTGTAGGCCTATTAGAAAGCAACCAGCCAGATGAATATAACAGGGCTCGAGGGCTGTCAACTCTCACCCATTCAATGTGAGACTCACGCAATTGACACTTTTCACACACTCTCATGCCACACATCCATTTCCTCAGGCAGAGAAAAATTGCCAAGCAAAGAGGACACAGAGATACAGACATGACAGAGCAGGTTACTTTTGATATGAAACAAATTCTCAGCTCTCAGATTCTGTCAATTTTACTACGAAATTCAAACAACAAATAGCCTACCGTTTTGGCGCTTGTAATGTGACGTGAAGATCGCTGTAGCGCCTCAGTTCAAGCGGCACGTGAAGCGATCATCTCTTAGGCTACTCTTTACTAGGCTACTACCCGGCAAACACAGAACGTTGGCACCACGTACCCAACCTTCTAACGACGTTTTAACAACATGGCCAAAAGGTTGCTATAACTACGTTGTAGGGATGCACGATATAGGATTTTGGCCGATATTCGATATGCCGATATTTTCAAACTAATTTTGCCCGATGCCGATACCGATACCGATATATATGTATTTTTGATATGTATTTTTGATCATTGTAAAGTGTGCAAAAAAAAGCTTATTAAAGCTTCTATTAATGTTCTCAGTCAAGAGCAGTGAGTGATTTCCTCTGTGTTTTGTTGTTTTATTAACATTAACGGGATAGTTCTCCCAAAAATTTAAATTGTCATCATTTACTCTCTCAAGTTTCTTTCTTCTGTTGAAATTATAAAAGTTATTTGGAAGAATGTGGCTAACCAAACAGTTGCTGTACTTCAGTGACTTCCATAGTATATTTAAGCACAAGAAAGAAATGAATCCAGGTTTGAAACAACATTAGATAGACAGAATTTTTATTTCTGGGTGCAGTATCTCTTTAAAGACAAGCGGCAGAATATTATTACTGTCTCTTTAAGAACTGCACGCGAGTAACGCGACGCGTCTAATATACACGCATTTGACAAGCAGATTTTCTCTGTTTGCTTTCACTTTAGACATAACCAACTTTGTTTATGTAAACCTTGTGTGTATTTGACAGTATCAGCGCAATAAGACTCGAAAGATTAGTCCAGTATGCAGACTCTGTGACAGGCTTTTAGTTCCTGTGAGCGTCGGGTGTAACGCGCTCAGAAAAGCGGATGTTAGAACAGCGCATCAGCACGTGAATGACATGTTTACCTAGCAAGACTTTGACGCACATGCAAACAATGAACTTTTGTGAATTGCCGTGTCCCGTGAGTGTAACTCTACCTCTGCGTTTACATGTGATGTGAATGTACGTCGCGTTGTACAGTATGTTGAGATGAAGGCGCCAGAATTGAGCTGATAGAATGCACGATACTATGATTTTTCTTCAAAAGCAGATCGTGGAGACATTTTAATCGTCCACCATCAAAAACCGTGAGACGCACGGCACACCCCTAGTTGGAAGTTTAAGTTGCTGGCGCTCATGCTTCTTTCACGGTCGTCACGTGCGCATAGGAACACGCCACCCTATCGGCAAGACTCATCGGCAGAAATATTCATATCGGCCGATGCCGATGATGGTCATTTTAAGCTTTTATCGGCCGATACCGATGTTGTCCCGATATCATCGTGCATCCCTACTACGTTGTGTTGTGAAGGTTGTTACAGCGTTGTTACAATGTTGACATTGAGTTCAGGGCCATTGTGTTATGAGGTTGCAGGATAGACGAACCCAAAAGCAGACTGATTGCTCTACACACAATTTATTGAGGACAAAACAGAAAACAAAAACCCACGAGGGGGCAAAACAGGACAGATGGGGCAGTACAACTAGACTAAGACAGGAAATAAACTAGGACTAGATACTGACAGATAAAGACAAGATGAAGAAAACAAACAACTACATAAACTCACAATTCTTAATACAATATTCAGACAAAGTACTCACAGGACTCTCACAAAGAATATCACGCACAGGTTGACAATGTACCGACACAGGACAGCAAACACAAGGGGATTAAAAAGGGAGACACTAAAGACCTGGGGCCTCATTTATAAACGTTGCATACGCACAAAAGAAGGCGTACGCCGCTCTCTACGCAATAATTGGTATTTATAAAAAGCAAACTTGACGGTAAAATGTGCGGTCCTTCACGCAAGCTCTGACCCAGGCGTACGCACAAAAACGGGTGAAATGAGAAATGGCGACACCGTCGGCAGATGGAAGAAACACGTGAAAGTGTGTGAAACTGTAGACCGTTGTGTAAAATAAATGGCAATACTTCCTCTCCTAAATAACACGAAGACGTCACAAAGCAAGTATTACAATTAACAGCCTACACGAACACCCGTTTGATCGATCTGCAACAGAAATGCAAATTAACACATATTTGCAAAAAGAAAAGTGAAATATGTTCTGCAATAATATTGGCATGTTATACAATTCATCCTCATAAATAAGATGGTAAACAGAACGAAATAATGTACAAAACTGATATTCTCGCCAATGTGTCCGTCTTGCGGAGCAGATATAGCTAGATAGTCAGTCAGATAGATAGATAATTAGGGAGAGATAGATAGATAAATAGATAGATGTATTATTTGTCCACTGGGGAAAGTTGTTTTCATAGTAAAAATGTCTTTATCAGCTACGGAATCATGGTATTCATGCAGGTATTTCATGCATATGCCTTTAGTTTGTTTTATTTTTGATAAAATAACGTATGACGTATGTCTCAACCATTCAGAAAGCTGCAAGAAATTACATTTGCGCTGAACTATTTCCCATTTCCAAGTAGATTATAACCGACATCTGTAGCTTGTCATTTCTTTTTTATTTCGGCCACAGTCCGAGGTTGTGAGGCTACAGCATTTACGGCGTCTGCAACCTTTTGCCACTCAAGTGCCTTTTTGGCATTAGTAGGCTAATGCCCACACTGTGCCCTCCAAACAAAATTTTTTCTCCTCTTTTCCACCTCGCCAACGATAACTTCTACTTCACATTGAATGAAGTTACGTTTTTTTGATTTCCTCTCTATGTTTGCCACGATTTCGCAATCGTTGAATATTAACTTGTGGGCGTTTCACGGACTATTTATGGGCAACTATGGGCGTGACATGAAGCCGCAAAAGCTGCGTTACATTTAGAATTGATTGTGATTTATTAAGGGAAAAATGCGTAGGATGTGCGTTCGCACGGTTTTATAAATCCAAATATTTCTATGCGTACGCACGTCCTATGTTTCATCCGTACGCCACTTCTGATGCAAATCCTACGCAAAGTTTTATAAATGAGGCCCCAAGACAGGTGAAGCTCACTAGACAAGGACAGGTGAAACTGACTAGACAATAATGACGAGACGAGGATAACAAGGGGGCGGGGTAACATAACGAGACAACACAAGCACATGGCTCAAAACACAAGACCATGTGCTTGCACACAAAACATGGGTCTGTCATGATCCTGCCTCAAGACTAGAGAAATGAAATGACAAGAGGGCAGAATCATGACAGAACCCCCACCTTAAGGAGCGGCTACCAGACGCTCCAAAAGAGGACATCAAACACGAGACATGACAGACTGGGAAACAGACACAAACCAACAAAACATGACAAATAAAAGCAACGGCATACAAGAATATACAATAATGGGGTTGGGATGCATCAATAAAAATAACAAACAAGGGAGGGGGGGCGGGGGAACAAGAAAGTTAATAGGTGGTAGACCAGGGAGGGTGGGAGGGCTGGGGGTCTTGGGTTTACGGTTCGAGGGTTTAGGGCGAGGAATCCGGGCAGGTTTGGATCGGGACACATGAGGAGTCTTGGAGGAAACAGTCCGGGGTTGATTAGGGACAGGAGGAACAGTGGACGACGGAGAGGGAATCACGACAGGGGAATCTGAGGGTGGCGAGACAAGACTTCTGACTGGGGAAACAGCGGGAAAAGGAACAGGACACATAACAGGGGGCGTAGCAGACGGCTGTGGAGCGGGAACTGAACTCACCGAATCAGACTCGGCACACATGAAAACAGACTCGGATGAAGCGCTCAAATCTGACTCGGAAGAAGCGCTGTCTGCAGCGGGCTCTGTGACTGCAGCGGGCTCTGTGACTGCAGCGGGCTCTGTGACTGCAGCGGGCTCTGTGACTGCAGCGGGCTCTGTGACTGCAGCGGGCTCTGTGACTGCAGCGGGCGAAGAATGGGAGGCTCCCCTCTTCCTCCTCTTTCTCCTAGGTCGAGAAGCTGAGACCATCGCCGGAGCTGAGACGGGTTGGGGAAGCTCAGCGGAAACCACCGCAGGTACAGCAGGCTCTGCGGAGGAGGACTCTGACGCCGACTCCCACGACAGCCGTCTTCCTCGTTTTCCACGAAGACTAACGGGTGTGGATGAGACCTCGGGAGAAGTGGAGTGGGCCTGCTCCCCTTGAGAAACGACAGCCAGGACCCGATCCTCCGGAATCAGGGGCAGCTTGGCTGGTGGCGACAACACGGAGGGACCCTGCGGCTCCTTTCGACTCAGACAGTCCACCATGTCCCGGAACGGGCGGTGAACCAGCCTCTCTCGTTCAGCCAGAGGTGGGGGAACCTTGAGGCCAGCGATGAAGTAGCGATTTAGGAGGATGTCAGGTAAGAAAAACCTCATTTTTTCTGCGACTTGAGCGTACTCCTTCAACAGCAGATCACCCTGAGGGGGAATTGGGAGCTTGCCCCCCCTCGAGTCGGACATGGTCTTGAGCCACCAATCTTCAAGAGGATCCAACTGCTGATCTCCAGGGGAAGAGAAACAGTCTGCTGAGTTCTGCGTTGGTCGGTACATTCTGTTATGAGGTTGCAGGATAGACGAACCCAAAAGCAGACTGATTGCTCTACACACAATTTATTGAGGACAAAACAGAAAACAAAAACCCACGAGGGGGCAAAACAGGACAGATGGGGCAGTACAACTAGACTAAGACAGGAAATAAACTAGGACTAGATACTGACAGATAAAGACAAGATGAAGAAAACAAACAACTACATAAACTCACAATTCTTAATACAATATTCAGACAAAGTACTCACAGGACTCTCACAAAGAATATCACGCACAGGTTGACAATGTACCGACACAGGACAGCAAACACAAGGGGATTAAAAAGGGAGACACTAAAGACCAAGACAGGTGAAGCTCACTAGACAAGGACAGGTGAAACTGACTAGACAATAATGACGAGACGAGGATAACAAGGGGGCGGGGTAACATAACGAGACAACACAAGCACATGGCTCAAAACACAAGACCATGTGCTTGCACACAAAACATGGGTCTGTCATGATCCTGCCTCAAGACTAGAGAAATGAAATGACAAGAGGGCAGAATCATGACACATTGCTTAAGGTTGTGCCTAGGGTGTCTGGACAACCACTGGACAGGATATGTACTTGTCACTGCCCTGAAGTGTGAAAATCAGCCTTTTAAATTTCAACCGACCGTTGGGCTCATTGTGTCGTCTCATTCTTCATCGAGGCTACGTAATTATTCAAACACAACCTACAACTTCCTTGTCTAATGTGTGACATTTATTTGTTCAGTCTAACTGAAGGGACAGAATAACGTTAGCTGATAACTCATGGAGTTTGCGATCTTGTGTAAACAAGTAGGCTTACAGTAGGCTACTAGTGTATGCTAACGTTAGCTATATTTCTTTTAGTATTCAGATATCATTTTATCCTTACCGTTAGGAAAAGTGTTGAATATCTTCTGGTCAGGTATGACAAATATTTTAACTTTAGCCTATGCCAAAAGTTCTCTTACGAGAGGTTCTCTCGTATTGCGTAAGCTAGCTTACGCTGCGGGAAAGATTCATCTTTGCTGAGAGTTTGAAGCCAAAAAATTATTTCATAATTTGTATCCATTGACAACGCAGTTCCTCTGCGGCAGACCTAGAGCAGGCTAGCTAGCAGCTCATTGGTTCGCTCAGAGAGAACTGCTTAAGCCTATGGGAGAGCGGGGCTGAACCCGCTGCCAATGAGAAGCGCCCGTGCGCTCATTGCATCATGGCCCGCCAGAATGGGCGTGGCTATGGTGTATATAACAGTCTCTCCCAGGCTTATATGTTGATTCATTTCATCTTCAGCAAGCTACACGCTTCTGCTGTCCTGAGAAAAGCCGTCGCCGTCGAGAAGGCATCACTCTAGCGAGCTCCCGGACCCTGAAGAAGCCGGCCGTCTTCGCCACCTTCAGCCGCCCTGCAAGCTAGCGCCATCCGACGACTGTATCCTTCTTTTCTCTATATCTAAAAGAGCCGAGCGTCTTTTTAAAGATGTCTCGTTTTTCCTGCGGCTCTTGCCGCGCTCCTCTCGAGGACGGAGACCGCCATGTCATCTGCGCTCTCGGCCTGGGACTCGAGCACGCAGAACTCGCCCTCGCGAATGGAGGATGCGACTTCTGTGAGAGCCTGCCGTTGTCGTCCCTGCGGGCACGACTTCTGGCGGCAAAATCCGCTCCCGCGCCGCCTCTCTCTTCGCCGCGTAAAAAGAAACGCCGCTCCCAGAGGCCGCCGCAGCCCCCTGCGGAACCATGCGGGCCGCCGCCGCCGCTTCCCGCTCTCCCTCCCCGCCCCAGCCGGACATACAGTTGCCGCCGAGTGGCCGCTCTGTCGCTTCCAATGACGCCGCGGAGGAGAAGGATTCCTGTTCACTGCTCGCGTCAGACAGTGAGGAATGGTCATCTCTCGGATCCACGAGAGAGTCGGCGGGGATCCGCGCCGGGATAGAGGAGGAACTAATGCGCCTCCTCTCACAGGCCGTCGAACGCCTCGGTCTCGAGTGGTCTCCTCCACCCGAGCAGGCCCCGAACCGGATGGACGGCAGCTTTTTTCATCGGCGCTCGACCCCCGCGTGCAACCGGGCCGCCCCATTCCTGCCTGAACTTCACACAGAGCTGACGAAGTCCTGGAATGCCCCGCTCTCGGCTAGAAACCGCTCCGATATATCCGCCTCGCTGCGCTCGGTGGACGGAGCCGCCGAAAAAGGTTATTCAGCCATGCCGCCCGTTGAGGACTTGGTCGCCACACACCTCTGCCCGCCCTCTGCTAGATGGCGCTCTTCCCCCACGCTTCCTTCGAAAGCTTGCAGAGCGACCTCGAGCTTTCATGCTCGCGCCTACGCCGCCGCCGGTCAGGCCGCCGCAGCGCTGCATTCTATGTCTGTCCTCCAAGTGTTACAGAGCGATATTCTCCGTGAGTGGGCCGAGAGCGGTAGAAACCCCTCCCCCGCTGTCAAGGATCTGAGAAGTGCTACGGACCTCGCCCTTCGCGCCACTAAAGCCGCCGCACAAGCTCTGGGGAGATGCATGGCCAGCCTTTGTGTATCCGAGAGACACTTATGGCTCACGCTCGCCGACATGGGAGATTCTGAGCGCGCCGCGTTTCTTAACGCGCCCCTCTCCCCGACGGGCCTTTTTGGATCTGCTGTCACGGGAATCGTCGATCGCTTTTCCGAGGTCCAGAAAGCCACTCAGGCCATGAATTTGTTTCTGCCCCGCCGCGCTAGCTCTTCCGCAGGCCGCTCTCGCGAGCCTCCTGCCAGAGCTCCACCACAGCGCCCTCCTCCGCAGACTCAAACAGCCCAGCGCAGACAGGGCGGCCGCCCTCGCTCTCGCTCTGACAGCCGCCGCAGACCGCCGCCCCCACGGGGCCCGCGACCCAAGATCACGCTGAAGCCTGATCATCAGAAGTCTGCCTAGCAAAGTTAAGAAAACGACGGCGCTCTCCCGCTGCGGCCGGACCGCCGTCAAAGCTTCGCCCTCTGCCAGTCCCCGTTGTTTCGCCGACTGCTGTAGTGTTGACCGCCACAAACAAGCCGGTGTCCCAGCCCGCTTGCGAGCGACAAAAAGCCGTTTTCACGGCTACCCAGAGAAATCTCAAAAAGAGAAAATATGCCAGTTGTGTAGAAAATGTGCCCACAATCATGTGTTCACCCATACACACAAGCATAACATATCCCGTGTCTCTCTCAGAGCCCCATCACATGAAACGGGCACAGCCCGCTCTAATATCAGAGAACATAAACACGCCCACGAGCTCATGCGCGTGTCCCCTCTCTGCTCGCTCTGTTTCACGGCCAATAGACTCCTCTCTGAGTGCAAATCCCGTTGCCACACACATTCCCGTTGCCCACTAGCCGCATGCTCCAAAGCGTGGGAAGCCATTCCAGGCATTTCACTGTGGGTGCTAAGCATTATAAAGAATGGCTATCTGCTACAGTTTCGCCGCCGCCCGCCTCGTGCGCGCGCTCGGCTCGAATCTACTGTCAGCCCGCTGGCCGCCGGCACGCTCCGCTCAGAAATTGCGACGCTGTTGCAAAAGGGCGCCATAGAGAGAGTCCCACCATCTATGACCGAGTCGGGGTTTTACGGCCGTTATTTTCTGGTTCCCAAGAAAGACGGCGGCCTCAGACCGATTTTAGATCTCAGGTTTTTGAACAAAGTGCTCATGAAGAGACCGTTCAAGATGCTCACTACCAGGAAACTCCTCGCGCAGGTGCACCAGGGGGACTGGTTCGTCTCTCTAGACCTGAAAGACGCCTATTTTCAGATCCAGATAAATCCCCGTCACAGGCCATTCTTACGTTTCGCCTTCGAGGGTCATGTTTATCAATACGCCGTTCTCCCGTTCGGCTTATCCCTGGCGCCCCGTACATTCACGAAGTGCATGGATACGGCGCTCGCCCCCCTGCGGAGCCAGGGGCTGCGCATATTGAATTATCTGGACGACTGGCTGATTTTGGCCCAATCACAGACGGAGCTTCTGTCGCACCGCGCAGTTCTCCTCGACCATCTGAAAACGCTGGGCCTCTCTGTCAACTGGACAAAGAGCTCCCTTCAACCCAGTCAATCGATTTCCTTTCTAGGAATAGATTTGAACTCGGTCACGATGACGGCTCGCCTGTCCACACAGCGCGCGCAGTGTTCAGCGACTGGCCGCCTCGTTTCAGATGGGCACCCGCACACCTCTGAAAACTTTTCAGAGGATGCTGGGTTACATGGCCTCAGCCTCCGCTGTGCTTCAGCTGGGCCTTCTGCACATGCGCCCGCTTCAGCTTTGGTTAAACAGCCGTGTACCCCACCGCGCGTGGAACACGGGCCGCCAGCTGATCAGAGTTACGCAGACATGTCTCACGGCGCTGCAGCCATGGACAGTAGCAGAATGGTTTCGGCAGGGCGTCACGATGGGGACCTTTTCCCGCCGAAAAGTCATCTCGACAGATGCATCCAACACGGGTTGGGGTGCAGTCTGCGAGGGCTCACCGGCCTTCGGCCATTGGTCGACACAGGAAAGCCCCTTACACATAAACTGTCTGGAAATGCTTGCGGTCGAGAACGCGCTCTCGCGCTTCCTCCCGCTCATTCGGGGACACCACGTCCTGATCAGTTCGGACAGCATGGCTGTGGTCTCCTATCTCAACCGTCAGGGCGGTGTCAGATCCAGGAATCTCTTCCTACTGACACACCGCATTTTAGTTTGGTCTCAGAGCCGCCTGCTCTCGCTCAGAGCGACGCATGTGCCGGGCCATCTGAACGACGGTCCAGACATACTGTCCAGGAACCTCATCTCCTCAGGAGAATGGTCCCTGAACACACAAACGGTCCAAATACTGTGGCGGCTATTCGGCAGAGCAGAAGTGGACCTCTTCGCGTCAGAAGAGAACGCTCACTGCCCAATATTTTTTTCAAGGAGCGAGGACGCGCTAGCCCAGGAATGGCCTCGCCGCCCGCTCTATGCATTCCCTCCGATCGCTCTGCTACCACAGGTAATTCAGAGGATCAGGGACACACGCCACTCGGTGCTCCTCATAGCCCCGCGTTGGGAGAGTCAGAATTGGGTTCCGGAGCTCACTCAGCTGTCACAGACAGCCCCGTGGCCCATCCCAGTCAGAGCAGATCTCCTCTCTCAAGCTCGCGGCACGATCTGGCACCCCCATCCACGGCGCTGGGCGCTACATGCATGGGTGATCAACGACTATTCGTCGATTTGCCAGAGGGAGTAAGAAACACTATCATACAGGCTAGAGCACCTTCCACGAGAAGGCTCTATGCGTCTAAATGGTCTGTGTTCTCAAAATGGTGCACCGACAAACATCTGGACCCACGGTCATGCGAGGTGCCGTCTTTGCTTGTTTTCCTTCAAGAGATGCTGGACAAGGGCAGGTCCCCCTCCACTCTCAAGGTTTACGTGGCAGCCGTCGCAGCGTTCTCTGAACCCCGACGCGCTCAGTCCCTGGGCAAAGACGAGTTAGTCATCCGCTTCCTCAGGGGAGCTAAGAGGATGAACCCTCCGCGCCCCCCTTCGGTTCCTATCTGGGATCTTTCTATAGTTCTCGAAGCTATGAAAGCACCCCCGTTCGAACCGCTCGAGTCTGTGGACCTAAAATACCTCTCGCTCAAAACCGTTTTTCTGACGGCTCTGTCCTCAGTAAAACGCGCGGGGGATCTTCACGCGCTCTCATCCAGCGCCGCGTGTCTCGAGTTTGGTCCGAATGATTCTGTTGTCATTCTCAAACCTAGGCATGGCTATGTCCCGAAGGCGATTGGTACCCCGTTCAGGGCTCAGATTATTTCCCTATCGGCTCTGCCTTCATCCGATAGTGAGCGCGACGCCAATCTCCTCTGCCCGGTGCGGGCTCTGAGATTGTACACTACGCGCGCTGCCGCGTTCAGACGCGCTGAGCAGCTTTTCGTGTCGTTTGGGGGGGCGCACCAAAGGTCTGGCCGCCTCTAAACAGACACTGTCTAGATGGATAGTAGACGCTATCGCCTCTGCTTACGCATCTAAATGCCTGCCCTGCCCTCTGGGCATCAGGGCGCACTCCACTAGAGGCATGGCCTCATCGTGGGCATGGTCCTGTGGAATTTCCATTCATGACATTTGTGTGGCCGCGGGATGGGCCTCCCCGTCCACTTTTGTCAGATTTTACAACTTGGAAGTTCCCGCCTTGCAGGCAAAATTACTAGCTGTCTAACGACCAGCTCCCTAAGAAGCTGCATTACTGGGAGTCCCTCACACAACCGGTTCGCCCCTTGTGCTCTCCTTAGATGCTTATGTATATACTTCATGTGCCCGCTCTGCCGGCCTCATATTACATTCACTCCACGTTAAAAATCCCCCGGTATCACCCTGGGATTCATGAGTGGATTCATAGCGCGCACGGCGTTGACCAGGTGTTCCCGCAGCGTAAGCTAGCTTACGCAATACGAGAGAACCTCTCGTAAGAGAACGAATCGGTTACCTAACGTAACCTCGGTTCTCTCTAGAAGAGGGAACGAGTATTGCGTTCCCGGCCGTGCTTGCGCTACTAGCGTTTCGCTTCACGCTGAAATAAATCAACATATAAGCCTGGGAGAGACTGTTATATACACCATAGCCACGCCCATTCTGGCGGGCCATGATGCAATGAGCGCGCGGGCGCTTCTCATTGGCAGCGGGTTCAGCCCCGCTCTCCCATAGGCTTAAGCAGTTCTCTCTGAGCGAACCAATGAGCTGCTAGCTAGCCTGCTCTAGGTCTGCCGCAGAGGAACTGCGTTGTCAATGGATACAAATTATGAAATAATTTTTTGGCTTCAAACTCTCAGCAAAGATGAATCTTTCCCGCAGCGTAAGCTAGCTTACGCAATACTCGTTCCCTCTTCTAGAGAGAACTGAGGTTACGTTAGGTAACCGATTCGTTATAAGCCATGAAGCCAAAATGACTTTAATGGTGAGTAATTGACATTTCAGCACTCATTGAACAGACAACGTACTTGTTGCACGTTAATATTTTTTTCCTTTTTTGGAAATGCACAGAGGAAAATAAATAAATTGTAACCGCTCGCACACCTGTTTAGTTTTTCCTTTGATTTGTCTGCTATTTAGTCTCATTCGTTTCTTTGCTCCTCTGGATTTGTTGATGTTTCCTGGACCGATTCCGTTTACCGACCTTTATCGCCCGGCTTTCTACGCTCCCCTGTCTGCCATGTAGCCTACAGAACCCGGTTTTGTTCATGAAATGGTTTGATCTGCTTTTGCTTTTTATGTTTTATTTATTGTACTTGAAAGAAATTTGTATATTCGTTTTTTTTTTTTTTTTTCACAAATGTATGACTTTTGGAAGTGCAAATTGATTACCATATGCACGTTTTAATAAAGTTGAATTAACGTAATCTTCTGTCATTTTTACTCTTCAAAGTGTACACTTGCAAGTGTTGATTATAATAAATTTACTGTTAGGCCCATTAAATAATTATAAGGATAAATAATATTTTAAAAAGTATATAATTATCTAACATCTGACTAATTAAAAAATTACCTCAAAACATAACATGTTAAATGGGGGATATCTCATAGCATAAAAAAACAATTGTCAGAACGTAGTCTTTCATTTGCTGAATGTCACGCAACAACAGCCCTGTTGCGTCTTACGGTACAGATCCACTTTTGCGACACGACTGAAGTGTGCGCCTACCTATACACTACGCCCTAAAAGCAGTGGCGCCTCCAGAAATTTTTCATAGGGGTGGCCAGATGGGGCCACTTAAAATCTTGGGGTGGCACACCAAAACTATAAACCATAATTTCAGAATTTTATTCTACTGTTGTAGTAAACCGGCCTATAGAAAACTATCAGAAAGACTTAAGGAAACTCCTACTGATATACTTTGGTTTATTGTGTTATATTTAATGTTAGCTTACTAATGATATTAGTAGGGCCCTACTAATATATATTATATATAATGATATATATATATATATATATATATATATATATATATATATACATATAAGGGCCCTCGCCCCACGGCAAATTTCCAGATACTTACATAATTGTGATGAATTTAATCCTTTTTAAGTTATTATTTTGCAGTGTAAGATTACAGTTAACACCTTTAAATATTACATAAATGTACTATGCATTTTTAATAAACTTAATGAGTGTATAAATCAGCAGCAAAAAGTAATTCTTGAAAAAATCTGCACAGTAATTTTATAAAATCTAAATATGTTAATAAAAACAAATTACTATTAGTTCTCTTATAAAATTCAATCAGGCAATCATACATTTCACAATTTTATAATTATATATTAATGTCAAGAATTCAGAAGTGGGTAGGTATAACAAAATAAAAATATATTGGCTTTTAATAATATTTCAGTGCTCAAACCCATGATAACATGAAAAACAGAGCGCACACAGCGTGTATGCGCATCGCGGGTGCAGAATGATGTGCTCAAAGCAACATGGTGACTCTGTGTGCAGCGCTGCGCTGCATAAGTGCGCATTTATAAGTTCACGTCACAAAGTGAAGAAATGTCGAGCGCACAAATCCTAGTGCGATTTGTTCCTTTGTTTCAGTTTTATATTCCAGTTATTGTGCGTTTGATGTCGATTCATAGTCCCTGTGATGTGTGTGTGATGATCTAGCAAGCACACGGTAGTGAGTCGTTTAAAAACAACAACAAACTCCAACAAAATAAAGTAATTTTATGCAAATCTACAGCCTTTTATCTACAGATATCATGCATTATAATGTGAATATATCATATTGGAGAGAGTTTTACCGTGCATCCAAGAGGCGCGCGCGCTGTTTGAATATGAATGGAGAATGATTGACAGCCGCAGAGGAGGGAAAACGAGTTTCCGTATATACTTTAATGATGTAAATAGACTTCTGTCCCTCACATTAAGCTATGGAATGACTTCAGATGACTTTGTCACCCAAACTGACGTAAAAAAAAAAAAAAGCGGGAGGCGCGCTGTTTGTATCCCTGCTTGTCAAAACGTGGCAAAGACACATCAAAAAACTGCTGTCACAGAATACTGTAACCGGCACTTAAAAAGCACGTCACGACACATAATGCCCCGTCTTCTTTTACTAAAGAATATTTTTGACTTATTTATGAAATGCATAACTGATGCTACTAAATTTTATTCTGGCCATTGAGGTGGCCAGTGGGGTGGCCAGGAGTCGGCCAGGGGTGGCCGTGGCCACCCCTGGCCACCCCCTGGTGGCGCCATTGCCTAAAAGTATGTACTCTTTTTGTGGAGAAAAAGTACATACTTTTGAGTGTGTTCCAAAAGAGTAGGCAAGCTTTGGGACTTACTACTTCATCATCTTTAACGGACAGCTCTGTCGCGTGCATCCTGTCACCATAAACTGCCCTCCAATCATCTCGTCACAGTTAAAATCCTCCATTCAATCTAAGTTAATTTCTTACGGTTTCAGAGAGAAATGTTGTCGCACGTTCACCTGCCAGTCCAGCCCGATCTCACGGCAATTCGTACGAATTTTACGAGGTGGCTAATTCGTACTAATTCATACGACCTCACTCGTACAAATTCATACGATTTTTGCTAATTCGTACATATTTTACGAGTTACCAAATTCGTATGAATTCGTACGAATGACCTACCCCTGACCCCGCCCCTAAACCTACCCATCACGTGGGTTTAGACAAATCGTACAAATTCGTATGAGTGAGGTCGTATGAATTAGTACGAATTAGCCACCTTTTAATCACTCGTACGAATTCGTACGAATTGGTCGTGAGATAGCGTTGGCCAGTCGTGGGTCTTTCATGCGGAGACTCTCCTCATGTGTTTGCAATTTGAATATGATAATGCATTTAAAAGTTAATGGCTAAACGTATCTTTGCAAAAGTTCACAATGCTGCTGCAGATGCAATATAATGTAGACAACATTGAATAAATACATTTTCGTCAGGTTAGATACTGATAATGAATCACTCAAACCCCTTTATCTAAACCTCTCTACACAACCGCCGGACTCGCCTCCATGTCTGTAGTTTTTTAACACTTTTCACTCGTGTTTGTAGTTGTAACCGAATCCTTGTGTAACGCGCTATGGGTTGTGGGCAATATCAGCCGTTAGAGTGTGCATCGATCTTCACTTCGGATTCTGACCGGATATAGTAGACCATCCGGGTCTCTTTGGAACACTCATTTCAAGATACTGCGATTTGGGACGTACTAATTTTATTTTCGAATACTATTTAGGACGGATAGTATGCGAATTGGGACGCAGCAGTGGTGTTGCGACGCCTCCCCTCCTTTGTACGTTGATGGGCGTTCCTCAAGTTTACCACTATGGGTGTGGTTTTTGTAGTAGGACGTCTAGAACAAATGGGACCCACGAGAGACTTCCCCCAGTCTCTATGTGCTCTACTTCTATTGGATAGTCGCGTCGCGTTCAACGGATTCATTTGCATAAAGATGGGCATCGGCCAGCTTTTTGACGCGCAGTATTTTTTTAAATGCAGCGCCGCCTTCCCTGGATGCTTTGCGGGCGTGTTAAATTCGCAACGTGACTATCCAATAGAAGTAGAGCACATGGAGACCAAGGGGGTAATCCACCAGTCGGAAACTGAAGTCTCCCTTGGGGCCGCCATTGGCTAGCAAGCCTTCACCTGCTGTTAGCATTACATTGACTCCCATTCATTTTGGCGTCACTTTGACAGCGAATAACTTTACATCTGAGGCGTTTAAAGACTCCATTTGTCCATTGTTTATTTCTAAAGAAACACAACAATGTATAAAATGCTCCATTACCTTGTATCTTACATTATGGCCCCGTAGAAGCAGTTTTTGTAAAAATAGGCTAACGATTGCGTCATAACACGCGACTCTCTGTCGCACAGTACAGAAATTACCGTATAGACAGAAGTAGAAGCTCACGGGCAATCGGGGGGACGTGGAGGCATAAAGTCAAGGGAGAAGCCCATAGAGAGTCATAAAGTTGATCCTGCTGCTAGCTCATGGACAGCTAATATACTCACGCTCTCCGGCTCTGCAAGATTCAGAAGGGAATGATTCAGATTCCTCTTGGCACAGCTACTAGAAGACGTACAGGTTGCTCACGTCACATCTACGTCGTCAAGCTCAGTTTGAGCCTGCGCAGTACGCTCGGACATCAGGAAGTGAGTGCGTGCTTATAATTGACTTCACTTTTCTTCGTTGAAGTCTATGGGGTCGCTGTGTCCATTTCTTTTACTGTCTGATGGAGACTGGGGGATGTCTCTTGCTGGTCCCATTTGTTCTAGACGTCCTACTACAAAAACCACGCCCATAGCGGTAAACTTGAGGAACGCCCATCAACGTACAAATGAGGGGAGGCGTCCCAACACCACGTTTCAGTCGTGTCGCAAAAGTGGATCCATACCGTTACAATTCTACTTTGTTATAATTTTGCGAGCGCGTTGACAGCGACGTTGCCATAGTAGAAATGCAAGTGCCACAGGCGTTGCCACAACGTAAATGTGTTTGCTGGGTAGTTAATAGTAAATAAACACGAATGAACAATAGGTATGTTGAAAGATACAGTACAACTTACGAAATGTATGCCTCACATAATATCGATCAATATGACCATAGCATGTTAGTTGACTTGGAAAATGAGTTATAGAGAGGAGTATTTTGCTAAATATGTGCACTATATTACATATGTATTATATTTTTACTTATATCATTAAAATATTATAACGTTGTTATTATAATAAAAAACATAAATCACAATCAAATCACAATAATTGAATTGAACTGAAATCGTGAAATTTGTGTCAAGCAATAATAAAAACAGTAGCCTACAGTCATTGTACCATGTAAACATTATAACATGTTGTCACTAAACTTAATAAATTCTGTTTAGTCACCAAATGTTTTGACAATCACAATATACACTTATTGCGATGCAAGTTTTTATTTTATTTTTATATCCCCCCAATCCACCCCCCTCCTTTCCATAATTCTCACTCCAACCTAAACTCAAAATTTGGGAGCCCTGGTAGTAACTAGCAACATGCTAAAATCTTCTTTAAAAACATTTTAATAATCATAGACCTTATTCAGATCAGCGCCATGACAGGTATGAAAGCGAGGCTGTGAGGGATAGACTTACCGTGTTTTCAATTGCATCCGCGGTAAAAAGCTAGGTGTGAAGCCAGTAGATCTTATACTGTAATTTCCACAGCTCATGTTGTCTGGAGTTTTATGTCTACTGACGTTTCTTTGAAAGGTATTTTGCATTGTTTCGTCAGCAGAACAATCTAAAAACACATTGAATATTGGTAAAACCCACTGAAGAGATGAGGGCCCATGTCTTTCCCTCACAGTCTCGCATTTATTCCCTTGAAAATCAAAGATGGCGCTGCTGTGAATAAGGTCTACAGTTCGCCGGAAAACACACACAGCATTCTATCGTCATCATTGTGGCAACTTTTGCACAGGCAAGCATCTAATTTTCTTTACACTTTTTCTGAATATATTTTTCTTTATAAAAATGCGGTTTGATTTTTGCATCCCTTTAGAAAGGAGGTTTGTTAATAGGTCTGACAGCTGTGGTTCATTAATGTTGCAGGCCAAAAGGCAGAGGCCTGATGAGTACTGGCATGATTAAAAGCATTTAATTAAATACGTTTTATATCAAAGGCCTTTATTGTGTAACCTACAAATGTACATAAAAGTGTTTTTCACTATTTATTTTCTTTTAAAGCAGCTTTACAGAAACTCACAACTCACACTACAATAAATACTCACAAGCTAAAAATGATCTAGTTACACAGTAAGCCTATGGTATTGTGTTAATTAAAGAAAACTAATTATTTATGATGATTAAAACTGGAGCAGCACACAGTGGTCAGTAGCACCGCTCTGGCTGGTAAGGTAAGTGTGTTTGTGTGTGTGTGTGTGTGTGTGTGATGGAAACTTGACACATTATAGAACAGGAAGTTTAGCAGTTGACCTCAGACCCTGAAAAAATAAGACCTCAGATCTTAAAATAGCTCTTATGTGACAAATATAGCATTTACAGTACTTATATCTGCTTGATGAATACTTTATAAATGCATAACAATTTAGTGATTAAATTCTCTCTCTCTCTCTCTAAAAAAAGAGAGACAATAATAAGGGAATCCTCGGGCCTCATGTAATCAACCTAAACATCTTAAATGATTGAATTTGCCATAAACATTAAAAATCAATAAACATTTAAAATGTTTTCAAATTTTAAATACGTTATTGTTTTCTTTCATTTGGGTACAACTGCAACATGAGGAAACTGGTGATCTTGAGTAATCATTGTGGCTTCGACACACACTGAGGCACTTACACAGCTCTGCAAAGAAGTGTAAACTCTTTTGGGCTATACAGGAAGTAGATATGGCGGAACTTGGAGATGCTGTTTGCGTCACAAGCAAGTTCAGCAGAAGAAGTATGATACAATAGATGAGACAGTCTCTAGGAGCTGGGTCGGAGACGAAACCGAGAGAAATGGAGGAGGACATTAAAAAGAAGGGGATGCTGTATCTACAACAGCAGCGGTTTGGGAAGGTAAGACAGAACATGCTTTACTTACCAGGGGCTTCGAGTTGGGGCAATGTTTAGAGGCAAAATCAAAGAACGTGTTCTTTCAGTATGGATGTTTTTGAGAACAGTAATGGTCTGTCTGTAACTATTGACATAGCACAACACGAAGGCTGCACTAAAAAGGCTTAAATCAACAGGCCTGAGTGCAGAATGTAGCCGCTCCATTACATACAGTAAATTACCAGAAAATAATGAAACCAATTAATATTGTATAAACCCTTTAGTTGGATGCTTGTCTACTTTTAAATTATATTCAAATCGAAGAACTTTCTTGCAAAATACTACTGGACACTAAGTTACCCGTTCTTTATTTCCTGTATAACACCCACAATTTTGTAAGTGATTGTTTGTAAAATTGCAGAGCCGCTGTTCATATAGCAAACCAGTAGATGAAAGAATAAAATATAAAATAATAATAGTAACAAAACGTTGTTGATATGTGTGCAAATGTGGTTACCTAACCAAACATCAAGGCCTCATGGAAAGGAACCAGTAATGTACTCTTGATGTTGAGTAGTAGTGCAATGAAAGCATGTAGATCAGTTCATAAGGCTATTTCCAATTCCTTTTCTTTTTTTGTTGTTATTTTCATTAATATCCAATACTGAAGACTTGTCAAGGACTGATGGAGATTTGGAGATTAGACATTCACGTCTTCATAAGGGTACAAACTTACAATATGCGTAGTAGTGTTTAGTGTGGCAGAAATTCTATTCCAATTCCAAAGTCAATCAAATGAAAAAGATAAATATGTGATCAAAACAGGACTTCTGTATTATACGTTTGTGTTGAGCTTGATGGGCTTGGTCTATAAATTTCAATTAGCTGCTTTCACTTTGCCTAATTTGAACCACACGTTTGTCGGCAAATACGCCATATCTTTAGAGCAATTACAATAAGAGAGACATTCATGAATCATATTAAGCTCACTGGCAGTGTCATGAACAACTTCCTGAACTGTGAACATGATCCACTTTAAAAAGTTCATATTCTCATCTAAAACCATTTTCACTTCATTTTGATTGATGCCACTGATAATATTGTTAGTTCCGCCATATGGGACTACAATAGATAATTATGGCCTGCTGGAGTCCATTAAAGTGAGTTAATGTTAGCAATAGTATCAGGGCTGTCTCTTTAGGAAACCATAAGGAGAATGTTGCATCTGTAATAGATTAAGTGTTGTTTGAGGCCATGAATTTCTCTGAAATGGTTGGTAATGTCCGTACCACAGAGATTCTCTGAACAATTCCTCTTATTATGGGCATTTCCTGAATGAGGAATCTCACACTTTAAATGCTTTCAATTGATGCACTTGTGATACAACCGTGCTTAGGCACTTGAACCAATGTTAAAGCAGTAACAAATTCTAATCTTAATCAGTATTCTACATTGACATGTTTTCATATTTTACCTTTGGACTTAGTTTGACTGTTTGCTTTTAAGTTAAACAAATCTTTATTGGTCTATTCCAATAAAGACTATGCTGTCATTATTGTAGGAAGCACTTTGGGAATTTTTATGTGCTTTTAACCACTTCCAATTTCACTTCCAAAGGTCAAAAACAAGCTAAATTGCAAAAATATTGGTTATACTTTGGAACGTCGACATTATAAAAAATTCGGTTTACTATGGGGAAGCATGGGATAAAGTGTGTCAGTGGGTAAGATGTGTCACCCTAGCTGTGCATTATTTTTGTCAAGAGCTTACTCATTTAAATTACTCAGCTTACTCATTTAAATGTGAGACAAGTTGTCATAAGACCATTTTTCTACAAGTCATATTTTTATGGCTCTAATACGTTAGAGGCTTTCTTCTAATGCTGGTTGATAGTATAGACATCCTGAAATATAATAAGGTCCATTCGTTTTATATCTTATTTCTCCATGCCTACAGGACAACATAAGTAAAAGTGTCACAGTTTACATCACTTTCCATTCATCTTCTTTCTCTTTCAGAAATGGCGAAAGGTTTGGTCCGTGTTGTACCGCGAGAGCTCCTGCTCTATCTCTCGCCTTGAGTTCTTTGAGTGCAAAGATGGAACTGGCAGCACGCTGGAGAAAGCCAACCGCAAACAGGAAAACAAAAAGGTGAACAACAAACCGTGTAGCTTAGATTTTCCCTGTACTGCGTACATAAATAAGATGTGGTGAATCTGAGAGTGATGCAATTCCTTGATGTTTCACGGAACACAAACAATGAAACTCTGTGAGGGGTCATGCACATGCCTTGTGTGTGGGTGGATATGTACAAACAATTTGTAGGAAGTACCATTAGATCTGTTCCCATTTCTGCGATGAAATATGACAAATAAAAAATACATAAAAATCCCATCTCCCCCCAAAAAAAATTCTATCTTCTGAAATTAAAGCATTTGGATGATGTTTATTTCTGAGAAAATGTAAAAGAAAATGCTCACACATCAAACCGCCCACCCAAATGGCAAATCTGGAGCTTATTTAAATTGTTCTGATGTGTATGAAACAGATTCGCCTTGTCAAGGTTTTTTAAGCAGTTAGAAGGCATATTGAGTATAGGCTGTCCAAAAGCATCCCCCCCCCCCCCCCCCCCCACTTGATGGAAAACATTTAAAAAATGTTTTAACCTCAGTTCCTGAGTTTCTTGTTTTTTACAGGTGATAAAAATGACCGACTGCATTCGTGTTTCGGAGGCTGATGTCGAAGGCTGTCCACGGGATTGTGGACCCTTTTTGGTGGAGACAACTGAAAAGACATTTGTTTTCGCCGTTGAGACAGCTGAACTGGAGGATTGGATCCAGAAACTGTGTGAAATCGCCTTTCCGGTATTTATCACTGAATTTAAATTATGGGATTGTCTCTTTCCAGTATTTTTTCCTGTCATAGAATATTGGTGTAACGGCTCACTTAACACCTGATTGCAACAGTGTTGAGCGGTTATATCAAAGTTTACAGGTTTTGTCCTCGCTTTTGTTCCTGGCTTTGTAACCACAGTTGTACTCAAACTCTTGTTGCATGGCAGTGTAATCATAGACATTGTATGTCTAACTTCTGCCTTCAGCCAAGGCTAAAGAGATTGTTATTGCTAAAAGCTTGTCAGCTCCTTACGCTAAAATTTCTGCAGACGCAAGGATTCAAATTACTGTGGCTTGCCACTTGCCAGGTTTTTTTTTTTGTTGCCACATCAGCAAATGTAAAAGCCCTTCAAAGCTGATCAGAAACTTGCTTGTGACTCACAGTGCTCCTCATGCTGCTAGTTAATACTTGTGCAAAGTAGAACAACTGTTTCCCATGAATTTTGTCAGATGTGTTTTTTCTATATTTAAAGAAGGGAAGTTGTTTTCATATCTCATTGTACCACATATTTGTGCTGCGGGTGACAGTTTTAGTTCAAATGAAGGAAGTGCATGCCAAGTAACATTGACTTAATGGATGCTAGCGGTACATAAGCTCTCATTGGATAGTTGCAACATGCAAAACCTTGCTCTAGCCATGAGTCAGAGTAAATGCTTCATGTCATTACATGAACTAAGAAGTAAGTTTGGACCAAAGGGGCCTGTACTCAAAGAGTCAACCGTTGCGAAAGGTTCTCTACTTATAACTTCTCATTTTATCACTCACAGCAGTATTGCAGTGTGACCCACCCGATTGTCTGACCTCACACTCTTTCGATTGAGCTAAAATGTTTTTATTAAATTCCTCTCTTTAGTTCCATATCCACTTAAACTACATTTAGTAAGGGATAATGTACATCCAGCCGGTTGTTCTCTCAAAATAAACCCCCGACAGGGTGATGAGGAGTCTTGATCAGCCTGAAGGGGGTTTATTTTGAGAGAACATGGAAGACACAAAATATTGATCTGAGTTTAAAGGAGAACTCCGGCGCAAAATGAACCTTTGGTCTAATTACACATTGTTACCTAGTCAACCGTTATCTGAGATTTGTTTTCATGATTATCGAATGTAAATAGTTCTCATAAAAAATCTCTAAAAACAGTTTAGCCTATAAAGCTAGTATAACGCTAGTATATTGGGCATAGTGTAATGACAAATAAAAATCGCTTGTTAATACCACTAACAAGGCTGAAAATAGACCCACACTAACACGGTAGCATAATGAGGGTCCCTACCTTCAAACTGAAGCATTGAGAACTTTGTAAGTGTACAGACAGTTTAATAAGAAGATATTTTAAACATACAGTCAACTTCGCGTATACAGGCAGAAGCCATCTTTGAAATACAGCCTTTACCAGTCAATCTACGAACGCCGATCCAAGTGCGCTGGTGAGAATGATAAGGTGAGCGCGAACAGCAGGCTTGGATCGGCGTTCGTAGATCGACTAGTAAAGGCTGTATTTCAAAGATGGCTTCTGCCTGTATACGCGAAGTTGACTGTATGTTTAAAATATCTTCTTATTAAACTGTTTGGACACTGACAAAGTTCTCAATGCTTCGGTTTGAAGGTAGGGACCCTCATTATGCTACCGTGCTAGTGTGGGGCTATTTTGAGTCTTGTTAGTGGTATTAACAAGCGATTTTTATTTGTCATTACACTATGCCCAATATACTGGCGTTATACTAGCTTTATAGGCTAAACGGTTTGTAGAGATAAAACTATTTACATTCGATAATCATGAAAACAAATCTCAGATAACGGTTGACTAGGTAACAATGTGGAATTAGACCAAAGGTTCATTTTGCGCCGGAGTTCTTCTTTTAAATGTTTTATTAGCTCTTTAAATGCAAAGCTTTGCGGAGAGAGCAGTTGCAGCGTGGCAAGTTCAAACTAGACGGACATTCAAGAGATACGGTTTACAGTCATACCCCTTATTACACAGCATTTCGCCACATATAATTAATTATGGAGATTAGAGATATTGATTTCAGATAAAATCGTATTTGTTTGTATTTTATAATCCAACAGTGTACAAAACAATAGTCACAAAATGGGAGCAGCTGCGTTTGTATGAAACAAGAGAGAGAGTGAGTCCACAATACTGGATGGCATAACTAAATAACTGTATACAAAATATTGATTTGACTGAGTTTTAATATTCTATTAGCTCACCAAATGCAAAACTTCCACGAAGCAAAACCGTTCCTAGCAGGCGTATAGCGCGTAACCCTGACGTCAGTAACCTGGAAGAGCCTGCGTTATCCGCTTTGACCGGTTGCTATCAGGGAATAACTTTCCGCTGGATGGCGCTATTGACCAATCAGAATCAAGTATTCCACAGAACCGTGTAATATACAACTTTAATGGACACCTGAAGTAAATGTGATAGATGCGAGTGGTTTCTAAAGAGGTTCTGAGTGGTTGCAATGATGTTTTGGTCCCTAGATATGGCTGGGTTTCCTCCTGTAGACTATGGAAGAATTTTTCAGATATTGTTGTTCAGCAAGAATTGTGCACCATTCAGAATTGAACTGAAAATGCCTTTAAAACTCCAATTCAATTCCTGCATTTGAATTGAGGTAGAAAACAGGATGCAGAATTGCTTACTTTATGTGGCAAGCAGGCTGAGAGCCATGGGAATGGAGCGAGGCTGGCGGCGCAAGTGCTAATAAGCCCCACACGGGACTCGAGTCCCACGGAGGAGCTCTGGAAGGATAAAAGAAGGAGTCATGACAGTGAAGGATGAGAGAGAACCAGGCCTGGGACATTCATGTTAGTGTTTTTGTTTTTGTTTATGCAGCAGTTGTCCATGAGGGGCTGCCGCTTTATTTTCGTTTTGTTGTTTGTTTATTTTATGATTAAACTTTACGTTGATCGTTCGCCAGTTCCCGTCTCCTTCTTCCCAGAGGCTTGAACATGGTTACACTTTACTTCCTGAACAAGGATGCACCCGAGTCCGAGTACTTTCACATTCATGCAAACGCAACGCAGTTCCAGTGGAACCGAACACGACTACCTGCCTTACAGGTAGTCTTGGGTTGCGCTCCCGAGTCCACATGACAGCTTTCACATTACCTGTTTTTTACGCGAACCATGCCCTGTTTCGAACTAAATCGCAAGTGTGAAAGCACCCTTAGAGGTTCGTTCAAATCCCTAGCCTGGGAAACAATAAGAGTGATGCTTGCCAGACAGATCAGTCAGATATGAATTTCAATATATGGGTCAAATGACAATACTGGTCTTTTAAAGGGGTCATATAATGGTACATGCACTTTTACAAGTTGATTGTACTGAAATGTGTGTTGGCAGCGCCTGTACACAACCATCATATAATGATAAAAATCCATCCAGTGTTTTTGTTTTAATCTCCTTATATGTTTTCCCCTGCCTCAAATTGAGCCGTTCGTTTTTGTGACGTCAATAAAACGGACGCCCCTCCCGCGATTGTTGATTGACAGCTTGTGATTCAACACAGACCCGCCCTCGCTCGTCCTGTCAATCATAGTCTGCGCGGATCGGCGCGGTCATTGTTGATATGCTGGAGCACTGTCTATGAGCAGAATGGCGTCTAAGCGATTGTGGTGTTCTGTTCTTGGGTGCAATAACGAACACAGCAGTCATTTTAATGTTCCTAAATCCGAACCGCTGAAGACGCAGTGGCTGAGTTTGTTTTCGAAGGGAATATTCCCCACGAGCAACGTCAATGCTCTCATGTTTGCCGAATCATTTCTCAGTGGACTGCTTTATAAACGAGGATCAGTGTAAAGCTGGTTTTGCTGAGAAGCTGCACCTGAATAAAGGATCGGAACCTATTCGTCTTCCTGCTGAACCTTCAGAAGAACTAAAGTGAGTGTAACGTTTTATTAATCTTTATATTAATATTTATATAATCTTTGCAAATCGCCAGCTGCACGCTTCACGATGAATGCGTCGGTTTACACTCAGGGTACATTACAGCATGTTTTCTATGTACAACGTTCTCAATATAATTCATAATCCCACGTTTATAATGAACAACGCGTGGTTATTGTGTTATTGTGTTACAAACGGTGTATGCGCAGAACAGAGAGGCGGAGTGAGCAAAGCTCATTATCATTTAAAGTCATATGCACTGAAACGGCGTGCTGAAAACAGAGCTGTTTTTGACCAGGTAAAATAAGTGTTTTCTTACAATACTAATGAGAATTTTTAATTAAAGTATATTACAAACTTTTAATTTAGACCCTAAAGAATCATATTAGCTTGTACAAAAATGGCATTATATGACCCCTTTAAGAATTGTCATATTAATTCTATATATTAATTAGGGCTGGTGTTCTGTCTGTGATACTGATTAAATGTCTATGTTACCAACAAGCCGAGACAATGGCTGAATTCGAAATCGCACCACTAAACCCTCAATCCCCATATTGCCCCCTAAACCCTCAATCCCTACATTAGTCCTCTAATACAGTTCTGTACAGTCGTTTTTGCGGTGTAATGTGAGATTGAATGAGTGCACTCAATAATGTCCACTATGGTTTCTGACACCACTACAAATGGATTTCCCCTCGAATAATGCCCTATATGAGGGTACAGGGGGCGATTTCGGATTCAGCCCTGTATTATGTTTTGACCCATATTGAAATAAACTAATGGGACTCTTGAGATTATGTATGACGTCTCAGTTTCCTCCAGCTTTTTAGCTTTTCCTAAAAAAGGCTGCTGTCTTTCAGAATTAGAATCTGAAGAGGGGCTACAGAAAGCCAACAATAGAATCTGTGTTGTGCTTAAAATGAGGAACGCTGTGTGAAATAGAATCGCTTGATGTAATACATTTGGGGAAATGCATACGGCTTTATGCTGTGAAGGTTTCTGTTGTGCAACATAATATGATCACTTTGGCACAGTTTTGGAGAGTGTTTCTTGGCTCACAATGTGGTTCCTCAACAAAGGCCATTTGTCCAAACCTCATGTGGTGAAGTTAAAGTGCATTTCAGCAAATGCAAACATAAAGTGTAAAGAGAATTTCCATAGCACACACCACTGATATGACACTTGCAGAAAGAGGCCTAACAGTGTGAAAAAAGGATCAAGATTGTATACTACTACTACTATGTCCGTTCATTTCGAGTACGACAAACTGCTTCCCGTTTTGAGCGTCTCTCTTTCAGAAATGACTTGTAGGCCTCCTGAGAGTCCCTGCGGCCGTTGTTAATTGCTGTGCGCCATTTGGTTCTGTCATTTGCAATTGCCTCCCAGTTGTCCAGGTTGATGGAGAAAGCCTGAAGATCCCTCTTAATGACGTCTTTAAAACGTAGATGGGGGACAAATAAAGTTGTAAACTGCAATTTAGTTTTTTACGTAAGTTGTGCTTCAGCACTGCTGTCTGATGGTTTGAGGTATTTCAACGCATTCTCATCCTTTGGCGTCATATAGGTGACGCCATATGACATTTCGTCGAAATCTTATGCACATGGCATCCTTTAGCGTCAATATAACACGCACTGTTATGGGTAGGTTTAGGTCTGGGGTAGGGTTATGGTTATGATGCCTTGGGATCTGCGTCTCATATTGACGCTAAACGATGCCATGTGCGTCGGATTTAGACGAGCGTCACCTGTATGACGCCTTGGGTTCTGCGTCTCATATTGATGCTAAAGGATGCCATGTGCGTAAGATTTCGACGAAATGTCCAAAGCGTCACATGTATGACGCCAAAGGATGAGAACGGGCTGGGTATATCTGTGATCACAATATCAGAGCTGATCAGTATTATTTTAATATAGCTAATATGCTATTACATTTTTTTATTGATACTGTGAAGTAGTTTTTATAAGCATATTTTCACTTTTGTTTGTATATTCATTTTAGTTTAATATTTTTTATAGCCACATAGCAGGCTGTCACTATGAGTGTTTTAATGAGAAGAATGGCATTTGCAGGTAACCTTGTAGTTAGCAAGGTTTGTGGCATTGTGTTTCAATATTTATATTTAGGACATGATTTAATATATATATATATATATATATATATATATATATATATATATATATATAATATACAAAAGAAATGGGATAACACTTTATTTAGATGGTCCCCTTTAGACATTGACTGTTGACTTTTTTTTTGCAAAAATGTTGCCACAGGTACGTTTTTCTAATGAGCCTAGGCTGATATTATTTTTGCCCGCCAGATTGCTTTCCATTGCTTTTCACGGCATCATAAAGCTACATCTTCATCATCAACCTCTAGCGGTGAAACTTGTATACTGTGCCTTTAACAAAAATGCTTTCAATAGAATGAGTGAATGATAACACTGGACTAGATCTGTCATTCTACACCAAAATCCCATAGACAAAAATACATACTGTATATGCAAAATATATTTGTCTGAACAATCAAGTAAAATCACCATAGTAGCCGATTCTTCTTTTCTGTGTTTATGGACATAACACAAAAATCCAGGTACAAATGATGCAAACATTAAGGGCTGGTTTCACAGACAGGGCTTAGACTAAACCAGGATTAGGCCTCAGTTCAATTAGGACATTTAAAGCAACACCAAGGAACTTTTCCTCAGCGGTCGGCCTACAGGTTGGAAGCGGAATTGTCCATTACCGCTGTCGTAAATAATTTAGCCTACCGTAGCCTACTGTCGCACGCGCACGCTCGCTGTTTAACCAGCACCGGCTTTGGAATCAACAATGGCAGACATCCCAACCTGCAAGAAGTCATTTCAGGGAGGTATATCTTGGTGACTGGATTGTTGACCGGGGGGGGGGGGGGGGGGGGTGGCGGGTTGACTAGCTTTCGTGAGGCACACTCACAAGGTCTCTCGCTCTCTCCCTCTCTGCCGTGCTCGCACTATGTATGTTATGCGCGCAGAATGTTCTGTCTCGCATGCGCGCTCTAGATTGAACTAATTTGCGGGCATCAGGGAGACGCTATAGACTTGAGATGTCTGCAATGGCCATACGCACAACCGGCGCTACGTCATAGAATGTCTCTGAACAGATTCACGCCCACTTTTGGGGGAAATAAACTAGACTTCCCATAGACTTCAATACAAAATAGCGTCACAAAACAACGTCCGTACACAGCCGAAAGGCGTGAATAACTTAAGAAATCATTAAGATTAAACATATCAAATAATTATATGTCCACCCTGTCTGCCATAGAGTGTGAAACCTGCCACACACAAACTTAATTTGGTCAATTTAAAAACATGTCCCTTCATTCTCCCAGCGTCAAATTGGTGTAACAACCCCACCCAGTGGCCAGAGGTGTCTTTCTTTTACTGTCTATGGTCTTACCCTGACATTTACTCGTATCGTACTTCATCGAGTCACCATATGGTAAGCCAGTGAATGATTTTACTTCGTTTTTAGTAAACGTCTTTAAATGTATATATTTTGTCTTATAATATACATTATAATATATATAACCTCACTGGGTGGGGTTGTTACACCAATTTGACGCTGGGGGAATAAACGGACATGTTTTTAAATTGACCAAATTAAGTTTGTGTATGTGTCTTTTACGCTCTATGGCAGGCAGGGTGGACATATAATTACTTGACATGTTTTATATAAGTGATTTCTTAAGTTATTTACTCCTGTCGGCTGTGTACGGACGTTGGTTTTTGCCGTTATTTTGTATTGAAGTCTAGTTTGTTTTCCCCCAAAAAGGGGCGGGGACGAAATTGACAGTTAAGTTCCCGGATGTGCCGGTTGAGCGTATAGACAATTTGAGGAAGTGGTGGGGGAAGTGACGTATGCCGTAAAGCAGTCGAGTTTTGTAGTTCTTTTTGTGCTCGGGTTACTACCCGAAACCCGAAGTTATATAGTGCGAGTAAAAGCGATACAGACCACGTCAGGCTATGGCAGACGTGTCATTTAACCTATTGTAAGTCGATGTACCATCACAAGGGTCTTGGAAATATATTATGAAGGTTGAAAAGTTCCATAGTGTTGCTTTAAGTATAGCTTTTATAAACATGCCTTAGAAAAAAAAAAAACATTACTGGTGTGCATCTTGAGACAAAACAATGGCTGACATATTTTAAGATATGTCATTGCAAGTAGCTTTCAGTTAAAACAGACATGCATTTTAGTCTGGGACTAGACTTAAGCCTTGTCTGTGAAACAGGGGGAAAATTTCCTACCAAATCCGATGAGACAAATCAAACTATAAATCATTGCTATAGACTTATAATTTTTTTGTGATGCCTGTTATAAACTGCCGTATATTTGGGTTCATTGTAGATGAGCTGGACAGAGAGAGGAGCAGTGAGAGGAAACAGTTTACATGGTGAATTTGATGATGTAACAATGGCGGACAACACCCTCTACTGCAGCAGAGAAACTGGTAAGAGAGTGTACAGTATGTACAAAAACACAATAGTTGTTAACTGGAATTATTTTGTTTACTAATTGTATGAACGCACACACTACTAAAGTCACCAAAGGAGTTGCATGTGGCACTGCTCTGATGGATGAGCTGGTAAAGTACCTTAAAAAGGTCACACAGCCAGCTCATCTGCTAGTTTCTGTGAAAAAGACATGCAGCAAGTCAATCTCATGGCAGGAACAGAGGTCATTTCTAACCGATTAGGAGCACCTTTTCTACACATCTGACATGCTTATGAGATTGGCTTGTTCTCTAGTCTGACACTCCTAGTTTATTTTGTGCTGTGAACATCGTGAAACCAAGAGCTAACTTCTTCATTCCTCTATTACGTAGTGGAAAGTTGTGGCTAATCTTTGTTCACTTGTGGTGGAAAGAAACACAAGTGTCCGCCTTGTTTTGCAGATTGACCACCTATCTTTGTAAATGTGCAATATCCTGCTGTTCTCAAAGATGGTTCAGTACCCTATTTGACTACCTTTACATCCGTTTTTTATTTTTATTCCTTCATTAATGATGGGTAAGTGCTGTTTTTTATAGTTATTTTAGTCTTCTGTGTCATTTAGTCATTGGCTCTTTTGCAGTTACACAAAACCACAGCACTTTTTCTGATTGTGTGTGTCTCAGTGTGACTTTGCATATTTTCTCATTAATATGTCAAAGCTGTGTCTGATTCAGAAACATTTCTTATTATTACCAATGTTGAAAACGGTAGCTGCCTAATTTTGTGGTATCGCTTTAGATTACAGCCCGGAAAGTACTGCATAATTAAGACGAATTTACAGCGTAATTTTGGTAATTGTAGTGTACCCATAAAGTACTTACAAGTATAAGGGATCAATATGTAGCATTTTGGGATTAAAGGGGTAACAACCAGGAGAATAAACAAATTATTTATACTGTAAGAATTTTAGAACCAAGGGGTACTTCTACTATTATGATAGGGCCTACAACAATCTTACATTTGGGAGCAATTAAGTGAGAACATACACTGCATCTGCGTACCATGTTTTTAAATAATAGTGTACCAATACATACTGTATAGGCTTTTTAAAAATGACAGGGTACATATCTGTGCATTTATACAGTAATTTATTTCTTTTTATTTCAATAAAGTGCAGATGTTTTAGTTTGGGCTTACATGTTTCAAGGCAAGTAAATAAAACTATTGGAAACAATTTTTTTAAATACTGGGGAAATATACTCTTGTTCCATCATGTAGTTACAGGGTAAGTGTGACAAGCACCACTTTAACTTACCCTGTAACTACATGGAACAAGAAGGTAACAAGCACCACACACCATGTCACACTTACATTGTAACTATAACAAACACCACTTTAATTTACAGCCCACATATGTTACACTTACCCTGTAACTACATGGAACAAGAGTATACCTCCCCAGTATTTAAGCAAAAGTTACAATAGTTTTAGTTTTCAGTGCACTTTTGTTAAAAACAATTACTGTATAAATGCACAGATATGTACCCTGTCATTTTTTTAAAGCCTATATGTATTGGTACACAATTATTACAAAAAGGCACACAATGTATGTTCTCGCTAAATTGCTCTCAAATACTTACAGTATAAATAATTTGTTAATTCTCCTGGTTGTTACCCCTTTATTCCCAAAACTTTACATATTGTTCCCTTACTAACATGTAAGTACTTTATAGGTACACTATAATTACAGAAAGTTACACTGTAAAAACGTTTTAATTATATAGTACTTTGTAATCTAAAGCATTACCATTTAAAAAAAAAAAAATTATTATAAAATGCCCCAGCTTAAGTAGCATGAGGCTGAACTTAATGGAGGCTGAACTCTCCATTAAACTCTCTGCATTTTCTTCTGTCGTGCTACTTGTTTCTTCTTCCATCTGTTCAATTAAATTGAGTAAATTGAAAAAGAGGCCAACAGACAAATGCATAAAAACAAAATAACCAAAACACATCCCCAAAGACAGAAAAGACAGATAAAAGTCCTCAGTGGACATGTTTCATATTGTGGCTCTCAGCAAGATGACAGTCAAGAGGGGAAGTGGAAGTGCAAAAACACGCATCACTGATGCAGTGCAGGTGCCAGGCAATCTGACCCAGCCAGTCGAATTTCATCGGCATTTAAATACAACCCTGACTGTTTAAGCATGGGTGATTATGTTACTATATGTGGCCACATTCAGAAATAGCACTTAAATTATCTCATTACACTAATTGACTTATTTTTTTGTCCGCCAAAATCATCCCATAGCCAATGTCTGTCTGAGCTTCAGTGTTCTGTTGCTTTTTCCTCTTTAGGAACATATCGGGCTTGGGGGAGTTTCAGATTCAAATTGGTTATTAAATCCATCTGTTCCATTTTAAATATTAGAAGGCCTTGTTTTGTCAAGCGACAGCAGGGTAAATGGGTGCACAAGGAATTAGATGATCAGAAGGGAACTGTAAAACTACAGCTTTATGTACAGTACACACAAATGTTATGTCAGGAGGACACAATTGGTCTATTAATGAATCAATTAAAATAAATAATAAGTGAGACTAAAATAACTGTTAACCACATCAAATAGTAGCAGATCTCATAGTGTCTGAAACCACATGCTAGGTTCGAAAACAGCAATTGGAGCTCAGAAAAGAACTTGCTTTACACCTTGACTACGCCAATTTATTTCTGATCTCAGATTCAACACATTGACGCATTCATTTACACTATTAGATGTTTATAGGGAATTCATCCACAGTGACGTATTTAATAACAGCAATTCATATATGACTAAAACTCTTAATCAGATTTATTAGTTGCTGATGCAACAATCATTAATGAAGGGTTTAGTTCTTCATGAGTCATACAATAAATCAAAATTATCTGTGCATTAGTTAAGCGTGAATTAATGCATATTAGTGCACCATTGAAAAGTGTTACTGGGATGGGGTACCGCCCCCCCCTTCCAGGGGGCGATGTTTGAAAGGGAGGCGTTCAGGACTTCAGGTGTTCATGGGGGGCGTTCACGAGTTTACACCAAAGATCCAGGCAAGACAAGATTAAACATGTAATTACTTTCAAAATAATTGCCTACAACATTCTCTGTCAGTTTAATGCGACATGTAAGCTATGTATCGTTTCTTTTGCAACGACTCTATTATTTTTCCAGTCATAGACCATAGTCATTTCCAACTCAAGCACTGACTAGAATCCAGCGCTGACAAGAATCACAGCGTGCTCAAAAATGTGTTTTGTTTACCAAGTAATTTACTGGTCAGTCATTATTGTTGTTAACTCGCAAGACTGAAAGGAGAAAATGACAATTTGATGGATAATTTAATATTCTGTAATCACATTTTGATAATGTATTAATTCCGCCGTCACATCTGAGCGCGAAACGCTGATTGGATAGTTTCAAGATAGTTAAAAATAATTAATAATACAATAATAATGTAATTGTTCATATGTGTTTATTCTTGTTAGAAGATTTTTTTTTTTTTTTTACTGAGTATGAACACAAATTAATCATGACAAACCAAATTAATTACACCATTGATGAAAACAAGCTGATACCAAGGTATTTTAGGCCTACAATTCATGAAAAATTTTCATGAAAAATCATGATTGTATTTTTTTTCCCCGAAAGTAAGATTAATGTAAGCAGCTTCTTGCAATACTCTCCTAAATGCGTAATAAACCCTTAGTGCAAACATTACCGCTTTAATGACCGTATAGCCTACGGTCGTTTTTACTGTCCAATGACAGCCCGTCTTATTTCTACTTTGAGTGGCATGATGGGAGAGAGTCGGAAGTTCATTTGTTGCCCCTACGAGTTTATAATAGCATATTTTATTAAGATTTTCAAATGGATAAAGAAAAAAAAAAAACTGCCAAAATGTTTTTAAATGTTGGCTTTATTAAACTGTTTTAAACAGTCTCATATGTCTATTAATTTTTTAAATAGGCCTACTATTTATTCATTTATTGTTCTATTTTATTTAACATTTTTACATTTAACATGAATAATCAAACATTTAACATAAAACAACAATTGCACAACAATTTTAAATGTCTACTCATTTGTCCATTTTAAAGTTATTTATTAATTTACATTTTTACAAAAAAGATTTGTCCACTTTTGCGCAGGCATATACACTATCATAAAAACAATTGAGCAAAACGGCAGGACCTGGATAATGGATAGGGGGTGCTGGCCCAAAAAAGGTTGAGAACCACTGCTATAGGGGCTCCATAAAAAATAGTGCTCGAGTCGCACAACATTCTATTTAGAATAGGAAGAGGTTCCTGTGGCTGGTTGAAACCTTATGCTTGACTAGTAGTCACTGGCTAGTGACCTTCTACTAAGGATGCCACAGGAAATCCTACATCTCAGCTGATAAAGTTCTCTGTTTATGCCGCTTTACATTGAAAGTGCTCTCAAACATTTAGACCCCACTTTAAATACTTACATGAAATGTGTGTTGTTGAATAGAATGTACATTTATGATTTTACAACTTCCTGACCATAACTCACACCTGGAGTGAGAATGAGATAAAGTGTATGAGAATGTTATGCAAATGAGGTCATGTGGAAAGCGAGGTGGAAATGGAGGGGTTCAACCACGAAACAGTTGCCTTAAATTTGGTGCAATGCCAAGTGTAGAGCAGTAGAAAGAGAGAATCTTGCATATGAATCTTACCACTTGTTGCTCATGACAACAGGATGTAAATGTGGAAATGCGTCTCTTGTTACATTTTTACACCAGTCTGTGTATACTGTGGTTTTTTTTTTGTTCTTTTGCAGGAAGTGTAATTTTTTCATTTGTTGAGAGGTGTGGAATGTTCGCTTCTGTTCTGACAGCTGCAAACAGAAGCTAGCATTGTCTTTGCAAAGGCACACTTCCTCTCAATTAAGTTTGACTGTGGCTGGAGTAGCCACAATTTTCAAACGGAAAAAGATACCTCCAAACCACATCACACTCTTTGTCTTTCTCTCCTTCTTCCCCTCTCTAATATATTTATCGACAGAGTTGTGCAGTTTTAGTCCTTTGTAACTATGGCATAAAGTAATACTTGTAGCTGTATCTCAGGCGACTGGAGGTCAAATCCCAGCTGGAGTTCCCTCCTGTTGTTACCTCTCTCGTCTATATTGTCCTATCCAATAAAAGCCAAAAAATGTAGTACTTTAAAGTTACTTAAAAGCAGGGCACAACAAATATTGCCATGTTATGGTGAATTGTGACAATCCTGGGACATACAGTCCTGGGACATACAGTTACACAAATACATTTATTGACAAAACACTGTATTGGGCGGTTGTTAAAGTGTTTTTTTTTTTTTCTTATATTAAGGTCACTGTCTTATTCATTAATAATTGCGTGAATTGTTTGTATTTATACGCACAGGAGAACTTCTCATGAACATCTCAACTCACAACACGTGTGTATACGCACATGGATTTATTCTTAACCTCATTCTAAAGGGCCGTTTACACGATTCCATTTTCAACTAACAATGAAAAAACATTAAAAAAAATAAAAAAATGCAGTCAAAATTGCAAGTTTTTGAAAACAATCCCATTATCGTCTCCGTGTAAACTACAAAAACGCAAATTTGTGAAATCGATGACAGCATGTGCATGCGTATTAACTGTGTAGTCTAAAGGTGCATAATGTTTCTTTACAAAGTGATATCGCCAACTACTTGTCTGGCATGCATAATACAGCATTTTTAGTCATTTTCGCAGATCTTTGTGAACAGGAAAAACTTTTCTGTTTTTTAGTACATCGTTGTCGTGTAAACGTACACCAATGATAATGAACTTAGAGTATTTCAAAAGAGCGACAGCATGCCCAAGGTAAGTCATTTGCTTACACATGCCCATACCATGTCCATATAAATGCTTTTTTCACACCCTTTCCTTTCGTCACTCTCAGCAAACATGACGTGATCTACCCTTAAAGACGCACTCTCTCCTGATAGCACTCACAGCATGATCCTTGAGCAATGCCAAATGCGCCATCCTCAAAACAAGTCAAAACAGTCATTTAATGTTAGTGAGGCATATATATATCCTAAATTTTTTCATAAAATGAGAATAAATGTTAGAATAAATAAATGTAAAAAAATGGTAGTATTGGAAAAATACTAATAACTACAAAGCTATAAAAATGCTTTGAAACAATGTTCTGAATAACAAGTGTCACAAACTGCTCTGAGACACAATGTTGAGGATCCAAACGCAGCTTTATTTGGACAATCCAGAATCATAATCCATAAAACAGGTCAAAGGGTCGAACACACAGGCAAAACATCCAAACGTAAAACAAGGTCCAGGACACAGGCAAACAGGGAAATCCAGGGAGACAAGCAGATGATTAAAACCAAGACACAGGGTAACCAGGATAACACTAATCAAGACTTTGCAATGACAGACTGAATAAACTGGGCTTGTATAGGCAGAGTTAACAAGGGTAATGGGAAACAGGTGGCAATAATCAGAACATAATGAGTCCGGGCAAAGGTTTATGGGAAATGTGGAATGGCAAAGGGCTAGGGAGGAGTGCTCTCTGGTGGAAATCAAGGGCACTCCAGCTGGTGGATGTAACAGACAAGAATGAAACTCAAATATTGTTAATTTTATTTCGATATTTTTATTTTATATTAATTTAAGCGATAATTAAATAACAATAATTCACTTCAGAATTAAAATGTCCCAATAATTTACTCACCCCCACGTCATCCAAGATATTCATGTCTTTCTTTCTTCAGTCGAAAATAAATTAAGGTTTTTGAGGAAATTAAGGTTTTTATCAACGGGTTGAAGGTCCAAATTGCAGTTTCAATGCTCAAATGCGCACTAGCTGTGATGCGCCACACATTACATAATCATGTTGAAAGGTCACGCGTGACGTTACCTTATTCCTTGGCCTGGATCATGTAGAGCCCTTTGAAGCTGCTTTGAATCAGCAATTTGGACCTTCAACCCGTTGATACCGTTGAAGTTCACTATATGGAGAAAAATCCTGGAATGTTTTCCTCAAAAACCTCAAAGGTGACCTATAGTTCAAAATTTAATTTACCTTGGTATAGTCAAATAACAAGAGTTCAGTGCATGGACATGACATAGAGTGAATCTCAAACTGGACTGTTTTCACATTCTCATTTAATTCACGTTTATGAAAAACACCCCTGAAAAACGGTCGGTTCTCCACACAATACCGACTGTGACGCAATAGTCGGGATCATTAATATGTACGCCTCCAAATATTTGCATAATGCCAGCCCTCAATGCCAGGTGGAACTGCGCAGCCGAAGCATGGCAGTTGCTCAGTGTGGATGTACACATGAACACAAAAGTATTTTTTAGTTCCTTCATCTGGGCCTCTGAAGAAACAATGGGTTAATTTTATTTTCTCTGGAAATTTCCAAACATTTCACCAAGTGTTTCCTCAACTTGGGCCAATACAGAGCTGGCCTCGGCTCGAGCTACCAAGCAACACTTTCTGATGAGTAATTGTTCAAGTTCAGACAGGTAATCTTTCTCTCAAAATCGTTCAATACTGTTTATGCATCAGTAAGTCAAGCCAGTGACTAAAATATCAGCTTCACATCGTTTCTTTTAGTAGGATGAAAATAATCGTATTTAATTTGTGAACAAATTATATACAGAAAGCGATCAAAGAACAATCTTTCCACACAGCGCGAGTTTATCTGGACACTTGCCAAACTCGCTATGAAATCAATGACGCACGTTACTGCACAACGAAGCTCTTACTGTATTTACATCATCTTGTTTGCATTGGTGAAAGCAGAGAGAGTGCAGAAACTGCTTTGCAATGATTAGATCTTCATTCTCGCGATCAACACACAGTCATCTGCTCAATGCTCATCACGGCAACATTTTATGTGATGGGAATAGATCTAAATACTTTAAAAACATCTCACGATTCGTTAATCTCGATAGCTGTTATAGTAAAAACGTATAATAGCAGTAGTAAAAGTATTCGGGAGAGAGTTTCACATGTAATGCGTTGCTATTTCATATGCAAGCATGTCAGCCAATCACAGCAGTGGCCGGTTACACTGAATCCCACAGCAGACACGCCCCTACAAACAGAGCGTTCAAATCAGAGGCTAAAAGCAGGCTAGGAAAAATGCCATTTATTTCTAAATTATGATTATTTTTTATCTAAAAAACATACTAACATTATAAGGGTAACCCAGGAAACATTATAAAAAATAAAATAAAAAAACATTCTAGGGCACCTTTAATTTCTTTTCGACTGCAGAAAGAAAGACATGAATATCTCGGATGACATGGGGGTGAGTAAATTATCAGGAAATTTTAATTCTGAAGTGAATGAATCCTTTAGCTACTAATATGAAACACTATAGTAACATATACCATTAGTCAATATTAGTTAATGCATGAACTAACATCAACTAACAATGAATGAGCAATGCATTTGTTACAGTATTTATAAGCTTTGTTAACATTAGTTAGTAAAAATACAATTGTCCATTGTTAGTTCATGTTAGCTCAGGTCCAATAAATAATATGAACAGACATATTAAATGTTTATATTAAAACATTAACTAAAATTAATAAATGCTTTATAAGTCATTTTATTTGTAAACTATGTTAGTAAACCTTATTGTAAAGTGTTACCAATACTATTAAAGCAGACTTACATCAGACTTTACAAGTGTTACAAGAAACATCCACATTTGCAATAAATGTATGCAGAGCCTATTAATTAATAGTCCACACTTTTGGTCTGACTATTTTTGGACTGAATAGCATAAGCAGAAAATCTCCTTTTGACACTTCACCTCAGGAAATTAATGAAGTTTCATCACCCATTTCGGCTCCCGTGTAGAAAAACATCTGCCTGGCGAGCCCTCTAATAGACAATCCCTCTGGAGAAGCAGCAGAATCCTGCGCGCCACAGAGTTCACCCTAGTTCAGCAGTAACGAATGGGGTGTTGACCTTTCTCAGCAGAGAACTAATAAGGTGCTTGTTTCTCAGCAGCCATGTGCTATCAAATCTGTATACTTGTGCGAAAAAAAACAAACAATTATATTGGGTATATTGTTTCATCAAAAGAAATCTGCTTTGGATTATTGTACATATGTGAGAATGTAACCTCTGATACATACGATCTGCTTGCAAAAAGAGTTGAAAACAGGTAAAAACCCCATTTCCCTACCGGTCGACTAATACTCTAACATGCTATCTAGAGTTAGTAGGTGCAACGTTACTTATAGTCAACATAATGTGTTAAAGGGACCATAAAAATAAAATGAAATCCAATTTTTTGTTTGGAAGATATATGGCAACGAGACTCATCAGCCTTCAGGAGGCCACATGTGTGCTGAATCCACTGTTTTTCATCTGGGAGTATCTTTGAGTGTAAAGCGGCTGATACTGTTTATATTGTGTTCTTTAGGCACATTGTTAATATAAAGCTTCTCCTCCCTGTTGTCTTCAGCAATGAAAGATTTTAAGGTGAATGTGAGGCGCACGGAGGCTTCTGAGAGATGCAGCCTGAAAGGAGTAGTGCTGCTACGGACTGATTCTGATAGCCTTCTTCTGAAAGAACCTAAGACAGGAGAGGTTCTCTACGCCTGGCCCTACCGTTTCCTCCGCAGGTTCGGACGAGACAAGGTATGGCTTTCACAGTGACCTGCCGTCAGTCATTTAATGATAGTGAGGCAAGCAGGGTGTGTGATCTCTGTGTGAGTCCAGTATAGTGATGATACTCTAAAAAGACACTGTCCTTTAGACAAGATGTTAAAGTGATGTCCACACACATGTGAAAAAGGGTGCTTCTTGAAAATAAGTTTCTCCCAAAAACAAATACATTTGGAAAATGGAAAGCCATGCTAAAATTAAACCAAAAAAAAAAAACAAAAAAAAAAAAAACAGGCTAAGTGTAATGATATAGAACCAGGGACTATGACCTGGAATGTTGTCTTCAACGGGATTAGAACCCCAGCCTTTTGGACACAGAGCTGGTGTTCTTCCTGAGTGAGCTAACTTTAAAATATTTTGAAAATCCTCACAGTTTTTATGGTATTTTTTCTCAAATAAATGCAGCCTTAGTGATCATAAGAGAACTTTAAAAAATGTATATAAAAAAATCATGCATTGCTTTTAGGAATTACATAAAAAAACATTAAGTAATTTCAACTTAAATTACATTAAACTGACTTAAAAAAGTAGGTGAATCTCGAATAAATAAATAAAAAAAACGTTTAAAATGGCTTAACTTATTTTGATGAGTTGAAGTAATGAAAAACACATGTTGTCATGATGTATTGACCATGTCATTTTTTTGCAGTGTATTTACTACTAATTTGATTTCTAATTACACCTATAATTTCTCAATAAACAGGCAACATTCTCCTTTGAGGCTGGGCGAAGATGCGACTCTGGGGAAGGCAACTTTGAGTTCGACACAAAACAAGGCAACACCATCTTCCAATCCGTAGAGGCCGCCATCAATCTACACAGAGTCCATTTACCTGTGAAGCAGATAGCAAGTGTGGAGCGAGATCCCATGCCCTCTTCACCCCGAATGAGAGCTGAAGAGTCTTCTGTCTACAGTATGGTGACTGAGGGAGCAATCAGAGACACTCTCAAACAACCCCAGAACCCTCAGCTTTCCAGACTTGAAGCCCCTACAGAGAAGCTTCTGACAGGAGTCAAGAGTCTGAACCTGGACACCAGGCCTCCGCCACGTAAGAACCAAGTCAAGAACTTCCGCAGCTGTCCCTTGGTCAACACAGAGGATGAGATGTATTCCCGGGCCATGGCGCCGGATCCAGATCGGGGAAGTCCAGGGGAGAAGAGAGAACCAAAAGACAGACGTTCCACATGCTCCAACCCCGAGGACTCAGACTACTCGCTGCCCTTTGACACCATTGCCAAGAATGTTATGGTAGACATTTTGTCCGCATCAAACCCTCCACCCACTTTAGTAGAACCCAGTTGTGAAAATGACAAGAAAGGCAACGTAGAGAACACAGAACCGCTTTATGACATTATAGATGAAACTGCTATCAGAACCCGTTTCACGAACAAAAAAACAAAAGCGTACAAAATCGAGCACATCTATGATGAACCGGAAGGTTGCGGTGTGGCCCCAAGTGGGCCTCCATCTCTCTATGATGAACCGGAGGAGGTCAAAGGTCATGCTTGGAAGATGTTGGGCACAGTAATGGATCCGACAGGTCACGAGTACCCATACAACGCTTCTGTCGATGACTACGCGGTTCCTGTAGCTCCCAGAAGAGCCTTGCTGTCAAAGCAAAAGGACAGTGGGGAAGAAGAGAGTTCACCATATGATAACATCATGGTGAAAGTAACGCAAAAAAATAACTAAGAACTGCTTCAGAATCTTATATACGAGAACAATAATGATTGGTGATGCTCAGTTTTGTGGCATCACCACTACAGAGGACAATGAAGAATGAATGAATGAATGAATTAAATATTTAATCAATTAATATGCAGAATGGATAATAGTTATCAGAGTGCTTTACTGTTCTTCAAAAAGCTTTGATCCATGGAGGCTTGTTTTCACGGGAGGGGAAATAAAATACGTAATTGTAACAATTCAAACTTTTTTGGGGGATTTGCAATTTTGACTATTTATCAAACTTCTCTGACTTTTTTTCTAAGAATTGTGAGATATAAACTCACAATTTTGACTTAATTACTTTATCGAATTCCAAGTTTATAACACACAATTATGACTTTTTTCCTGAATTGTGTGATATAAACTCGGAATTGCGAAAAAAAAAGTCAACTGTGAGATGACTTTTTCATCAATTGCAAGTTTATATATTTCTGAAAAAATGTCAAAATTGCAAGATATAAACTCGCAATCTTTACTTACTTTATCACATTCTGAGTTTATAACACAATTCTGACTTTTTTCTTAGAATTGTGAGAAATGAACGAGAAATGAATGAGAAAAAGTCAATTCAGAGAAACAATTCAGAGAAAAAGTCAGAATCGTGTGATATAAACGCGAGATGTAAATTTGCAATTGTTAGAATTGTGAATTGATATCTCACAATCCATACTTTATAGCTCGCAAGTTTATATATTTTTCAACTCTGAGAAAAAAAGTCAGAATTGTGAGACAAAAAGTCGCAATTACCTCCAGAGCAAATTACCTGAATCTTGTGCGCTAATCACCCACAAACCAGTTTAACAAATAACTTCGCTAAAGTGGAGCAGTCTCAGGAATGTTTAAACTGTCATTCTTTTGATCACAGACACACTCCTTTTTATGTAAATTAAGCTCATTATATCATATTACATCTATTCGGATGAGCCCACTTTTGGATTTATAAAGAACACCCATAATACAGATTAACCAGAAGCAAAATTAGTTAAAAGGGTTGCGCAATGAATATTCCTTTTTTTTTTTGAGTGCAAATATATATATATATAGACTGTACATGTAGGCCTATTCAGATGAGCACCCGCAATCCAGTTTAAGTGAATATTACTTTTTTATGCAAACACGTCTCCTCCTTACTATGCAAATTAGGCTCATAGATAACGTTTTATTCACACAACTTTCGCATTTTAAAGAGCCAACTCAGGTGTCTGAATGCGTACAAAAAAGTATATCAGACTGTGATAGTCTGATGTACTGTATCCTCCACAACCCAGCACCTAGAACCAACCAGCAAGATGGGGATTTGTGCATTCAGCACAAATTCTGTGGCGTGTTTGCACTACTGCACAAGGGCGCAGTGCATTCCTTGTGAATTCCTCACTAAGTGTCCAAGTAGCAACCATATCTACTGTGACCTTCACTATCTACAAAGGAGTAGTTGATTTTATCCGGTTGTAAATCAAAGAGTAATTTAGCTTCGATTGAACAGGCGGCTCTAATAGCTTCTCTTTCCTTGTTTTGTTCTCATTTCAACTGGACTGTGATGGGAGCTCACACAGGTAATTAAAGTTCTGCAGATCTCTTCCAAAATGACGCCCATTACTTAATCCTCTGCTCGCTAATGATGGACAAGGGAGTTACGCCGAGTGTCATGGTTTTATTCAGGCCAGGCTCTGACTTTCCCTCTCACAAGCTTTTTATTTTGAGGAGCACATGAATAATAATAACTTGACTTGCAGAGGGAAACTGGGGCACTGTTAGGATGCTGCTGGGCTCCCTGCTTGTCACGGTTCATGAGTCCCACTGTGTCTGGAGACTTTTAAAAGTCGGAAAACACTTTACAGCTTTTTTCAATTCAGTTTCTGTTCCTTGTTTCAGAGCACTCCAGAAATATGAACTGTCACATGTGAATTGTTTTTATGTATTTTAGTGTACATTTGAAATGCACACAGCATATCGTTGTAATTAGTCCAGATGTCAATTTAAAGCTATTTTCCGCTACCAGACTGCAGAGGACAGTAGACTAGGCAGAATGTGGCGGGAGTCTGCTACTGGAGCAGTGCAACTGAATAAAGCAGTGCATACAGTACACACTGATGCACTTATTCCAGATTTTGGAGTCTGGTGTGAGATGAGCTCTTTGCTGAAATACTGAAAAAGATGAAAGCTTTGCTGAGCACTGACTCTTGGCCTAATTCCTTGTTGTGTAAGATAGTTTGTTGAACACCAGGGGGCACTGTTTCTCCTCAATAGGGGACCTCTACAAAACCACTGCGTTGTTGGAGTCATGGTGTGCATCATTTGTGAGAGAGTCAAAAGCTTCAGGAGTTTTGATTTAAAAAAAAGAAAAATATATATATATATAATAAAAAACTCTTATTGTTGCACAGAAAACGACTTGATGTATTCAATGGTATGTCTCAAATTATTAATGGGGAAAAAATCAACTCAAATGTAACCGAAATGTGCTCAGTGCTCCCTTACTCACTAAATAAGAGCACAGCATGCTTATTTTAGGTGGAGATCATGAGCCTCATGCCAAGTTATTTTTCACACCCACAATTCCTTTGAAACAGACTTGACACTGAGTCAGCGTGAGTCTAATGGTGAAGCTCTGAAAACAGATATTTCAAATATTGGTTGTTTCAGATGTAAGCTGCAAAAGACCGTCCCCATGTGACTACAATGAAAGTGTCTGATGACCACAATGAGATCTACCTGTTATGATTCCAGGTTATATATATATATACAGTATATATATATATATATATATATATATATACAGATTATAATGACATGCTGTTAGACATATATAGAACATTACAAATCGTCCAGATGCTTGTAAATAGCATTTTTCTTTCATTTTTATAACCCAAGGCATTGAGAAAATCAAACAGAATAATCAAGTTTCAAAAATATATATTTTAAGATGACATTGTGACCGGCCCCATCTGGCCCCATCACACTAGTTCTATAGTGGAGGTAGCCATAGGCTTGAAGCTAATATAAAGGTTGCCTGTTAAATCCCATGCGGCAGAGAACAGTTGAGGTACTGAGTTTACAGTCCTGCTCAATCATTTTTGTGCCCTTGAGCAAAACACTTGACCCCAGGTTATCCCACGGGTAATGTGCTCTCACAATTAGTGCACTGTAAGCCACTTTAGATGAAAGCATCTGCTAAAATGGCAAATATCTATCTGGAATAATAAAATGCTTCCCATATGCAAATATGAACTTGTTTTTTAAATGGAAGTACAAACTCTTGGTCTAATTAGCCATATAACATATTTAGTACATGTATTGTTGAAGAGCGAGAAGCGTGCCTTACAATGCTGATAACCCCACTTTAAAGCAATTGTGTCTGATCAATAAATACATGAGGATGTGCAGCGCTGAATGTCTTGGAGTGGTTAATTGGCTCCAGTGGATCCAATTTACCAGTAGCACTTTCTAATGATAAGCAACTACCTAATAGAATGGACCAAACTTAACAGCCGTTTCATATCCAGGAACGACGCCTTTTAAATTCTAATTAATCACCATACACTAATGACAATATAAAGATTATTTTGCAGGCTGTGGGGTTTTCGGTTGTCATGACCCTCTGCGCTTTTTATTTGCACTTGAACGATTTTTATTCTCTTTCATGAACGAAATGAGTGAAGAATCCTTTGTTATTTATTTCACTCACTGCACGTTCATATCAATGTGTCTGTTGCTCTGATATTTCAAACTGACTCTCGCATCGGCTGGTTCAGTGACATCGGAAAATGGAAAGAATTTCTTTTCCAACACCCTGGCGCAGCGCAATGCTGTTCTGACAGCTTAATGTATGGCATTTAAAGCCATTTCACCAAATGACTTCTACTCTCTGCTCTGCGTGTCAAGCAGGATGACAGCAAAGTAGGGGTCACTGTCACTTAAAAGATGTATTGGACGTATTTGCATAAAGTGTACTGAGTGTTAGAAACGTCCTGTGATATGATGCTGGGATTACATTTTTTTATTTCTCCAAATGACTAGTTGTAGTATTGCAATACTTGACTCACAGTGAAGACATCAAAATCTAAGTGAATAACAGTTTGAAACTGGACGCCAGCCAATGGTAGACAATCTTGCTCTGTGCAGTCTTTGAATCTGGCCTATATGGTGATTAAAGTTATAACAGCCTACATTTGCAAGTAACTTTTGACCTCTTGAGCTCAGTTGGAAAGGCGTTCTACGGTTAAAATCCTGTGTTCTCATGTAACATGCAGTGTTTATAGAGTCTAATGGTGAGGTCACAGAAAGGGAACGCTCTGTCCTCATGGAACTGATGCTGCCAATCCAATCAGCTTTATTTAAATTACATCTAAGTCCAAATAAACATACTGAACAAGACTACACTTGCTAGACCTGCCCACCTGATTAACTGCTGTGCAGAGGTGAATAGCAGCAAAAAAACAAAGAGTGCAGACCTACATGAATTCATGAGTTCACACTTACATAAGTATAAAATATGCGTATTAGGCGTGCTGTCTGAGGAGATGCCTCCAAACTCAGAATTTGGCACGAACCCAGAGCACTGGCTGGGATAGGAATAATCGAGAGTGAGGAGTTGGGCTGGAGGAGAGATGCTGAAAAAACTGTTGTGGAACAGAGGTAAATAGGCTCTATATAAGCCTATATATATATTATTATTAGTGAATGACGTCCTGGTTCAATAAAGACCCGAGAGTGTTAATATTAAGGGTTAATAATATAGTTCCAGCATTCGTCTTGTTGTTGGGCTTTGTAATTGACTATTTTCCTCAAGTTTATTTTTCTGAAGCATTAAGACAATCAACAAGTATATGATCAAATCAAAACCAATGACATTCATGTCCATTTATTTATTTATTTATTTGGTAAGTAGCTATCTAATAAGCAGAATTATTTTCAGCCAGTCGGTCACTATCACAAAATAAACCAAAAGCTGCTTCACATTGGGGTCCTGATCACCCTGTTTGAGTTCATTTTGCAGCATAAGCTGGCTGTACATCATACTTTTCATAACTAATGGAAAATGCATTACAACAATAAGCTATAAAAGATTGGTAATGGATTTCCTGATGCTTTTGAAAGACCTTCCTATGAGATTCTACAGAGAGCAAGGTTTTAATGACCACAAGTTGGTCTTCTCAATATAAACACAATTGTGTAAAAAGGCTGATGTTAAAATCTTAACCTGATGTCAGTTTTTATTTGATTGAATGAGATTTACAGCCCATATCATTTCTAGTATCTACTATTTATAAACTGTATTAATACAAAATCTGCCATTTGTGAATACAACTTTACAGTAGATAAAAAATATGCATAGTTGTATGCATAAAGCCCCATGCCTTATAGAGGGGCAAAGAGGGGTCCTGTGCGAATGTCGACCGTAAGAGGGCCACTGACCCACGCTGCCAACTCCCCCCAATCCTTACACAACACGCCAACACGACTCAAAACACATTACTGCTCACTCACATATGAACATACACTAGCATTAACTTCTGTGGCCAGCGGCATTGTGAGAGTTCTGCAGACTGACAGGTCAACACCGATTGCCACTGGCTGTGTGGCACAAAAAGAGAGGGAAAAAAGCGTAGAAAAAAAGAAGAAGAAGAAAATCATTGTGCGGAGAGCGATGGCCGCAATTTAGAACCTACGCAGCATGAGGACAATTATCCCCATTTTTCAGCCTCCCCCTCCTCCCCCCTCAGCTAAGTCTCCTCCAGCTAGAACGAGCACAGGAGGAAAGTGCCAGAATGGTCTGCGTGACACCTGCATCTATTACCCCACTGCAGTTCTGCTCAGTGAGACGACTAGTACTGCGCTCGCAACAACACAACTGGAGCCGCCGCGCTGCTGTTTGCATAAAGCCCAGTGTGAATAGCATCGAGCCGTTTTTACCAAATGCTTGTTTAGAAATGGCTACGGGGAAATTCCAGTTTCAAGCGAGGATCCCTATGCCCTACTCACTCCGAAAGGCAGAGTCCTTGAAGTAGGGTTTTGGAGGCAGCAGGGCAATAGTATGTCATAATGTAGCCATTTGGAACGCTCTTGGCGAAGGGAGACAACAGCTGCGTCCTAATATGCATATACTTTCATACTATATAGTAGGCGAAAAACAGTATGTGAGATGAGTAGTTTGTCCGAATTCATTGTATTCATTAAACCGTAGGCAAAAAGTACCCGGATGATCAACTACTTCTGTCGAGATTCTGAAGTGTGAACTCTGAACACTTTACTATTCCAAGAGGCCATGAGAGAGGATTTGTGAATGGCAGTGAAGCAAAGCAACTGATGCAATAGGTCTCATGACAGTGACAAAGTGGCAGATATAGAACGTCCAAATTTCATTCACACATTCTCACTATAAAGAACATATGTTTTTAACATTTGCGAAGCAAGTTTCATGCCAAATGTAGTCCCGACTATACAGTATGCAATTTTGGATCCAGCGAATGTAATTTTCTCATTACCTTCATCTGTTTTCATGACAATGCAGCATGGTGTCCATCACCCATTTAGAACAGGAATTTCTTATAATTGCTGTTTATATAATTGTTGCAAATATAGACAAATATGGATAAAATAGACATTTTATAATTAACTTTTTAAAATATGCTTTGTGTGTATTCCCTCTCTGCTCTCAACATTAAAACTTTCCATCTCTTCTTAGGACCCTGCAGGTAGTAATTTCCCTAACGTATATATATAATTAAACACATTTATTACCTATGAAACTTATTTAAACTTCAAAACAAAACTTATTCTGTTTATACATTAACTCAAACAATCCCCCCATCTAGCTTAGAAATGAATCGCGAAGACTCGCCAGTCTGGATCACATGACCATAAATGATACAATTACTTCCTTGAAGTGATGATCGTATGCACCCTTAACAGAAATGTGGAAGGGCCCTTTGTGAAGAGATTCAGTTGTTCACTTTCTTTTGGAACTATTATCATTTCCCAGAAGGTGTGCGGATGAAAGGGAATGAGACGTGCCATGTGGCCGATGTATGCAAATCCATCCTGTTTTTTCATCATTCAGTCATGTGCGCATGTGAAATTTGAGCACTTTTAGGGTGAATTTCTAACAGTGATGTTGCACCCTTGAAGGGCTATTTGGGAATGAGATGCAATTTGTGGGGCATCCACTTCCCGAAGTTCCCTTTCAAAGGCGCAAAAAAAATGCTGTTTGCAACCTGGCACGTCTCTTTCTCTTTCATCCACACACCTTCTGGGAAATGATAAAAGTGAGAAAGCGAGGGAACGGAAGGCTGAGGGGAAAATACAGGTATTTCACCCGTCCCTCCTGCAGAGGCTTGTCATCATAAACACAGAACAGGTGTCAGTTCACACCTGTTGCCTGTGTGCAGTCTGCTCCCACAGCCAAACCCTACCAGCCCTGCCAGAATGCCAAATTGATTAGTATTTCACGCTCGGTGACCGACCACGGGACTTTCTGCATTCTGCTCTGTACCCCAGCGATGCCTTCTGGGCAGCACGCAGTGATGTCTATGTCAAGTCTGCGGTGATGTTTACCATGTAGGGTGAATAAGAATAACGTTCAATGCATCTAGAAAGACAAAACCTAGTAAGCTGCCTCGCTATCACTGCCTACAGAAGAAAGGATTCATTAGGATGGCAAAATACATCAAATCTATGCATCATACATGCTCCTTAGGTGCTATTCGACTATTTGATTCGACTCAACTCATGCAATATAGAAATGACACAATACTCTCTATTGAACATAAATATCCAAGGCACAGACTAATTTACAATCATCATTTCTCTCAATTTGTCGTAAGTGCTGCAACCCTGCCAATATGGCGGTAGTTTTTTTCTTTTTCTTTTTTTTGTAAAAGAGCAATAGCATACCACTTAAGTTAAACTTTTTAACGTTTTTTTTCCATGGAATGTCTATGAAAGTTAATAATGTCTATGAAAGTTAATAATGTCTATGAAAGTTAATAATATAATGTCTATGAAAGTTAATAATGTCTATGAAAGTTAATAATGTCTATGAAAGTTAATATTGACTTGATGATAGATAGATAGATAGATAGATAGATAGATAGATAGATAGATAGATAGATAGATAGATAGATAGATAGATAGATAGATAGATAGATAGATAGATAGATAGATAGATAGATAGATAGATAGATAGATAGATAGCTAGATTATAAAATAGAAAGATTATAAAAATAAAAACTAAAATAGAAAGATTATAAAAATAAAAACTAAGTTTTGAAATAAAGTTTAAAATAGGAAATAGTCACATTCTGTGAGATTGAATGAATGAATGAATGAATTAATTAATTAAATGAATGAAGCATTTATATAGAGCTTTACTACGAAGCTGCTAATACTAGAAAAATTGCAATAATGAGAAATAAAGTCACAATAACTAGTAATACAGCCAATATGTGAAACATAAAGTGGCAACATGAGAAAATGTGTAGGTCCAAGATAAAGTCAAAATTACCTTTTTATTTATTCTACTCAGAAATAGAATACTTTGAAAACCAGAAGAAAATCCAGTCCTGCAATTTTGACTGTCACTGTGATTCACATTGACATTAAAGGTCAAAGGTTAAAAGTGTTTGGTGCGGCTGCTGTGTTTACACGTCCTATAATCAACCAACAAATGGTTTATCTGAAGTTGTCACTGCATATTCAGCTTAGAGTGAAGAAAGTATTTTAACACCGAAAAAATACACATCACCTTCAATGTAAAGAAAAACGCTTTATTTAAGCATTTAAACAACATTTTTGGGCAGCTGATTTACTTGAAGTTTATTATTCGTGAAAGACTTAAGAGAGGGCAAAGAGAGAGAGAACATTATCCCATGATAAACAAAAGAAGGCTCTAACCAATGGCTATGTGTCCATCTAAATTCGAGACAATGCGAATGCCATTCTGCATTCTCTAGCATCTGCTTAAGATCCTCCCCAGGCTTTTGCTCTTCATATGCTGCCAGACCTCATCTTGCCTACAGTTAAGCCAGACCTCAAGCTCACTAACCAGAGAAAGATCCACCATGACAGTGAACTGATAACTTTGGTCCGTTTCACTCATGGCCTTTGGCAAGACTCTTAAGCACAGAGCTTATTTGTTGGACCAGGCCTGATCTTTATCATTGACTTGTTATCCCTCTCCAACAAATGACAGTGGGAAAGAGGACCAAGCCTCCACATCCCTGTTTACTGAGAAAAATTGAGCCCTGGCTCTTTCCTGGTCTTTTCCAGCGGATTCTCCCTGAGCTGCCCCTAAGGGAAAGCAGGCAGGAAATGAAATGATAACATCCATCTGCACCTGACGAAGAGAAGAACTGGGAGGTGCGGAAGGGGGATAGTGGAAAAGAAGGAGGGAGTGAAAAAGAGTGGGAAAAGAGGAAAGCTTCTCATAGGAAATAAAAATCGCAAATGAGATCTCTTTAATATCGAAGTTGCTTATCTTGGACAGCTATGAGATGAAATGAAGAACAAATGAAGAATTCTGCTTTTCAGATTTTTCTTCTGAGAAATAAACATTATTCTCACATGAGTCTCCTCAGTGTTTTCTACTTGATCTCACTGAAAACATGCTACAAGTACCATAAGCTTTACTACTACTAAGACAAATTAAGTATACAAAATATTACGTTTGATTGTTTAAGCAGAATTTTAGAGTACTCGTACAACAACATTGGGACTTTTTACTTTTTTACCACTCTGCTTTTCTTAGACTGTCAGTCTGTGTACTGACAGTCAGTCCTGTAATGCTGCATGAATCATAATCATTCACTGTTCGTTCGTTGGCCAGAGGAGAACAGGCCCACCCGACTGAGCCTGGTTTCTCCCAAGTTTTTTTTTTTTTTTTTTTTCATTCTGTCATCTGATGGAGCTTTGGTTCCTTGCCACTGTTGCTTTTGGCTTGCTTAGTTGGGGACACTTAATATTCAACAATAATATTGATCTGCCTGCATTGACACCATCGTATGAGAACTGAACCGAGCTGGACGATGACATCACCGTTTTCTCCAGAGTGGCTATATATATAAATTAACTCAATTATTAACTTTTTTACAACAAAAATGAACCATCACTGAACTTACTTAAGCTGGACTATGATGCTATTTTCTTCTAGATCTGCTGTACAGCAGAAACAAACTTTGTGCATTATTTTCCTGTTATCACTGTAAAGCTGCTTTGAAACAATCAGTATTGTAAAAAGCGCTATATAAATAAAGGTGACTTGACTTGTAATAGTTGGGATTTTTAGTCGACCAGTAGGCAAGTGACTGTCTGAAAGAGCCACTGAATCATTCACTCAACCAAATCATTCTGAACAAAATGGCTGCGTCCGTAAGCTGAAAAAAAAAATGCTACATACACAGAGGTTGTAAGGCAACAAAGTACACCCAAATCTAATGATCATGTCATATCCTGTCATTTGATTGATTTTTGAATGCAGCATAGATGAATCCATCACTGGCTATGATGTGTTTTCGATTCTGTGACAGTTAAGCTAAAAAATAAAAAGGCATCTTAAAGTTGGAGTTGGTGGTCAGTTTGTGTGTAAATGTACGTTTTTGACCAACTTTTTCCACTATTGATGTAAACTGCCTCTGGTAATTACATTACATCCATTTTGTTACTGTTATGCTGCCTCAAGCCTCCTACAAAGTCATTGACTGATAAGGCAGCAAGGCAACAAGTAAGCTGCCTAAGCTTTCGAATGCAGCCAGTGTGAGTAATTTAATCATTCATTCAACATGAATCATTCAGCGACTAAATACCACTACTGTGTGGTGCTACTTTTCTACTGCGGCTTTATTCAGAACTATTTTCGTTGGAGAAGCAAAAACCTCTGAAGTAACTGGGAATATTGTGACTAAAATGCGAGTTATTCAATATTAACTTAGTCTTTATATAACTGTTCTAAGGTTGTCATCCTAAACATTTAACACAGTGCAATAATTTTGTCTTTTTGTATTTTGACAGCTTAAATATAGTTTATAATACTTAAAAGGAAATATCCTAATTCACACCAATAATGCAAATAATGCAAGAACTGTCATATTTGTGTGAACTATCCATTTAAATGGAAAACACATTTTTTAAAAAAAATTGTGAAAAATGTAAAACTGAGAAGTATTCTGAGCAATAAAAGAGCAACCTATGAGTAATATAATTTCCCATTTGAGTGGGAAGCAAACATGGTCAAGGAAGGGAGAGAAACCGAAAGAAAGGTTGGGAGATTTGTAAATGTGACTAAAAAAAGCTACCAAATGAAGATGCAGTCACGCAGAAGGAAATACTTAAATTGTGAGAGAAAAGGAGTCTGTGTGAGTGGAAAGCAAGCATACTCCAGGGTCTTGGCCTGACTAGCTTATGCCCAACTTTCGTAAGAATGTTGGAGATTTCCATCCGTAATCTGCATTTACATATATCTCCCCTATTAATAATGTATATTAGTCCCATTAAATCCTCAATTCACTCCTCGCTTCAGAAAACCACTTCAACTGCTTCCCTTACCGTTAACGTGAATGCTCCTTCTGCTCCCCTCTAGCAACCTCACACACACACACACACACACTTTCCGTGGAATGGAGCGTGAGAAAGTGTTTGTGTGTGTGTGTGTCTCCGGGTAGGTGCCTTCACCATCGACACATCCTCTCCATCTGGCAGTGCTCCTGCATTGCTCCTTGTTCATGGCTATTTAAAATTTCAGTAGCCTGTCGCCTTGAGTAACACAGAGCAGTGCTGTAATGAGGACATGAGGGAGGTTGTATTGATTTACTCTCTTGCCTATTGTCAATCATTGAGGCTGGGATATGTGCATGCAGTAGAGGGAACCCAGACCTGTCGCTAATGCTAAATGGCGTTGCCCATACTTGTTTGCCTATTAAGCTACTCGTGTTCTAGTGACTGTAACACTGTTAGCCACTTCTGTGACTACAGCACTATAGTGCATTTACAGAGCAGTGCATGCAAATTACCATGTTTCTGTGCATGTATATTTGCATTATGTATCTCAGACTAACATATGTACCATGCTGTCGTGCATTTGTTTGTATGCGGAATGCAAATGCACAGAAGTGGCCATGAGAATACCAGGAGTTGTCTGCCGCCTTTGCATCCTTGGTACCAGCGCATCCAAAACCGGTCTCGGCTCGCACACAGTCTTTTCAAAGACTTCCTCCCAGTGCAGAACATTCATAAAGAATTCATGCAGAAAGATAAAAATGCAAAAAAGAGCCATAATGAAGTTGTGACCGGGGCAAGTGAGCATCTAAGGGTTTAGGAGTCAGTGGCTGTATTAAATATAATGAGTCTATTTCTCCTGTATGCTGTTGAGACACATGAAAATAATGAAATAAATGAGACTCAGTAAGGATTTCGCCTTGAAGCTTGTGTGTTCAGCAGATGAGACCCCTCACTAAGATGATAGATATAACAGTAAAAGGCCGTTCACACTAAGGACTGTAGCTATAACGATAACTGTAAAGGTTTAATAATCATACTGATTCTATGAAAAAGGTCCACACCACAACTATAATGATAAAAACAGAAACAATATCATTGGAATCACTTTTTTTAGCTGATGAACAATAAAAACATTGACAGCCAGTCAGAATCCACCAGTCTTTAAAGAGCTTTAAAGAGACGACAAAACTGTTTTTACTAAACTGTTCTTGATGTGACTGGGCTGTAATACAAGCAGGGAAAGGGACAAAGGGAATCAGAAAAAGCGTAAACTACGAAGGAAACATAAATTATGAGTATGCAATTAAAGATAGGTTAGGTAATTTAGGAGTGGCTAGCAATAGCAAGCAAGCTTTGAAAGCACGAGATCCCTCCCTCTTCCCTTCAGAGCGTCTCAAAAGCCGTGCCTCCTTCAAAACACATGAACACACACAGCAGAGTCTGCAAAGCGTCGAGATGGCGCTAAATTATGTCTCAAAACACATAGCATTACAATAATAATGAACGTAAACAACTTACAGAGCTCGTACTTGTACAACCTGACTGCTGCAGATTATTTTTGGAATTGTTAGTGTTGACATAGAAAGTCTGAGTTTGAGGACGTGAACAGCTCCGGGTAGAACGTCAAGGGTTGCCATCTCGTAATTACGGTTACGACATGGTGTGAATGCAGCATAGGCTCGTTGTTTTGGTTCAGAAGAAACTGTAAAAGATGACTGCTGTTTGTTTACGGCGCTCATTGACTGTCTACAACGCACTGATGACATGTAAAGTCTGTGTGAGCAGGGTGCGCGGAGTAATGGAAATACATGTGCTGACAGGCAGGTAGGACATTGGATCATTGCATTCGGACCGATTGGAGGAACATTTTTTGGTCTTGAGACTTCCTCAGAAGATACATGTTTTAATATTTAGACCACTTCTATCATTGATTGCTACCAGGATGTGAAGAGAGTTTTAAAAACAAGAAGAAAACAAATGTTTATAAAACAGATTGCCTACCCTAACCTAATGTGATGTAAAATCATAGACTGCAAAAAAAATATGAACGTAGTGTGCGTGACGTCACCTGTAGGTCTCTGGAGAGCATTTTTGAAGCCCAAAGTGGGCGGAGCCGCGTGTCACTCCCGGATAAACAAAAAATGACAGCTAGTAGTGACAGCAGCGGCAATCCACCTGTCACTCAAGTGGCCACGCCCCTAATTATGCAGAACTTTAAGGCTTAATGTAATTTAAATGGATGAGTTATCAAAAAATTCACCCCCCTCACAGTTGTCATGAAGGGCAAAATTATAAAGACCAAAAACACTTTTTTTTACCAGGCTATAAACACATTTTATTCTGCTGTAAAGTTGGGCATTGACATTGAAAAGATTTACTCTCTTTTGCAGCCTGTCTCTAGCGGCCAGTCGACGAATTGCAGTTTAAGTCACTTCCGTGTTGGTTTCAAGAGAGAGATAGGAAGGTTGCCGCTTGAGTAAAATACAAAAGTGGAAGGGATTTTAAGAATTCTACAGAAATTTGCTTTTTATATATTCACTTTCAAACACATAGGTTTTCTTTTTGACATGAGCATTAAACACTCTAAATGTGCACTTGGATTTATATACGTACAACAGATTTACAACTTCGGACCAACCTGCTTTGATTATCTTTTACAAGGTCAGTGTCATAAAGTTTTAAGATTTCCACGAGAGCCAGTGCTCAGCTGTGTTTGGAGTAAATAGCGCTGATAGACATTTAACAGTCTCCTTTTAGACTGACCCTGAGTTTTAAGTGTTATAGCTATAAAAATAATAAACAGGCGGATATGATTAACGGGGACAATAAAAGTATCAGCAATGGACAGTAAAAGCCAGGGCAACAAGCACAATATTTGTTTGATGTTGACTGGCATAAGAGAAATAACATTTTTAGATATTTTTATTTCAGTCATTTAACAAAAAACTACATAAATCAAGTATTTCATCCCTGTTGACTATGATCTACCAGCATTCTGTATCAGCCGGCAGCTTTTCATTTAGAGTGACTCCAAGGCTTTTCGCACTGTACTTAACCTTGGATTAACGTCTTGTTAAACCCAGGCCAGGGTTCAGGTCGCTTTTCACTCTGGGTACCCAGGGTTTAGAATGGCTCTGGGTTAAGTGTGAAAATGCCATTATAGTGAACTACTTGCAGAAATAATCATAAAGCAGTAACCTCAGGTTAAATGCCTTACTTCTGGGCATACCAGTGACAGAGCACAATTATGTTCTCAGTAGTCTCTAGGATCGTTTGCTCCAAATATAAGCAAATGGATTTTTGTGGAACCTCTCTCCTATTGCCCCCTGGCGGGACCCCGATCCTCCATTCTTTTTTCCCTATCCCTTAGATGTTTGCCTCTGCACAAATAGTAAACAGCTATCGGAGGTTGAATCATCTGCTGCAAAATTGCTTTTCATAGCGAGCCAAGCCTGGTGGCAGTGCTGGAGCATCTCTGTGCCCTGGAGCCAGATTTCTCCTTCTCCTTTTCAGTTTTTTTTTTATATTTTTGATCTTTCTGATGAAACACATCCACTCAGATGTAAACAAGTACATAATATCTAGTCATCATGATATGCATACTTGTGTGGCTAAGTATGGAACATGCTTATGTTTATATAACAATATACAGCATTTTGCTGAGTATAATTAGATCCAGAAAATGAACCCATAAAAACAACCCATTTGAGTAGTATTGTAATATAATACTGGTGATGGTTATGTTTATTGTTGTATTGAGTGTTCAATTGTCAATTACGACGGTTAAAACTAATGAGATTATTAAAATGTGGTGAGTTTTAAGTCAAATTATGGTCTAGTAATATTCAAGTCTACCCAAGTCTTGGTTTAGTTGTATTTGTACATGTTTTGGATCAATAAAAACTGCACTTGGGTTCTCACTACACTCGCCTCTAGTGGATCTCTTACAGTAGTTACCAATAATAATTCTGCTTCGGCAACAAACAATCTTTATGAGGTACATTTTGTTATGTTTTATTAGGTTAAGAGAGGCATTAACCTGAAGTAATAATTTGTTTAGGGGCAAATTTTAGCAAGCTGAACATTAAAGGGATCCTCAACCCATGAGATATTTTTTTAATTTTGTTTTCGTAATAATACATTTCTATTGTATTTTTTTATCACTTTCATGTCCCTGTTACAAACTTGAGCCTTAAATTCATCAGAACTATTGTTTATTTAAAGTTAATTCATTTCTAGGGCGATGAGGAAAAAACTGAGAATAAGCACGAACAAACATAAAACATGAATGTACAACTGACAATATGCAAAAAAACAGACACAAACAAACAATAATGCTCACAAACAAAGCCAGCTGCAGGAAGTCACCATATCCATCTTGCATAATCTCATTTTCAGATATTCACTGAGGTGATAGGCTGCAGCAGATTAAATTAATTAACCAATTTTATTCATGAGGGAGCCCCATCTCTTAAAATGGTATTATAATCATTATTTATCCTGTAGATTCATTTCTCATATCAGGATTTTTTATTAATTCTTCCATCCATTCTTCAAAGAGAAAAATTCCTGCAGATTTTTCAGTCCTGGTGTATTATTCTGCTGTTTACATTTTTAATATGTTCCTCATTCTGTCTCCATAGAAATAATAAAACACGCTGATCATCTCTCTCTGTCACTGCGTGACATCAAATGAACCCCGGGACCTTAGTTTTCACAATGCCTCAAACTGCTCCCAAACCAGATGGCCCTTGATTCGCATTATAGGCGTTGAAAAGGAGGTTTGATAGGGATGTGTAGGTGGCTGGCTTGAGACCAGTGGTGTCGGTAAGAACAGTCCTGTCCAGTCACTTTAATTACACAATGTCTTTCTTTATTGTGTGTGTCTGTCCAGCCCGTTCTCATCCCAAGGCGTCATACATGTGACGCTTTTGACATTTCGTCGAAATCTTACGCACATGGCATCCTTTAGCGTCAATATGAGACGCAGAACCCAAGGCGTCATACAGGTGACGCTCGTCTAAATCCGACGCACATGGCATCGTTTAGCGTCAATATGAGACGCAGATCCCAAGGCGTCATAACCGTAACCCTACCCCAGACCTAAACCTACCCATAACAGTGCGTGTTATATTGATGCTAAAGGATGCCATGTGCGTAAGATTTCGACAAAATGTCATATGGCGTCACCTACATGACGCCAAAGGATGAGAATGTGTTTGTTTGTTTGTGTGTTTGTGTGTGTGTGTGTGTGTGTCTCTCTCTGTGTGTGTGTGTGTGTGTGTCTCTCTGTGTGTGTGTCTGTGTCTGTCTCTGTGTGTGTGTGTGTGTGTGTGTGTGTGTGTGTGTGTGTGTGTGTGTGTGTGTGTGTGTGTGTGTGTGTGTGTGTGTGTGTGTCTGTGTGTGTTCTAGAAGGGAAAGGATATGGGATATAATTAGCTACATAATGCGCTACATAATGCCACAATACATTTGAATGACAATCAAATATTTGTACATTAACTTAGAATGCAGGAAATTAGCTAAGTAGCCTACAAACCAAGTCAATACATAAATTATCTCTGCCCCGTACTTAAACTAACAATGCCTATAAATACTCAAATGCACATATTCTTATAACTACCAGTGAGTCACATGAGCAATATAAACCAAATTGAATGGTTCAATCTAACAGTACATTTAAACAGACAGACTGAAAGGAATGCAAGATTCGTGCTCACATTTCATAATTTCAGGCAGGAGACACGACATTTCCAGCAGCAACACACAAGGATTCCTCCATGTGGCATGAACAAAAGGAAAGGGCTGTGTGTACAGGTGCTGTCTAATGAAGTCTGTGACTGATTGAGGTTAATTAGTTGAAGGTGTGGTGAACTGCATGGGGAAATGAGTGGCAAATAAAAAATGGGGTGTGGTAACTGCAGGACAGAGAGGAAAGCTTCCAAACAGGCATCATTTGGAGTCTTCACATATCGTCAAAATTCAAATGAACTATTATATATTGAACAGTACTTTTTTCAGGGTGCACAGATTTAAAACATGAAGTAAATGGATGATGTTACACACACACACACACACACACACACACATTTTGTATAGCTCTGAGAAGGATTAGAAACATCATCCACTGAGCCTAGGCTACAAGACAAACAGCAGAGAAGGCCTCAGGACATCTTACCAGCTTTGAGTACTCCATTGTTTTCTTTACACACTAGCAATAAAACTTGGAGCTTTGCGGTTGTTTCGCTATTGGAGGATAAATAAATTCCCCAGCTTACCTCCAGGGCATATACTTACTAAATATCAACATCTCATAATCTAATTGCTTGAATATGCTTTAGTATCGGGTTGGGTTGTTGCTTGTTAAGAGTCTAATTTTGCCTCAAGGCAAATCTAATAAAAGTCTCTTCTAGGCTATTATGATCAATCAGTGGTGTAGTGAATCACCACCTGATTCACCAAGAGTAACAAGAGGGCTTATATCTGAAAGGGAATGTTTGCTAAATTTGGCAAGAGTTTCTCTACTCTTTCTCTCAGCCAAAAGCAGCACCGGAGGACTGTGGTCTTGTTGATGGACTCTCAAACTAACTGTACAGTGAGAATTAGTGGCTCTGGGACTGATGGGTTTCAGGTTAGGGTGAGATGTCATCATTGAATGGTACAGGCTAAAAAAAAAGTTCATTTGTGTGAATCAGTTGTTCATTAAAGACAGTGCTTTTTGTTTTAGCATCTAAAATGATGGACATTTTTTTAGTCTGACAAACCTGAAATGAAGGTAAATCTGAATGTAAATGCAAGAAATCACTTCTGGCAACAATAATGAAAGCAAAAGATGTAAAAATGTTTGATAAGGGCTCAGGCCAGAGATATATATATATTTTTTTATTAAAACGATTGAAAAAAAAAAAAGATTGGACCATTAAAATATATGTGCATTTACAGTATATAAAGACACCAACAAACCCCAATAATTAATAATACTTTACAAAATATACAAATGCAGTTTAATAATTAATCTCTTAAAATCTCTTTAATACTTATTCTCTTAAAATATTTCTCAAGGCATATGCTGCTGACCTTTGATGATTAAATTCCACAAAAGTCGCAAATTAATTAACTTTAGTGCACCTATTATGCTATTTTTTAAGGTTCCTGATTTTCTTTTGGAGGTCTAACAGGTATAAATGCTTCAAAGGTCAAAAAACATTTTTCATTTTATCATAATATACATTGCACATGTGACCTCACAGTCTTCTGTCTGATATAATCTCTCGGAGCCCATCAGGTTTGTGGTAACAGCAGGTTTATTTCACATCTGCATTCATGAAAAAGGACAACAGTGTTGAATAGTCATCTCATGTCGACAAACAGCGCATGCTCTGTCTCAGGGAAAATCATCTGTTGCTTTGTTGGAGATTACTGTATGCACTACTCTTAAAGCTCTACTGCCTCTACACATAAGTAAAGTACAGTTTGACACATTGATCATATAGTGGATTTGAACTCATATAAACTAAATAAATAAAATACACCAAATTGTCCCTCTTAATCTTGCAAGGAGGAAACAACATAAAACAATGTAATTACAAAGATTTCCTACAGTTACCTTTCCATTTTATGTTAACAGTGATATGAAAACAATTATGTAACTTCGTTACAATTCAACATAAACAGGCAGACAACAGCAGAATATACCTCAATCTTATGTTCAAACATTACAACACTTTATAATAACATATGGTAACATACCTGCATTCATGAAAAAGGACAACAGTATTGAATAGTCATCTCATGTGGACAAACAGCGCATGCTCTGTCTGGAAAGACGGCATCATATTAAAGTTAGCTAGCTATTGGAGAAACTTTCTATTGGGTATAAAACACTTAGCCAAATGGTTCACTTTATAAAAACATGGCGAAATGAATCAACAACATTATTCAACCAAAAAAATCTAGCTTAACTTTTACATGATTTTCAAGTGAGTTAGCATTTATTAGTCCACGGACATTCACAGACACGTTACCTCAGGGAAAATCCTCGGTTGCTTTGAGGATTACCCATAATCCTTCGTCATTACTAGCGTTCGCTGCAGGTACAACTTTATGACAGCAGGTGGCACAGTAATCCCATTTAGTAGGATTTAACCTGAACCATTTTAACTGTTATACACCCCCCTTAAATCCTGCTAAATTGGGGCACAATATAAAAAATATATTTGTTTTTCCATTCAATACCAAACAGTTGTTTTGTACTAGGAGCATAATGTGTTTCAAGTCAGTTAGAAACTTTCCACATGGGATTAGGTCAGTAAGGGAGCAGCCAAGCCCCATACCAACAAAGACACAAAAGATGCCGTGTACACCTCTTATATTGTAAACATTGCTCAATAGCAGATTCTTGTCAAATACCTCAGATAACTAATGCAAATTCTCTTAAGACATATAGGTACACAAGCAATCTATCCAGAAAACATGTTCCTCACAAAAGAAAACAAAGAATCAACTGTTGATGCTGTGTTATCTACAACCTGTTCATTCATTTCACAAATGAGTCGAGCTGGGGGCTTAACAGGTCTACCTGCCCTAGTGCAGAGTGGAGGTGGCTGTTTGCAAACTACATGGTCCTGTGTGAATGCACCTGGCTGTGCGTCACTTGCATGTTCAGGGGAGGGGACACAATGAGCTCTTTCCACTGAGGGCGGGGAGGGCCCTACCTCAGACACCACACATTCTGCAGAGGGTCCAGGGGAAGGTGATTGCTCAGCAGGTATTGATGAAACAGGGGTTTGCAAAATCTCACTCACAGCATGTGGGACCACATTCACTTCAGTCTCTGAGAGAGAGGCACTCACAGCTACAGCAGGTGAGCAATCGGGATGGCTGGCTGTAGCATCCTCATCATTAGCTTCATCCATTTGCAGTAACCACTCAAGTGTCTTTGTCTCACTGTCCTGCACGTCAACAGGAACCATGGGGTCACTTCATCCACTTTCATTATCTGATGAGCAGCTTCAGTCCAAAATGTTGTGACCTCCTGCTGGGAGGAAACTCACCGGGAGTAGGAGGTTTCTGTGAACAAATTTTTCTCTGGATGTCACTGGGTCACTGATACAGTACACATTGATTCCAGGTTTCACAGACTTAACTTTATAAACTGTGGATTCCTACTTGTCTGCAATTTTCCTCTTCCCTCTCTCACCACCCATCGCTGGGGAGGGTGTGCTGGAACAAAACATCAACAGGCAGACGTGGAATCCCCCCAAACATAAGAAAGAAGGGCGCAAATCCTATTGTCTCATGCTCAGTGCAATTGTAGCAGAATGTCAGCATCTGAAGCATTTGTGGCCACCTGGCTTTAGAATGGGGAGGCAGGGCCCTTATCATGTTCCCAAGAGTCCTGTTGTATCGCTCGACAACTCCATTCCCCATAGGATGGTACAGGGTGGTATGCGATTTCTGGATACCAGCCATCTCCAGGAGCTCTTAAATGAGGTGGCTCTCAAAATTGGCACCCTGGTCTGAATGGATGCGTTGTGGGAAACCATATATGCAAAAGAGTCATTCCACAGACGACGGGCAACCTGCTTTGCTAACTGATTCTTACAGGGGAATGCATGTGACAGCTTCGAAAAGTGATCCGTAACAACCAAAACATCCACACACTTCTTGTCCGACTGTTCAGCAGTCCAAAAGTCAATACACACAAGTTCCATTGGTTCAGAGGTGCAAATGCTTTCAAGAGGAGCATGGTCATTGGGCTCTGGGGTCTTCCCAACCACACAGCGAAAGCAGTTCCTCACATGACTGATGATGTCACGTTCCATCCCTATCCAAAAGAACCTCTGCCTGGCAAAGGAGAGTGTGCGAGCCTGTCCCTGATGACCAGCTGAATCGTGGAGGCCGGAGAGGACCTGGGCCTTGAGGGAGTCTGGAACAACAAACTGGTGGATTGCCATGTTCATTTGCCTGTCTTTCTTTACCTTATTCAACATGCCGTCTTTGATGGAGAGCTTGGGCAAGTGTCTCAACATTTTCATCACTCCACGAGACTCACCGACACGTTCATGTCTAGTGGGCCTCCTGCTACGCTGGATGTAAAAGAGAACCCTGCCCACGACGTCATCCTGCTCTTGAAGATTAACCAGTTCACTCCTTGGTAGAGAGGCAGTCTGGTCGACACTGACAAGCTGGGGAATACCTGGTCCCGTGCCTCTCACTCGGCTAACACCTCCAGAGTCGTGCGCCTCTAACACAGCTGAGACATCCTGCAGGGAGAGAGACCCCTGTGGGCGAGGCGGGGTGACAACAGCATCATCTGTGGACTGATCAACAACAAACTGGCAGTTAGCAGCAGTATATCTAAATGCATCTTGTACCGTCTCATCCACCATTCCACTCACTTGGTTCAGCAACGAGGCATAAGGTTAATTTACAAGACGATGGCCTATGCATGACTGGACAAATGGCTCCTACTTAGTGAGTCTGCAACCACATTATTTGTGCCAGGGACATAGCGCAGATCAAAACTGTATGCTGCGAGCTTTGAAACCCATCTCTGTTCACATGCATCTAACCTAGGCTTAGTCAAGATGTATGTTGATGGATTATTATCCGTCCAGACTGTGAAACGTCGTCCTTTCAGCCAGTGGCTAAACTTGTCGCAGACCGCCCATTTAAGAGTGAGAAACTCCAGCCGATGTGCTGGATAGTTCAGCTGGGAGTGCGATAGAGTCTTGCTGGCGATCGCCCCTGGTCTGGCAACATTACCATCAGGAGGCAACTGTGAGAGGACGGCTCCTAGGCCATCAAAGGAGGCATCAACAGCGAGGATGAATGGTGCATTAAAATATGGATGGGCCATCGTGACACTATGCACAAGCTCATGTTTCAAAGTTTTGAATGCTTCCCTGCACTCAACAGTCCAGTCAGCTGGAGACAGTCTAACATGGCCTCTCTTGAATTTCGGTTTATGGCCTCTCCCTCTTTTGTGTGGTGTCGCAGGCTCAGCCACAAGGCTGAATAGTGGCTTAGCTTTAACAGAAAATCCCTCAATGAAATGGTGGTAGTAGAGAACCATTCCTAAGAAAGATCTGATTTTGTTAGCACTTGGTGCCTCCCCATCAGATTCCATCAGATCGGCTTCCTGCACGTCACTTATAGCTTGCACTTTACTCGGGTCTGTCTTAACACCATCTCCACATACAGTATGATGTGTCCCAAGAACTTAACAGACCGGAGAAGGAAGTAGCACTTCTTAGGTGAGAACTTCAAGTTGTTGGCAGCAAGACGTGAGAAAACCATCTGCAGACGCTCAAGTGCAATCTGTTCAGATGGCCATAGGTCATCCAGATAGCATAACAGGCTTGTAAAGTTCTCATCACCAAAGATGGACATCATCATTCGCATAAAGGTCGCAGGACTGTTTGTCAGGCCCTTGGGCATCCTATTATATTCATGGAGGCCAAATGGGGACAAAAACGCAGTGTACCTTTTGTCGTCTTCATGCAGTCTGACGTTTTAGAACCCTGACGTGAGGTCCATTGTTGAAAAGAACACATTGCCACCAAGTGCAGCGAGGGCATCTGTCTGATGAGGCAAGGGATGTGCGTCTTTCACTGTTCTTGCATTCAACCACCTGAAGTCATTACAGATGCGAAGATCACCACTTGGCTTGACAACCAGGACGAGAGGAGATGAATACTCGCTCTGAGACTTACGGATTATCCCCAATTCCTCCATTTCATTTAGAGTAGTCCGAAGCTTGTCATAATGGCATGGTGGAACCCGCCTGTATGGAAGTCTGAAGGGCTTGTCATCCACTAGGCGGATTCTGTGTACAAAATCTGTTGCCTCACCGCAGTCCATTTTGTGCCTCGAAAAGATGGACTCATACTGCTCAATGATCTGCAGCAGTTTATCCTTCCATTCAGGGGAGACTTCACAAGAAGAGAGGTCCAAATCCCGCAAGCCCATGTCAGTCAAAATTTGTGATATTTCATCCTCTGACCTAGGTGCAGGTGATGAACTCTGTGTGGACTGTGTACTGGATTGGATGTGATCTGGCTCAGGTAAGTCCTGCACAGAAAGACAGGGTGACACATCTGCAACTTTTGCATTCTTTTTAAGGGTGATTGGCTTTTCAGTAGGATTTACTATTTTGACTGGAACCCTGCCATCTCATCTCTCCATAATGAGGTGACAACTCTCCCCACTAGAATTTGTGCAGGTCTGGCTTTGGACTGAGTGGGTTCGATGATGACTGTACTTCCCACTGCAGAAACATCAGATGCAGGGAGTTTAGCCCACACCAAATGTTCAGACATCGGTTGTAGAGTGACACATCTCTTGAGCTTTGCCGTGCCAATTTCAAGCGGCATTGCTCCACGTCAGTCTGAGCAGGACAACAGAGATATCAAATGGGGCAAGTTATCAGCCTGGGCACTACTTACTGGGGACGTGATATTTTGGCTCCCAACAGTGTCTTTCATCTGTGAAATGAGCCACTTGATGGCATTACTGCCAAGGATCATGCCATCGGTTTGGCCTGGCACCACTAGAACAGGAATTATCACCTTATAGCCATAAACTGATGCAGTGAGGTCATACATGGCGGAAGGTGTGACCAGATGACCCCCACAACCAACAATAACAAAGTCCTCAGCAGTTTTCTTTTCAATGTTAGGAATAGACAGTGAAAGGTTTGTGTCGGCTGTTTCACTTAGAGTGCACGCCATAAAGCCACTATCCACCAGTTCTCTAAGAACATGACCACTATCAGTAGACACCTCTGTGTAGAATAGGCTATCAGTCTTTGAAAGTCTTTGCAGGCCTTGCACAATCAGTGTTTTTTTGCGATGGCACTACACTCTAAAAAACGATTCGTTGGCTGAACAACCATTACTTATAAAAGTAATTAGATTAAACACAAAAAAATTAAGTATTCATAACTTTTCAACCTCTACTTAACATATTTAGTGTGTGTACACAAAAATATAAGTTACTAGGTGAACATAAATGTATGCATAAATAAAATGAAAAAACATAAGTCATGTCAACTACTATAATAATTGCTTCAAAATTAAGTAAATAAAGCATAACATTTTAAGTAACTATACGAGCCATGTGATATGCAATTTCCCGTGATGCCTTTCAAGCCAAAAATTGGAGCCATTTTGTGAAGCACATATGTGAAGACGCTGAAAAGAGGTAAGCTTAACTTTTTTTTAACTTAAGGTACACTTGATCGTTTATTGCATATTTGGTCAAGAAATTAACTTTTAAACTGAATTTCAGAATTGCTACGAATTTTGCATCAACAATTAGAAACGTGTCACGAACACGTATGTACTCTACATGTTAATGTATGAAATGAGTGACTTTGCACGCGAGTAGCCTATATTTGAATTATTAAGCGAGTGTGCTTCCATCGAATGTATCAAGTGTCAAGGGTTTATAGTAGGCTAGTCAGAGTATTTATTGTGTTTTTCGAAATATATGACCCTGACGTTGGCACGTATGCATTAATGGTGTGTTTACACCGAACGCGAATTAAATAATTTGCGCGAGTAGATTACATACAAAGTCAATGCAAAGACACGAATAGACGCATCATTCGCGCCGGGCGTCGCGAATGACGCGAATTGGGTGACGCGTTTGCCGTGAACGTCTTCCATGCAAGTTGAAAAATTTGAACTCGAGCAGATTCAAGCGTCTAACTAGACGCGATAGACGCGTATTTGACGCTCTATTTGCGTTCGGTGTGAACACAGCATAAGAGGACAATTCGGACGGCGCTCTCCCCCACGGAAAAATTCGTAGGCCTACTTTATGAACGAGTTGTCACGTAGCTTATACTTGAGTATTTTTTAAGTAGGCCTAAATGTAATTGTCATTTATTATATGCAGGCTATGAGTTTTCGGATTAAAAAAAATGTACTTTGCATATTTACAAATTCCCATAATATCTCTAATAGCCTATCTATAAATGGATCGCGGGAAAAGGGGGCGGCAGGCCTTGGGCGCGGGTTAGCCTACTGGTAACGTTTGTTAACATACAAATATTAAATTCGAAAACACATTGGCTACAGCTCCGTGCACACGATTTATCATTAAATAATGGCGATCTTGATTCAAACACAATATTATTCCTAAATGACAGCTACAACCCTGTCTATGAAACCTTCAAAATTATTATCGAAATAAGTAAATACCCTTTAAGCAAAAGTTTAGCTTCAAACAAAGATTGTAGATCTTTATTTACTGTTTGGCTATTCCAGTAGTGACTGTTAAAATGTTTTGAAGAGATTCGTTCAAAACCTCTGGACAAAAGTCTTCATTAATTAACTTCTGTTTTGTTTAAATTAATATATATTATTTAATAGACTCATTTTTATATTTATAGGCATTTAATAATGGACTAATTTGTAACATTTAATTATTGTTTTTTTCTTTTTGGATAGATTTTTGATAACCAGAAAAAAAATGTATATATATATATATATATACACCCACACACACAACCAGTAAGATTGTTTAATGTTTTTAAAAGAAGTCTCTTCTGCCCACCAAGCCTTCATTTATTTGATCCAAAATACAGGAAAAACTGTAATATTGTGATTTATTATTGTTATTTTTTTACAACTTAAAACAACTGTTCTCTATTTGAATATATTTTAAGATGCAATTTAAAAGTTTTGGGTCAATTAGAACTTTTTTTTTTAAAGAAATAAAATAAATGAACACTTTTATCCAGCAAGTATGCATTAAATTGATAAAACGTGACAGTATAGACATTTATAATGTTGCAAATGTAAGAGGCTGTAAGAGATTTATTTTATTTTAAAATATAAAGGTACATTTCTTTCTCATTCTGTGTTTCAATGCAATAGATTTTTATGCAACAGTCTGAACAATAACAAGTGATGTTGCAAGTAAATGCAGATTTCCTTTTTTTTTTTTTTTTTTTTTTTATACTCACAGGAACGAAGAGGAACTGGAACATCTCACATTGAGGATCATCACGAAAGGTGGCTCAGCAGATGATCCTTTACAGATTGGGGTAATGCTGGAAGGCATAGAGGTGATAAGTCACGAACGCTGTGCTAAGTGAGCTGGTCGATAGGAATTACGTTTGTGAAACTAATTACATGGAAATGCATGAATTATATCTGTTTATTAAAATAGTTTCTTCCGGAAACAATGGACCATATTATGAGATTCCAAGTCACAGTTCATCTCACTTAGCACGGCGTTCGTGGCTCGACTGGTCGAGACTGTTTTCCAAGATGGCTCCTGCCTGTATACGCGTAATGTACGGTCTTTATAAAGTATCTTCTTATTAAACTGTCTGTACACTTACAAAGTTCTCAATGCTTCGGTTTGCATGTAGGGACCCTCATTATGCTACCGTGTTAGTGTGGGGCTATTTTGAGCCTTGTTAGTGGTATTACCTAGCGATTTACTTTTGCTTATTCTATGCCCCCTATACTAGCGTTATAAGCTAAACAGTTTTTAGAGATAAAACTCTACGTACATTCGATTATCATGAAAACGCATCCCAGAGAACGATCAACTCTGTAACCATGTGTTAATTACCCCTAGGTTCATTTTTCACCGGAATTGTCCTTTTAAGAGGTTTTTTGTATGTTCCAAAAGTAAATGTTGGAAAAATGTAAATCTTTTGAGAAGTGTTGCAAAGGTGAAAAAGTGACCTGTTAAAAGTGATTTTCCATTTGTCGATTTGCCACATTTTGTTACATTTCATGTGTGGTTTCAGGCTTTCAAGCCTTTGGCAAAAAATAAAAAATAATAAAGTTAAATGCTTTATTGTGTTTGATTTGCAATGTTTAATTTATTTTAAGACATTGAATGTACTGGAGCAGTGCAGTAAGCAGACCAATAGCTGAAGATCTAAAATAAGTTAAAATGGTTGGTTCAACTCATTTAATTGTCTTATTTTTATATACAAATTAGCTTAAATGTTAAGTTAACAGAACTAAGATTTCTTTTGATCTCACATGGCCTGCACTGTTTTGGATTTACTTAAAATGTATATGCACCATTTTTGCGTCATACCTTTTAAGTAATCCCAACTTGGAATTATTTTACATAAAATAAACAAGAAAACCTTTGTTATGTACTTAAATATTTGAGTTCACGTAACATTCTTTACTTAAAAATATATTTTTAAGTAAAGAATGTTGTGTGAACTCAAACATTTAACACTTCCTGAACCTCACGAGCTGACCACTTATCAATCATCTTGGACCTAAAGGTAAGAGCTAAATCTCTACTGGGGCAGTGTCTGATGAACATACGTGTGACTTCAACACTTGGGTTGTCAAACGTTTTACCCTGCTCTCTGAGGCAGCTTGCAGCATCATCAGCAGCTCTGTTCATTCTAAGCCAGTACTCATAGGGGTCCTCTTGGTCGTTTGGCAGGGTAGAATAAAAGTCAGCTAGGGGCATTGAGGAGCAATGGTCTGTGTTTGTGTTTGTAGCTCCGTCGAATTGATTCATTAATCCTTGATTTTCTTCTTTACCACTCATTTATAAACAAGCACTTTCTATTTTTACATCGTGTGAACTTATCCTCGATACTATTCCCTATAAAAAACAATCGGATTGCTTTAATATCGCTACTTAGATCCAACTTTGCGAATCCCGGCTACTAGCCTTTCAGCCCGCTAGCATTTCACGCGTGGCCTTGCGCCTATTGACCGTCTGATTTTACACCTGTTTAACTGAAAGGATACAGGTTATATCCAGCATTCCAGTCCTAAATTAGTAGTGATATTGGTAGTATCACTACTAATTTACTGTTCATCTGTTATAATGGCGAACATATCGGATGTGTGTCTAACGTTACCTCTGAGTGCAGGTGAGGACACATTCGAGCTGATTTCGGTACGATTGGAGCTGGAATCGGTGGAGAAACAGATCCGTGGTCTGCTAGAGAGGCAAGCCGAGCTGCGGGATCGGCGATCAGCGCTTGAAACGTCACGTGCCGATGCTCATAAGTCAGTGGTTAGTAACTTTTTGACTCCGACTTCGTCTTCTCCGTGCGTTTCTCTGCCCAGGAGGACGCGATCATCTCTGGCTTCATTCACTCCGGCACCTACACAACACCATGGACCCTGGGTGATCCCACAGCGGAAGACACGAGCCAGGACCAGAGCAAGAACCTCTCCGCCCCTCCCGGTCTTCGAGATCTCCACCCGGAACCGCTTCTCCCCTCTTCGCGAGTCGGAACGCGACGACGCCGTGATCATCGGCACTTCCATGGTCCGTCATGTCCGTGCTACCTCAGGTAAGGGTAAGGTGCGCACTCACTGCTTTCCTGGTGCTCGTGTTCTTGATGTCGCCACACAGGTTCCCGAGATCCTGAACGGTGAAGAGCGCGTCGGAGCTGTGGTACTGCACGCGGGAACGAACGACATCAGGCTGCGGCAGACGGAGGTTCTGAAGAAGGACTACAGGAGCCTGATCGAGACGGTACGCAGCACAGCGCCTGAGGCAACGATCATCGTGTCTGGACCGCTTCCCACGTACCGACAAGGACAGGAAAGGTTCAGTAGATTATTTGCACTAAATGAATGGTTAATGTCATTGTGTAATGAACAGAAACTGCTCTTTGTAAATAATTGGAATCTGTTCTGGGAGCGACCTAGGCTCTACCGTGCTGATGGCCTGCACCCCAGCAGAATTGGAGCGGCGGTTCTGTCGGACAACATCTCCAAGACGTTACACTCCATCTGACTAGTAAGTCAAAGTCCAAATCACAGTCATTGCTGTCCTAACCTAATTGATATAAGTAGTGTAGAACATTATATAGAAACTGTGTCTATTCCTCGAATAGTGAGGTCAAACAATAAATCTAGTGTAGGATCTAGGAAAAATCTTATTGTAATTAAACCAGAAAATCTGAATATCAGTGAACAAAAACAATTTCTAAAACTAGGTCTTCTAAACATTAGATCGCTCACACCTAAGGCGGTTATTGTAAATTAAATGGTGTAAGGTCTGGACCCGTCAGACACACACTAATTATTCATATTCATTATATTTAATGAATATAAAGGTCTATGAAACTCTCCCCCAAAACTAACCTCACAAATGAAGTTACTTTGTCAGCCGGGTGTCCGGTTACAGAACACTTTAAGACTGATAACAGACTTTTACGACCGCAGAGGAATGTGGCCACATGCGCCACATGCTTAAGAGAGAGAGAGACAATCTTTAATTAAATAAACTTTGCGGTATTACTCTGATCTATGAAGGAACATGCCTCACAGAAACTGTGATGATTTACTGTCTCGTGTACTATTATGTATAACAACATTGTATGTTTGATTGGGGTGTATGTGGTTGCACAACCACCCAACGGTCAAAATAACCTCACCTGTATCATGCTTCCTACCTAATTAATCCTCATTTAATGACACACACTTTGATGTACATCACCTTCTCTTAGAATGCAATGTGAATTTGTTATGTCTATTTGAGCTTGAATGAACAGTCTAAGCACGCTGGGGACAAAGACCATAAATCAACTAAGAGCCGCTTCCCCTCTCGGACATGTCACCTTACTCATTGGTCCATTCAAACCTTAGGGGTGGTTCTTTCTCAGACTATATCATGGGCTGGCAACAGTGACCGCCCTCTTCTCTTGGTTTTTCATCCTGCCGCAAACACTGTTACGGGTGATACGTAACAGTATCCCCCCCCCCCCCCCCCCTTCGTGGGGGCCCAGAAACCTCCCAGCAACCATCCTCTCTTTTCATGGAAAAGAGAGGACACTCTCTCACAAAGAACGAAGGACAATCTCAGGAGTTTGTAACAAGGACTCCAACCCACCATGCAAGTTCATCATATCTTCTTCATCCAACAGAGAAGAAAATGATTGAGACTTCAACATCTGACACTCGCAGAATCATCAACAACTTCAGTTTTCAACAACTTTGATAATAGTGTACGCTACCCAGGCATGCAAGTATACTTTTGATTTGATGCTTTGAAAATGAAATGCTGATGTTCTTCTCATATAGTTACATGGAACTTCTCAATAGTTCCGTTTTCGGTTTCGTTCTATCACTCACCTATTTATGTATTCATGTGTGTATGTTGTTTGGTTTATTTATATTCATATAAATATCTATATTTAGTTAATAAAACTTGTACATAATATGTATTTGGTTTTGTTTTGTTTGCAATACAAAGTCACTTTTACGGTCGCGGTTTTTGCAACTGGCTCAAAATGCTGTACATGCTAAGAAATAATTATTCTTCTGTGACCATGGAAGATACCCTTTTCTTAGAATAAATTAATAATCAAAAGAGTTCGTTGAATGAACTGATTAATTGATTGTAATATTAATTCAGCCACATCAAGTTAATCCAATTAACTGACCCAAATATTCATAATGAATAATAACGAGTTATTATTGATTATTAATATTTCATATAGCTGATCCTTTACAATGGTCACAGATAATAGCTTCGATGTACTTTGCCTTACTGAAACCTGGCTTAAACCAAATGAGTATTTCGGTCTAAATGAGTCTACCCCGCCAGGATACTGTTATAAGCATTAGCCCCGTCCGATCGGTCGTGGCGGCGGAGTTGCAACAATCTATAGAGATATTCTTAATGTTACTCAGAAAACAGGTCACAGGTTTAATTCGTTTGAAGTACTTGTGCTAAATGTTACGCTCTTAAATGTAAGAAAGAAATCCCTATTATCTCTAGCCTTGGCTACTGTATATAGACCTCCAGGGCCATATGCTGAATTCCTAAAATAGTTTGCAGACTTTCTCTCAGATCTATTGGTCAATGCCGATAAAGCAATAATTGTTGGAGATTTTAACATACACGTAGATAACACAAATGATGCGTTAGGGACTGCGTTTACAGATTTATTAAACTCATTTGGGGTCAAGCAAAACGTCAGTGGTCCCACTCATCGTCTAAATCATACACTAGATTTAATTATATCATACGGAATCAATCCAACCGATATATATATTATACCGCAAAGTGACGATCTCACTGATCATTACATGGTAACTTTTATACTACGCACTGCTGAAATTTGTCATGTTGCGCCACGTTATAGACCAGGCAGAACAATCCTTCCGACCACTATAGATAGATTCTCAAATAGCTTACCTGATCTTTCTCAGCTTGTGAACCCAAACAAACAGATGAACTAGAGGAAATGACTAGCAGTTTGAGCACCATTTTCTCTAGTACATTAGATATTGTTGTACCAATTAGATTAAAAAAGGTTAGAGAGAAAACTAAAGCACCATGGTACAATAGTACTACACATGTTATCAAGAGAGAAACTCGTAACTTAGAGCGTAAATGGAAACAAACTAATTTAGAGGTCTTTAGAATCGCGTGGAAAGACAGTATGTCAAGTTATAAAAAGGCTCTAAAAGCAGCCAGGGCTGAGCATCTCCGCAAACTAATAGAAAATAACCAAAATAATCCAAGGTTTTTATTCAACACCGTGGCTAGACTAACAAATAAACAGACATCACCAGAGCAAAATATTCTGTTACAGTATAGCTGTAATGATTTTATGAATTACTTCAATGAGAAAATAGAAAGCATCCGAAACACAATTGTAAATGTACAATCCTCTATGGTGTCTTATGATTCAGCCTCAATTATGGCCCCTCAAGAACAACTACACCGCTTTACAACTATAGGACAGGAAGAGCTAAATAAACTTATCATTGCATCTAAACCAACAACATGTTTATTAGATCCAATACCCACTAAACTACTGAAAGAAGTGTTACCTGTAGTGGAAGAGCCTCTTTACAATATTATTAACTCGTCTTTATTTTTAGGTCATGTTCCAAAAATATTCAAGCTGGCAGTAATAAAACCTCTTATTAAGAAACCGCAATTAGATCCAAATAACTTAGCAAATTACAGACCCATTTCAAATCTTCCATTTATGTCTAAAATACTAGAAAAAACTGTGTCCGCTCAATTGTGCTCTTTCCTGCAAGAAAATGAGATATATGAAAAATTTCAGTCAGGATTCAGACCGCATCATAGCACAGAAACTGCGCTAGTTAAAATTACAAATGATTTACTTTTAGCTTCTGACCAAGGCTGTATCTCAATACTAGTTCTACTCGATCTTAGCGCTGCGTTTGACACTATCGATCATAAAATACTCTTGGATCGAATACAAAACTACACTGGTGTTCAGGGACAGGCATTAAGCTGGTTCAGATCGTACTTATCAGACCGTTACCATTTTGTCTGTTTAAATGGGGAAAAATCGAAGATAACGTCAGTAGACTATGGAGTGCCGCAAGGATCGGTGTTAGGCCCTCTGCCATTTTCAATATATATGCTGCCACTTGGTAATATTATAAGAAAACATGGAATTAATTTCCACTGCTATGCTGATGACACTCAATTATATATTTCATCACGACCAGATGAAAACACTAACTTATCTAAATTGACAGAGTGTCTTAAAGATATAAAATGCTGGATGACGTGTAATTTCCTGCTATTAAATCGAGATAAAACTGAGGTATTACTTATTGGTCCAAAAAACTACCCACAAAATCTCTTACAATACAACTTTAATTTAGAAGGATGTCCTGTTACTATATCCACTACTATAAAAGACCTGGGTGTTATACTAGACCGCAACTTGTCTTTTGAAAATCATATTTCATATATTACAAGAACTGCCTTTTTCCACCTTAGAAACATTGCTAAATTACGTAACATGCTATCTGTTTCTGATGCAGAAAAGTTAGTTCATGCATTCATGACCTCGAGACTAGATTACTGTAATGCTTTATTAGCCGGTTGTCCTGCATCCTCAATAAACAAGCTACAGTTAGTGCAAAATGCAGCCGCTAGAGTTCTTACTAGGTCAAGAAAATATGATCATATAACACCAATTTTATCATCTCTACATTAAGTTCCGTATCAGTTACAAAGTATTACTACTGACCTATAAAGCCCTAAATGGTTTAGCTCCTGTGTATTTAATGGATCTTCTATCGCCCTACAATCCATCGCGTTCTTCAAGATCCCTAAATTCGAGGCTTCTGGTCATTCCTAGGATTTCTAAGTCCACTAAAGGAGGGAGGGCGTTCTCACATTTAGCTCCTAAACTCTGGAATAGCCTTCCTGATACTGTTTGTTGCTCAGACTCGCTCTCCCAGTTCAAAACTAGATTAAAGACGCATCTCTTCAGCCAAGCATTCACATAATGCTTACCTTTTATACCACTGTTGAATCAGATCGAATGCATTAATATTATGAACAGCAGCCACGCTAATTATTTCCCATCTGCTTTTCTGCTGTTATCTCGGGACGCTAGTCCCGAGGTAAATAGCGTTCGTCAGCTCCAGTTTGTATCCAGCGTCTCACGGAGACTTCAGATGCCCCAACACCTGCGATGAGACGACTCGACGCCTGTGAAGAGACGACTCAACGCCGGCGATATGTTATGCCCTAAATTAATACATGATGATTAACTAACTGTATTTTTCTATGTACATTTCTGAAATGCACTTTCTGTGAAGCTGCTTTGAAACAATATGTATTGTGAAAAGCGCTATACAAATAAATTTGAATTGAATTGAATTGAATGAGCCAAAATGTTTGCGCAAGAGCCCATAGATGGCCTGTGGGTTACTCTGGACATCAATTTCACCATTTCTTATCCCAAATCTCACAGCATCCTTTGCTCTGCCTCTCAGGTGGACAATAATTTCCTCAGCCTGATTTTCCAGCTGAACATCGCTTTTTCTTACGTAATTCTTCATTAATTCCTCCCATTCATCGACAGCCAGTGCTGAACTCTCTCCTCGGAAAACGGGTGGGTCTTTGACTCTCCGAGTGACCAACTAGACTTGGGAGAGATCTAGTTTTTGACGGGGAAAGAGGCTTTTCTATTGCATATTTCTTCATGACTTGCATGCACAGTAGCTGTAGGGGTAAATGTGTTGAGGTGTGACATAATGCTATCAACTAGCTACTTCCATATCTGCTGCACAATGGTGCTCATTTGGTCAATCAGTCTCACATCATCAGAGGGAGGGTTAGTAACTGATGTACTAGTGCACTGTGGTGAGTGTAACTCAATCATAGGCTGACTTTGGGGTGCCACTACATCCCTATGTCTAAAAGGACTATGAACAGAATCCTCACCAAAATATGTTTTATCCCCCCCTAGATGGTCACCCAGTGAGAATGGAACGGGTGTGCTATGTAGCCCTCTACCTCTACCAATACCTAGAGGAGTCATTTCAGAGGTAGTTGTCATGATTCTGCCTTAGTGTCCTTGATTTTCCCTGGTCGTTAGGCAGGATCATGACGGAATCATGTTTTGTGTATAAGCGCATGGCCACCAATTGTTTGGACCATGTGCTTGTGTTGTCTCGTTATGTTACTCCGCCCCCTTGTTACCCTCGTCTTGTCATTATTGTCTAGTCAGTTTCACCTGTCCTCGTCATTAGTGTTCCCCTATTTAATCCCCTTGTGTTTGCTGTCCTGTGCCGGTTCATTGTTTCTCATAGTGTGATTTACCTTCACCATCTCCAGATTTCCCATAACTTTGCCTCAGTTCTGTTTGTTGACTTCAGCTCCGCATTCAATACAATCCAGCGCCATCAACTCATCAAGAAACTACAGCACCTGAATGTCACCCCTCTCCTCATCCACTGGATAAACAACTTTCTCAGCAACAGGCCACAGACAGTGAAAATAGGGACTACAACATCATCAACCATTATCACCAACACTGGAACCCCACAAATGACACAAATGACTGCCAGAGTTCACTACCCAACACCACTTACTACAAATATGCAGATGACACAGCCATAGTAGGACTACTTACAGACAACAGTTCCATCACAGCCTACCACCAGTCCATCACAGATTTTGCACTGTGGTGTTCTGATAACTACCTCCAACTCAACATTGACAAGACAAAAGAACTGGTTATTCATGCATCAAAATCACCCCCTGGACTCACTCACATCACTATACATGGCCAACCAGTGGCACAGGTCAGCACTTTCAAATATCTTGGTCTCACCATTGACAATAAGCTTAACTTCAATGAACATGTCACCATTACACAGAAACGTGCACAACAGAGACTGTATGCAATATGCAAACTAAGATCACTGTATGTTGCCCCCCATCTTCTTTTGCTACTCTACAAAAGCATCATCCAACCCCTTCTACTCTACTGCTCCCCCTGTTTTTTCACCATACTAAATGTCATCAGCAAGAACAAACTAATTAAAATCTCACACTTAGCATCCAAGATAATACAGCTTCCCACCCCCAGCCTCACTGATGCAAATGACACAGCCATCACACGCCTTGCACGCACCATAGTAAGCAGCCCTGACCATCCCCTGAACCGGTTCTTCACCCTACTCCCATCTGGCTGCAGATACAGAGCCCTGGACTGGAAAAAAGCGCACTTTAAGAAAAGTTTTATACCCTCAGCAATCACTGCACTTAACAAACTCCCGTGACACTACCCATTGGGGGGTGTTATATGTTATATGTTATACGTTATATGTATGAGGCTGTGTACATCCTGCATGGAATGTAACAATGACATGTGTGAAAAAGAATATCCTTATAGGACAATAAAGACTAAAGAAAGATTTCTACCTGTGTGTTAAACTTACCTGTGAGTACCTTGTGAGAGTTTTGTCTGGAGAATTACTGATCCTGTTTCTGTAGTTAGTTTATAGTCTAGTTTGTCAGTCCTAGTTTAGTCTGGTCTAGTCTTGTTATTTATTTTGCTGTTCATGTTTTGCCCCCTCGTGGGTTTTGTTTTCTCTGTTTTCTGTCTTTAATCTGCGCCTGGGTTCACCTTCCACCGTCATAACAGAATGAACCGGCCACCAAAGAACCCAGCAGACAGTATGTCCTCTTTTGTTGAGCATAACCCGGATGACCTTGCACAATGGTGGCGGAGGACTATTTCTGATGCAAGTAATGGCAAGCTGCCGATTCCTCCCCAGGGAGAGCGGTCCCTGAGCGAATACGCCCAGGTTGCAAACGAGAGGAGGCTTTTCCTACCTGATATCCTTCTCAACCGCTACCTCATTGCGGGTCTCAACGCTCCTCCACCCCTGGCTGAACCGGAGAAGCTGGTCTGCTGCCCGTTTGGTGAGATGGTGGATTGTTTGTCACGGAGGGAGTCGCGGCGTTCCACCTTGTCGTCACCATCACCCAAGCTGTCAGCGATCCCGGAGGGTCGTGTCCTGGCTGTGGTTACACAGGGGAATCAAGCTGGCTCCACTTCCAATCCCGAGGCATCAGCCGTACCCGAAAGTCTCCTCGGTAAGCGAGGGAGACGGACCTCATGGGAGTCTGCATCAGAATCCTCTGCGACGGAAATAGCCCTGTCTGAGACTGTCCTCCATGCCCCAGTCACAGCTCCTGTTGAGCTTCCCCAACCAGTCACTAGTCCAATGGCATCTGCTCTGCGGCCAAGGAGAAAGAAGATAAGGAAGGGAGTCTCCAATCCTTTGTCTCTGTCTGTTCCAGAGCCCGCTACTGCAAGCGCTGTTCCAGAGCCCGCTACTGCAAGCGCTGTTCCAGAGCCCGCTACTGCAAGCGCTGTTCCAGAGCCCGCTACTGCAAGCGCTGATCCCAAACCAGCTGTTCAGAGCGCTGATCCCAAGTCAGCTGCTGTGAGAGTTGTGGCCGATCAAGCTGCAGATGCAGTCCTGCAATCTGTATCAGCTCGTCAAGAGATGCCTGTCGTTGTTGCTGCCAAGACTTTGTCTGACTATCTGTCTTGTCTAGTCAAAATCCTTGAGATTCCTGTCATGTCCTCAAGTCCTGTGCCCACAGCTGAGGAGAGTGCGGTTTCCAAGTCTTCCACAGAGAGCGCTGTTTCCAAGTGTTCCACGGAGAGCGCTGTTTCCAAGTCTGCTGCAGAGAGCGCTGTTTCGAGGCCTGCTGCAGAGAAGGCTGTCTCCGGGACTACTGCAGAGAACTTTGTTTCTGAGTCGGCGATGGAGAGTGCTGGTTCCGAGGTGGGGGTTCTGTCATGATTCTGCCTTAGTGTCCTTGATTTTCCCTGGTCGTTAGGCAGGATCATGACGGAATCATGTTTTGTGTATAAGCGCATGGGCAATTGTTTGGACCATGTGCTTGTGTTGTCTCGTTATGTTACTCCGCCCCCTTGTTACCCTCGTCTTGTCATTATTGTCTAGTCAGTTTCACCTGTCCTCGTCATTAGTGTTCCCCTATTTAATCCCCTTGTGTTTGCTGTCCTGTGCCGGTTCATTGTTTCTCACAGTGTGATTTCTACCTGTGTGTTAAACTTACCTGTGAGTTTTGTCTGATCCTGTTTCTGTAGTTAGTTTATGGTCTAGTTTGTCAGTCCTAGTTTAGTCTGGTCTAGTCTTGTTATTTCTTTTGCTGTTCATGTTTTGCCCCCTCGTGGGTTTTGTTTTCTCTGTTTTCTGTCTATAACAAATTTTGTGTCACTGCATCCTGTCTGCGCCTGGGTTCACCTTCCACCGTCATAACAGTAGTAAATTTGCTGATACTCATACTTACTTAACCCTTACTTAAATAAAATGACAGTTTGAAGTAAATATGGCTGTTAACAACTAAATAAGCCTGACAGTCAAATACACTGATGGAAGAAGTGCAGCTCCACAATGATGCAGCGGCAAGAAGACATCAGTCCCGGTCCGGCGTAGTCATGGACGAGTCACGGCACCAATGTGACCTCTGTGATAAGTCTTCTGTCTGATATAATCTCTCGGAGCCCATCAGGTTTGTTGTAACAGCAGGTTTATTTCACATCTGCATTCATGAATAAGGACAACAGTGTTGAATAGTCATATCATGTGGACAAACAGCGCATGCTCTGTCTCAGGGAAAATCCTCCGTTGCTTTGTTGGAGATTACTGTATGTACTACTCTTAAAGCTCTACACAAAAGTAAAGTACAGTTTGACACATTGATCATGTGGATTTAAACTCATATAAACTGAATAAATAAAACACACCAAATTGTCCCGAGACACAGCACGATGGGAGGCAACCGACCACGGGGCCACCTGCCATAATGAACGCCCGTGCCACCTCAGCTGATGTAGTGGAGGCCAGGGGCACCACTTCCGGCCACCTGGTGGTCCTGTCCACCATGGTGAGGAGGTAGGTGTAACCACGGGAGGGGGGAAGTGGGCCCACCAGGTCCACATTCACATGATCAAAATGCCTCTCTGGCACTTTGAAGGGTGCCAAAGGGGCCTTGGTATGACGAGTCACCTTTGCGCGCTGGCACGCCACACAGGAAGCAGCCCAAGCCCTGACATCCCTCCGCAGGCCCGGCCAGACGAACTTGGCCCCCACCAGCTTGGTTGAGGCCTTCACTCCTGGGTGGGAAAGACCGTGTATAGTGTCAAACACCTTACGCCTCCAGCCAGCAGGTACCATGGGGCGCGGTTGGCCAGTGGAGACGTCGCAGAGGAGTGTAGAGTTGGCAGTGTCAAACACCACATCCTCCATGAGCAGCGTCGTGGGAGCCGTCCTGTAGGCTTGCACCTCAGAGTCCGCGGTTTGATCCTCAGCCATAGCTGCGTAGTCGAGGCCCAAGTGGACGGAACCAATGATCGCCCGGGAGAGGCAGTCGGCCACGAAGTTGTCCTTGCCGGCCACATGCTGAATGTCGGTGGTATACTCGGATATGGCAGAGAGCTGACGCTGCTGGCGACCAGACCATGGCTCCGAAGACTTGGCCATAGCAAACGTCAGCGGCTTGTGGTCAACGAAAGCCGTGAACCGCCGGCCCTCCAACAGGAAACGGAAATGACGGGTGGCGAGGAAAAGACCCAGAAGCTCCCTGTCGAAGGCGCTGTATTTCCTCTCGTTGTCCCGGAGCTTCCTGCTGAAAAAGGCCAGCGGCTGCCAGGCTCCGCCCACCCACTGCTCACACACAGCCCCAACGGCGTAGTCCGAGGCGTCCGTAGTCAGAGTCACTGGGGCGGTAGGAGATGGGTGCGCTAGCAGAGCAGCGTTGGCCAGCGCAGTTTTGGCAGCATCAAAAGCACCAGTCATCTCTGGGGACCAATCCAACACGTCCGCCGCCCGCCCACCACGTAAAGCATCGTACAATGGTCGCATGAGCTGAGCCGCATGGGGGAGGAAACGGTTGTAGAAGTTCACCATACCCAGAAACTCCTGCAGGGACTTTATAGTGCGTGGGCGTGGGAAATTGGCGACGGCGTCCACCTTGGCCGGGAGGGGGACGGCCCCCTGCGGTGTGACGTGATGGCCGAGGAAAGTGATGGATGACCGGCCAAACTCACACTTGGCCGGGTTGACGATGAGACCATGCTCACTGAGCCTGCCGAACAGCTGCTGGAGATGCGTCAGGTGGTCGTCTGCGGACGCGCTGGCCACGAGAATGTCGTCCAAGTACACGAACAGAAACGGCATGTCTCTCAGCACAGAGTCCATAAGGCGCTGAAACGTTTGCGCTGCCCCTTTAAGGCCGAACGGCATCCGTAGGAATTCGAAAAGGCCAAAGGGTGTGATGACCGCTGTCTTGGGGACATCCTGCGGGTGGACAGGCACCTGGTGGTAACCGCGCACCAGGTCCACCTTTGAGAATATGGTGGCGCCGGCTAGGTGGGCGGAGAAGTCCTGTATGTGCGGCACAGGGTACCGGTCGGGGGTTGTAGCATTGTTCAGGCGACGGAAATCACCACAAGGACGCCAACTGCCATCGGCCTTTGTCACCATGTGCAGGGGGGAAGCCCACGGGCTGTTGGAGCGGCGCACGATGCCGAGGTGCTCCATAGTGGCAAACTCCTCCCTGGCGATCGCGAGCTTGGCAGAGTCGAGGCGCCGAGCTCGTGCATAGACTGGTGGGCCCACCGTAGTGATGTAGTGCTCCACGCCTTGCTTAGCCACCGCCGATGAAAACGTGGGTGTGGTGATGTCAGGGAACTCAGCGAGAAGGCGTTGATACAGGTCCCCTGTGGCAAACGTGTTCGACAGACAAAGCGCCCCCGTCCCCCCCAGTGTACAGGGGTACGAAGCAAAAGAGAGGGCGTCGATCAGGCGGTGGTTTGTAACGTCCACCAACAGCCTGTAAGCACAGAGGAAATCTGCCCCTAGGAGCGACGTAGACACGGCGGCCATGACGAAATCCCAGCCGAAACGCCGCCCGCCGAAACACACTTCCACATACCTTGTGCCATAGGTACGAATGGGTGTGCCGTTGGCGGCATCCATCGGGGGGCCATGCCCGCCAGCCATGGTGTCCACCGGCTTCGCCGGCAGGATGCTACGCTGAGCCCCCGAATCGACCAGCAGCCGCCGGCCGGACAATGTGTCCGTGATGAATAACAGCTTGCAGACCCGGCCAGCGCCCATAGCTGCTAATGAGCGCCGGCCCTGGCTTTTCCCTGGGCTCCAAAACTGCAAGGCTGGCGACACTGTTTGGCCTTGGCCCCAAACCTTGAATGGTAATAACACCACCCGTCTTCACGCTGTCGGCGGGCCGTCACCGCAGCCGCGGTATCCGGGTCGTCCGCCGCGGGTTGCAACGGGACAGCCGTGTGCAGGGGGGGAAGCAGTGCGTGGACAAACTGTTGCCGGTTGGCGAGAAAAATCCTGTCTGCCTCCACAGCAAGCGCTCGGTAGTCTCTGGAGGAGGGGAGGGCGGAGCTGGCCAGTGCGGTGCGGACGGGTGCTGGAAGCTGCCGCAGGAATATGTGGGCGAAAAGGAACGCGGGATCCGCCGCGCCCAGCACCGCTAGCATCCTCTCCATTAACTCAGACGGCTTACTGTCGCCAAGGCCGTTCAGGGACAACAGGCGATCTGCCTTCTCTAGCTCCGACAGTTCAAAGAGGTTCAACAGAAACGTTTTGAGTGCGTCGTATTTGCCGTCAGCTGGCGGAGCCTCTAATAACGCCATAGCCCTGGCTGTTGTCGAGGCATCTAAGGCCGCTACTACATGGAAATATTTTGTAACGTCCTGTGTTATTCCCCTCAGCTGGAACTGTGCCTCGATGTGTTGAAACCACGGCCGCGGATTGTGCTGCCAAAAGTCCGGTAACTTGATGGTGGCCGCGTATATAGCGCCGACATTAGCCGCTCCGCTAACAGCATCCGGCGCCGCAGCAGCAGCATTTTCGCCACCGTCGTTGTGTGACATAATTCAGCCGTATCCAACTCGCGTCGGGTCACCAATGTGGAGTGCAATAAGGAGTAGACAAGAGACAGAGATGCGTCGAGTCAGCTTTACTCTCCACTTCAATAAATCAGAACTGTGTACAGCAGTGGGATCGACACAACAACGTTAAACCGGAAACTCTAACATACTTCCCCTTCCCTTAAAGGTATATTCCCTTGGTGAATGTCTCTCAGTGTTATTTGTGGGTCACCACAGTATAATCTATTCAAATTTGTACAATTGCCTGTGGTTGAAGTCTTAAGACTGTCTGGATTAATCTGTGTAGCTTCCTGTAGAGCAGAAACAGTCATTACCTTCTGCAGTTCCTACATCCCTGCCATTGCCATTTGTACTTTCTGTGTTTCACAAGGTACAGGCTCACGTCCTCATTGTCAAGGACACATGAAAAGTCTCTGCTCTTTGTTTTTGAAAGATGGCTTTTAAAAGTGCCATTCAAAGGGGTGCAGCCACCCACAAGCAGCAGAACAATTCAAACTTTATCAAAGATGAATGTGCATTCATACAAGGCAAATACGGGTTTCTTTAAAGGGTTGAAAGATGGTTAAGAATGAATTTTTGAAAAGATGTATCTTGAATGAATAAAGCATTTTTAATTTGAATTATTATGTATAACCTGCGATAGGGTCTCATAATGAGTAATCCAAGCGTCACCATTACAGGCCTCTGGACTATTGCTTTATGAAGTCAGTGCATGTGTTATTACTCTCAGTACGGCCACATTTCATGTATAGAAAATAAGCCCTTCTTTGTAATGAAAAAAGGGCATCGCTATATTTAATATATATAAGGACCTTTAATTTCCTCTTGAGTTTTCCCATGTTTTCTTGTGATTATTATTGGTTATAAGGCTGATATGTTTGTCATGCTATCTAATAAATAATAATATTACTGGAATCACAACATGGACGTCATTGCTCTGACGCATTGCCTCAATACAAGCTTTAAAGTGTTTCCTGCAGGCTACTTTGGTTGTTTATCTGTCAATGTGTTATTTATAATAGAGCATGTGCAGTTGCATCTGCGCGTTCTTATGGAATTCTGCTCACTAGCCATTAATGAAGAAAAGAAGAGATTTAGAAACCAGATATAGGATGGAAAAAAAAAACAGAGCGGTTGCTTTCCTTACCACTTTATGGGTCCTACTAACTAATTAAATTAAATTAAATTCAGGAGACACACTGATATAAAAATGAAATGCTCCTGCTCTAGTGTGAAAAACATAAAGGAAAATAGACATCATTTAACAAAAAGTTCAAAGCAAGAAAGCAATTAGAACAGCCTAATGTAAATTTAAGAAGGTCATGTTGATGGCAAGTAATAGTTGGTGATATGGGAAACCAGTACAAAGATACTGTAGTATTTCAGAATGAATTTCAGTTCAATTCATTGTAACTATACTTACCCTAACTCTTTGCTTGCAACACTAAATAAACCAGTTTTTTTTAAACAAATTGGTTGGGCAAATGATTCAAATGACTGGCTTATAAAGACAGCTGCTTTTAGCCTCCTATTGTGTATCAATGTAAACACATTCCAATCAACCAATCAGATTTGAGGGACAAGTTTAAGGTTTATTTCAAGTTTAGGCTTACAACATACTGCCAATCCAAAAGTGTATGTTAATTGTCAATCATCTTTGACTATAGTGATCCTGACAGTAGTAATATAAGTAACATGGTGTATTGAAAAGCAATACAAAGTGTACAGTGCAAAGACTAAATGTTTTTTGATATCACATCAGTATCTACTTATAAATTATGCTTCTGATCTCATTCATAGATCTTTTACCATACTGTGTCTAAAACATGCATTGTTCTTCTAATACATGTATATTGAAGATAATTGAAAGTTGTATAATGAATTAATGCTCACACACTCACACACACACAGCTGTGTTTTTGTGATATATGAGGACATTCCATAGGCGTAATGACTTTTATACTGGACAAACTGTATATTCTATCCCCCTACACTGCCCCTATCCCTAAACCTACCCATCACAAGAGACATGCTGCATTTTTACATTAAAAAAAAACATTGTTTTTTATGTTTTTTAAGCTATTTGAAATATGAGGACTCATGCAATGTCCTCATATATCACGTGTAAGTTGTAATACCAGTGTAATATGCATGTCATTATACACATTTGTGTCCTCATAACAAAAACAAAAGCGCACACACACACACACACACACACACACACACACACACACACACACACACACACACACGCACACACACACACACACACACACACACACACACACACACACACACACACACACACACACACACACACACACACACACACACACACTTGTTGTGTTTTCATGTTTTATGGGGACTTTCCATAGACATAAGGATTTTTATACTGTACAGACTGTATATTCTATTCCCTTACACTAACCCTATCCCTAAACCTACCCATCACAGGAAACATTCTGCATTTTTACATTTTCAAACAACATCACTTAGTATGATTTATAAGCTGATTTCCTCATGGGGACCAAAAAATGTCCCCACACGAACAAGGATTTCGGATATTGCCATCCTTGTGGGGACATTTTGTCCCCATAACGTAGGGTTTACCAGGCCACACACACACACACACACACACACACACAGTGCACACAGTGCATCCGAAAAGTATTTACAGCACTTCACTTTTTTTTCACATGTTTCAGCCTTATTCCAAAATAGATTCAATTCATTATTTTCCTCAAAATTCTACAAACAATACCCCATAATGACAATGTGAAAGAAGTTTGTTTGAAATCTTTGCAAATTTATCAAAAATAAAAAACGAAAATTTCACATGTACATAAGTATTCACAGCCTTTGCCATGACACTCAAAATTGGGTTATGTATGCAAGACATGATTTGGAAAGGCACACACTTGTCTATATTAGGTCCCACAGTTAACAGTGCATGTCAGAGCACAAACCAAGCCATGAAGTCCAAGGAATTGTCTGTAGACCTCCGGGACAGGATTGTATCAAGGCACAGATCTGGGGAAGTGTACAGAAACAGTTCTGCAGCATTGAAGGTCCCAATGAGCACAGTGGCCTCCACCCATAAATGGAAGAAGTTTTGAACCACCAGGACTCTTCCTAGAGCTGGCCGCCCGGCCAAACTGAGCGATCGGGGGAGAAGGGACTTAGCCAGGGAGGTGACCAAGAACCCGATACACACACATATAAATACTCAAATACATGGTAAATTGACTGCATTTTATATAGCGCTTTCACAGACCCAATGGCCACCAAAGCGCTTTACATTTGCCTCACATTCACCCATTCACACACTCATTCATACACAGACGGCGGTGTCTGCCATACAAGGCGCCATCCAGCTCGTCGGGAGCAGCTGGGGTTAGGTGTCTTGCTCATGGACACCTCGACACTTGGTCAGGTGGAACCAGGGATTGAACCACCAACCTTTCGGTTTGCAGACAACCTACATGAACCACTGAGCCACTGCCGCTGCACATACATACACACATATTTTATTTATGTTACATTTCTGTATGTGTAATTCTGTTAAAAACTTTTATTACTGAAATTTGTGTGACATTGGATGGAACTTCTTTTTTATACCTTGATTATATCATTCCTGATTTGTGTGAAAACTATTTTAGTCAGTGTGATGGCGTGCCTAAGTGAAGCACAAATGTTTCATTCAAACTGAAGTAGAACAAAATAACTGATTCAACTCCCCTGCTTATGTTATACTGGATAAGAAGCTACAGACAAACAATGATTAAATACACCTAAAACAGGTGCTAGGGTTCTTTTCTTCTGAGCAACATTTCCTAACCTCTCTTGACCTCTGTTTCCTTACCTTCAGGTGTGTGTGGAATCGCCTGCATACATGTATATGTCCCCACTCCTTTCAACAACAAAATAAGAATTACTTGACAAGCACCCGCTCCACTCTCTTTCTCTCGTCCTCTGTCACGTTTTCATCATCCTGGGAGGAAAATGTAGATGTGTTGATTACTCAGACTGAGCAATGGACAGTGTGATCACATCCACTCTCCCTTCTGCCATCTTCACAGAGAAAAGGAGAGAGGGCTGATTTCCAGGGAACAAGCACATGTTATTTTTGCATTACATGATTAGTGGTGAACTGCTTCAGAACCCATATTTTACATTTGACTCAATTACAAAATTGTATAAAAGTAAAGAAAAAAAGTACAAACAAAAATAAAAACACCTATTAATATTACTATGAACAGCATAGTTCCAATAATACACAAAAGTATTAACACTTGTGAATTGATAATTAATAATATTTAATATAGTTTGCATCATATTTTCTTTTACCTTGCAATTTTGTAAACGGTTTTCAAGGATGGTGAGGGAATGTCAAACGACCTGGTTTAGCTAGTTTGGGCATCAATTTATTTTTTCAGTGTCCTTGCTACATATGTTATAGTAATAACAATATGTAGTATTTAGTAATAACAGTAAATTATGCATAATACATGCAACAACACATAAACCAAACTCTATTCCTAACCCTAAACCCTATAAGTACAGTACATGTTGTTTATTACTCAGTTCTTAAATGTGTAATTACACCGTAAAAATGACACCTTAAAATGTAACCCTATTTTTTTTACTAAAATGAATTGGCACACTTTCTGATGCACAACTTTTAATGACAAAACACATGGGAAGCATACAGGTATCAATCCATCCATCGGACTTCAGTGTCATTGAACTGGTATTACACTGGAAATAAAATATTTTTTTTTCTTTTACTTTTCCTCTAGTATTATGGCCCACAGCTCCTATATGTGTTAGTTGTTTTTGTTTAGTCATCCATAAGTATTCTCCTAGTTTTTTTTTGTTCAATTTCCCCCAAGTTTGGCTGATATGATCTTCACACAAAGCCTCATAAAAGTTATCAGATTTAGCATAATAAAAAATAAAAAAATGAATCACACCCTTGTGAATTTGACAATGTTGGTGAACAAACAAATCAGGAATGCGGTTTTACTCCAAAGGTTGTGTGTGAACCACTATTCTAGCCTGCTACATACTGTGCGATTTCAGCAATTCTATAAAATCATTACAAATCACACTGTACGACATGGATCTAATAAATGTGGGTTTGTAGACTGTACGATGATGACACCGATTGAATCGTAGGTTACAAAGCAAGTTAGCATAATTAAACGTCATCAGCAGGCACCAGTGGTAAACAAATAGAGCAAGATGCATCACTCTTTGACAATTGGGGTTTTTATGTGCATTGAAAAAACAAATAGGAGGAAGCGAATTAGGAAAAATATGGATGTGGTCATGGCTAGGAAAAGAGGCCAACTTGGCATGCCAATTTTGCAAATGGAGCTTGAAGTAAGTTGTTTTAAAGTTTTAGCACCATGTCACATTGATCAATATGCCATTTCATGTGGCATTTTTATTGGCTAGTCAGCAGACGTAGGTCGTAGCAGCAAACACACTGTAAGGTGATCATGCTATATTTCTGACACTGTCAGAAAATGTTTGCAGGTTATCTTTGGTCGCAAGACCGTGGCAATGGCCGTCTTAGAACCTCTCTGATGTAGGACCACCATTTAGGAGCCACGACCACAGAAATCGCCACAATTAGTCATCTTTCATCTGGGACATCCTACAATGTGTACCGGGCATTAAAGTCACACATCTGTCGTCCTTGAATCTTGGCATTGTGCAGATTGGCTGTGCTTGGCCCTGTAATTGTTGTCTGCAGCTATATTCTATATGTGTAATTGAATATAAGCAATTATGAACATCACATTCATGTTGAGATTTAAATTTAGTAAGTAAGTAAATAGCAAGTTGTCATTTAGCATTTGCTTTCCTCTCTTTACAGTTTATTTATTACAGGTGCAGCTCCCCTGGAGCAAGCTGAGATTAGGTGCTCTGCTAAAGGGCACAGTGGTAATTGCTCAAAGACCCTGTATGCAAAACCACTTGCAACATCTAATTGTAACCCCAGGTAAAGTTAGCTATGCGTTTTAGTGTTTATTAAAAAAAGATTGTCACATTTACATGCAATTTAGATGTAAAAAAATAATAATAATTTAAAATGTGAAATCAATAAACAAAAAAAACTTTGTGATGAATTAAGTGTTAAGTTCACATAAAGTGATTTAATATCAATGTATTATACTATCAACTAAAACAGTTAATAATTAACTAAAAAGTGTTAAATTAATGTGTGTTTCATTTAATGTATTATTTACTTGTTCATTTATTTATTTATGTAATTGCAAGAGCATTTGTCTGGTTAATTAATTATTTTTAATAAACCAGACTCAAAGACAGATTAGCGAACCCAAACAGGGGTTTATTGTACAGAGAATGAAATGGAGCAATGCAGGTGAGTAAATAAAAACAGTTCCCTTTCGTTGTCACTCCGAGTTCCGTCGGATGACGACGAATGGGGTTTCGCTTAGAAAGCCTATCGACTTCGAGTATACAAAACGAGCCAATGGCAAAGAAATGCCATGGGTCTGCGGAATTTGCATAGCGTATCTCCCCCTTACCTCGTGGGTATAAAGGAGGACGCCTTGGCAATATGCAGATATGTTTTCCCTTCGGAGGCAAGAGCATCTCTTCACTCCACAGCCATTTCTGACTTCACTCTACGAGACGAGCCACTCTCTCCGGTGTTGGTGTGACGGCGATCTGCAGCGAGTTCACATTGCCTGGTGATCTATGCAGTGATCTGCCAATGAGTGTGTTCTCCCTGCTCGCTTCAACATCGCGGAGTTTTTTCTCCTCTCACAAAAGAGCTCGCACGCGGCACGTCTTTTTAAAGACGGCTCGCCCGTGCATTTCTGGTTGCGGTCGACTCATTTCCGATTTTGATGGGCACATTCTCTGCTCTGCGTGCTTGGGCTTGATCACGCTAGAGCAGCGTTTGTGGATGACTCACGTTCTCCCCGAGGGAACGTGACCATCGCGTCATTACGGTCGAGACTCAATGATCTCGTTAGAGAGAGAGTCCCCTCATCCACACCCCGATCTAACACTCTCCACGTGAGGTACTACTTCGGCTGGTGGCCAGGGTGACCTGAGGGTGTGAGTGTGGAACAAATCCGCCGACAGTTTGTCTGTGGACCACGCCCCCCTCTTCAGTGACGCAACCCGCGAGTGTTCAGGGGATTCCCCGGGTCTATTTTCGGATGCCCCGCGGGTTTCCCTTGACGCTCCAGAATCGGATCTGTTGTCCATCGCAGCATCACAGGGCGGGCTAGAATCTTCAGGAAGTGAAGATTCGACAGTGCTGCCACTTTCGGGTGTGCATATGGCATTTGTCATATGCTTTCCCGGGCCGCTGCGAGCATCGGACTAGAGTGGAACCTTCCACCCTGTCCGAGCGCTCGCTGCTGGACGATTGGTTTTGGGTGTGGCCGCTGACTCCTGTCGGCGTCCACTCCAATGCCTTTCTTCCCGGATGTGCATCAGGAGATCTCGAAATCCTCGAAGACCCCCATGTCTTCCAGCGATCCCTCGTTGATCTCCTCCGCCCTTCCTTCCCTCGACGGGGCCGCTGCGCATTGGGGACACTGGGGTCCCCCCGGTTGAACGCTCTGTTGCGATGCTACTGTGTCCTCAGAATGCTTCCTCTCGGCGCGATCCTAAGCACCCGTCCAAAGCCTGTAGTTTTTCGTCTACACTTGTGGCGAATTCCTATAGCGCTACAGGACAGGCAGCCGCCTCACTGCATGCCATGGCCATTCTGCTGGTCTACCAGACCCAGATGCAAACGGACATGCACGAGGGCGGGACTGACCCAGGGCTTTTCAATGAGCTGCGCGCCGCCACTGACCTTGCTCTCCGAGCGACGAAAGTGGCCGTACGCTCCCTGGGTCAGGTGATGTCCACCATTCTGTGGCTGAACCTGTCTGATGTGCAGGATGTCGGGGAGACCCATCTGCTTGACACCCCTATATCCCAGGTCGGCCTCTTCGGCGGTGCGGTTGAGGGCTTTGCCCAACAGTTCTCAACCGCCCACGAGCAGACTGAGGCTTATTCTGCCCCGACGGCCCCGCCGTCTGAGCAGATCCCTCGGTCTGCCCACCGCCGAAGGCGCCCTCCTGCGGCTCCCACCCCGCCCGTTCACCCGGGCTGGCTCTGGAAGCCGCAGGGGGACGCCACAGCCCTCTCCAGCCCCGCCCCCCTCTATACGTCGGGTTAAGCGGCACTCTTGAGATGGGCTGCTCAGAGATGGGACTCAGTTCTTTCCAGGAGCTGGTAGCAGGGTCACTCCCTTCCCTGGTGGAGGGCCGGGGAAGAATCCTTATCCAGAAAGAACTGACTCTCCCGTCTCTGAGCACACAGAGTTCTCGGACGACACGGTGCGCCGCCCCCGGGCCGTGCACCCCTCGTCCTCCTCTGTCCCAGAGCCGGATGACAGTGCGTGCCGTCCCCGGACCGTGCCGCTCTCATCCTCCTCTGTCGCCAGACCCCTGGCAGAGCAGACCCCCGTGGAACGTTCGTCCTTCCCTGGTCTCCTCTGTCAGGACGCGGTCTATGGCTGTACCCCCACACCGGGCCGCTATGCCGTCCACATCTGGGTCAGCCATACCGCCTCGCTGCTCCACTGACGGGAAGTCTGTGGTTCGCGTGACCCCGCTGGTACAGTCCTTGGGAGCCTGGCTAGAGCTTCCCAACCTGTCCCGCTGGGTCGCGTGAAAGATCAGGCTCGGCTACGCGATTCAGTTCGCGCGGTCTCCTCCCCGCTTCAGGGGAGTCCGCTCCACTATGGTCGGTGGCAATGCCCCTATTATGAGAGCGGAGGTTGCCACCCTGCTGGCGAAGGGTGCGATCGAGACTGTCACTCCAGCCGAAATGAGGACCGGCTTCTACAGCCCGTACTTCATTGTCCCGAAGAAAACCGGTGGGTTACGGCCAATCCTGGACCTGCGCGTTCTGAACCGCTCCCTTCACAGGCTGCCGTTCAAGATGCTCACCGCCAAACGCGTTTTCGAATGTGTGCGGCACCAGGATTGGTTTGCAGCGATCGACCTGAAGGACGCCTACTTTCATGTCTCCATCCTCCCTCGACACAGACCGTTCCTGCGGTTTGCTTTCGAGGGGCAGGCAGGTTTGCTATCAGTACGCAGTTCTCCCATTCGGGCTAGCCCTGTCTCCTCGCGTCTTCACGAAGGTCGTCGAGGCAGCCCTTGTTCCCCTCCGGGAACACGGGGTTCGCATTCTGAATTATCTCGACGACTGGCTAATTCTAGCTCACTCTCGAGATCAGCTTTGCGAACACAGGGACTTGGTGCTCCGCCACGTAGCCCGTCTGGGCCTTCGGGTCAACTGGGAGAAGAGCAAACTTTGCCCCGTGCAGAGGATCTCTTTTTTCGACATGGAGATCGACTCGGTCGCCATGTCCGCGCGGATTGCTTCATATGAGACCGCTTCGGCTTTGGCTTCGCGACCGAGTCCCGAGGTGGGCATGGCAACACGGCACTCTCCGAGTACCAGTTACTCCGACCTGCCGTCAGACCTTCACCCCGTGGTCGAACTTCAGTTTTCTACGGGCCGGAGTGCCCCTGGAACGAGCTTCCCGGCATATTGTTGTAACAACAGATGCCTCTACCACGGGCTGGGTGCCATGTGCAATGGGCGTGCTGCCGCGGGCTCCTGGACAGGACCCCACCGCCTATGGCACGTCAATTGCCTCGAGTTGCTGGCTGTACAGCTCGCCCTGCGCCGCTTCCGAGCCGTGCTCAGGGGCCAGCATGTACTAGTCCATTCAGACAATACCGCGACCGTAGCGTACATCAACCGTCAAGGTGGTCTGCGATCCCGCCGTATGTTGCAACTCGCCCGCCACCTCCTCTTATGGAGTCAGAAGCATCTGAGGTCGCTTCGTGCCATAATATCCCCGGAGCCCTGAACTGTGCAGCCGACGAGCTCTCACGGCTTCAGCCCCTCCCGGGAGATTGGCGACTCCATCCCCAGTCGGTTCAGCTGATTTGGGACCAGTTCGGGGACGCACAGATAGATCTGTTTGCCTCTCACGACTCGACCCATTGTGCCCTGTATTATTCCCTGACCGAGGGCACGCTCGGCACGGATGCACTGGCGCACAGCTGGCCGCGGGGCCGCAAATATGCGTTCCCCCCAGTGAGCCTTCTTGCGCAGACCCTGCCTTCGAGTGTAAACTAAACGAGCCAATGCACATTGGCGTGCACGGTTTGCATCGCGCACCCCGCCCCGCAAAGCGGGTATAAAAGGAATAATGTGTGCAATCGCACATTCAAGCTTTTGCTTCTGCAGTCAGTAGAGCTGAAGATTCTGTCTCTTAAGAGGGTGGGGGACCTGCAGGCACTCTTGGTCTACGAATCATGCCTGGAATTTGGCCTGGCCAACTCTCACATAATCTGAGACCCCGGCCCGGATATGTACCCAAGGTTCCCACCACTCATTTTAGGGATCAGGTGGTGAACCTGCAAGCACTGCCATTGGAGGAGGCAGATTCAGCCCTTGCTTTGCTCTGTCCCATTCGCGCTTTGCACCTATACGTGGACGGGACGCAGAGCTTCAGGACCTAAGACCAGCTCTTCATCTGCTATGGAGGTCAGCAGAAGGGAAAGGCTGTCTCTAAGCAGAGGTTGGTCCACTGGGTAGTAGATGCCAAAGTCTTGGCGTATCAGATTCAAGGCGAGCTGTGCACCCTTGGGGTGAGAGCTTACTCTACTAGGAGTGTTGCTTCCTCCTGGGCACTGGTGCAAGGCGCCTCGCTGGCAGACATAGAGTAGAGTTGCGGGTTGGGTGACACCTAACACCTTTGCTAAGTTTTACAATCTCCGTTTAGAGCCAATCTCCTCTCATCTACTGGCTACTTGTAGGACCCTGAGGACCCACTCGCTTGCAGCGCCATTCCCCTCCTAAGAACCGGATATGTGCGCTTATTTTGCTCCCCAGGCAGTGGTGGCTGGTGAAAAATATTGTAGGTGGGGCTGTGTGTTCCGGGGGGTCTGGGAGTCCTCCCCCAGAAAATGTTTTATTTCGTAGATGTGATTTCCTGCATTCTGGTGCATTTTAGGCCTTAGGCCATGCCCCTTGCCTATACCAATAAAATAACCTAAACCAGTCAATACCAATGGTCTAAAAATATAATATTAATTAAACTGCCATGTAGAAATCAACAGTTTCACAGGTAATGATAATGAACAAGTTGCATGTTTATTATGCTCCGTGTCCAGATAGAAAAAGTGCAAACGCATAACGATAAATTATAATAGGGAATACAACAATCTAGTTCTTTAATCAATCCCCAGCTGTAGACTACATATCTTTAAAGTTCACTGTAGACAAATTGAAAATTGGATAATGGATAACAGTCTGTATTGATACTAGAGAAAGAGAAAGAGAGAAGGTTCTCAAAGAGAGGATGGGACAACATTCTTGAAGTGAACACCAAGTATGAGAAGAAAGATGATTTTAACATTTTAACTAGTATGAAACACAGTAATCCAGCTCAGAACTAAAAAAAAAAAAAAAAAAAAAAAAAAAAAAAAAAAAGCAAACATAGTTACATTCCTATTGAGATCAATATTTCAATGGCAAAAATGTGTGAAACATGGTGTGTATGTGTGAGTGAGTGAGAGAGAGAGAGAGAGACAGAGACAGAGACAGCCAATAAAGCTTATTGAATTGAGATAGCAGGGGCATGTTCAAGTTCAAAACGGTGCGCAACGTTTTGCTACGGTTTCCGGGTTGAACGTCATGTTTCCTGGAAAACATGTTCTGGGCGGCAAGTGCAGTAACTGTAACATCGGGCATATTTTGTAGTATTAAACACATATTTATACCGACTTCATCAGGCTCCGAAAATTCTTCACAAAGAACACAAAGAATGGCCTTCTCAGCTGCCATTGTTACAACTCTTCCGTCATCAGAACAGTGTGGGGGGGTGGGTGAGTGAGTTAAAGGGTTAGTGCTGTGCAAACAAGGGAAGCAAAACAGCGAGTTAGCTACTCCGCAGCCGGTTAGCCACGGCTTCCAAGTGTACCATGTCTGCGAAAAGCCTCTAGTATAAGACGCTTCCTTGTCTTTCACCTGCTGTCTGATGTTAATTTGTGGCTGGTCCGGTCCCATTTCTTTTATTTTTTGTTTTTCAGCCAGTGGTCTTCTGGAGTTTGAAGAAGAGATTGCACGGTCTCTCTCTCGTGTGCCACCGGCGCCACCATTGTCAACTTGTCAAGAAAGACTGGCTCCGCCCGCCGAAACTCACTGCCACGTGTCCATACCAAGTAGAGTAAAATCTCCGATGGGCGCAGAGGCAAAGCGCCCATCAGAGAATTATTACTGCTCGTCACTGATTGGCTGAATTGATCATATTTAGTGACGTTTTAATAGCATATCCGAGCTCCATTGGTTAGATAGCGAGGGCGCCCTTTCTCGGCGCCCCGAGCATAAAACTACACATGTATGATGTTATTGTTATGCGGCACACGATGAAGCTGGCAGACAAAAAGACAAAAGGTCTTGATTTCACCCTAACTAGGCTGAATCTACCACAAAGACCTTCCATATGTAGCACTGCCTGTCGCCCAATCCATATGTGTAATTCCCACGTTACCTCTATGGGCAGGATGTGGACTCCGTAGCGTCCCTTTCCATAGGCACGCTTACCCATACAGTGAGACTATTGGATAACACTGGGAAAGAAGGAACAGCAGTGATTGACCTTTTCTGCGTAAGACCCTGTCCCATCTTCCACCCCAGTAGGTGTGGGGGGATTAGGTGGCCTACGCAGGGCGCTGGAAAGGGCAGCATTAGTGGTGTTTTGGTACAAAGCTGACTGACTGATAGGGAACATCTAGGCTACTAATGTAACCCCCATTCCCTGAAGGAGGGAATGGAGACGTTACGTCCCGTCGCCACAATTGATGCACCACTGCTGAGATGCCGGGTCACTGACTCGGCCACACAGCACAAACTTGAATGTGCAATTGCACGTGCATTTTCCTATATTTCTTATATCTTATATCTATATTTCTTTAATATTGTATTTTGTATTATTTCTGTAGGTTGCTTATACCTATACATTTAATATGTCATTTATTCAGTTTAATTTAGTTGTGTTTCTTATCATAAATTTATATCAAATTGGCCAAATGTAATGGATTTAGCACTGCAGGTTGTGACTTTAATAAAAACCTAAGCAGCAAATCATATTAAGATTTACATTTTTGGTAGGCTTCTGTTTTTTGTTTTGTTTTACTGCTGCTATATTTTAATAGTCAGCCAAATGTTCATTGCACACAATGGAACGGAAGGTAGAGGGGAAAGGGAAGACCTTTCAGATCCAATTAGGTCTGTGATATGATGTGGGAGTACTATAATCCAGAGAAACATTGTCCCCACCTCCATAACCTCACTATACTAGAATATGTGCGAGAGACAGAAAGAGAGAGAGGCTTATCAAGAGGAGAGTAATGGATTTGCTGTTGTGTATTCTCTCTGCTCTGCTCTTTCCCCCACTGCACACACATTAATCTCTGTCATAAATGCTCATTTTGTAAGCGCCTGCTTTTGCTACCCACCATGTGTGGGAGAAGAAAGAGAGCGAGAGCATGAGAGAGATTTCCAGACTCACCTTCTACTAAGGCAGTCAGGGTTATGGCAGAAGAAAGATAGAGATGACTTCTGACAAACTCTGACTGAAAAAAAGTTTCCAGAAACACTCTGAAGCTCTGAAGAATGCGAGACGGGGGAAACGCCACTACATCCCTGAAAAAATGTTGAAATTTTCCCTTGTTCCATTGAACAGATCAGTGCGGAAATATACAGTCATCAATCCGGTGAAGTTCACAAGCCCTGTCTGCGCTTCACGTATCCACCCTTTTGCTGGTACCGCAAATGCATGTAGAATAATAGAAATGTTCACACCATCTGCTGTTGATTTAAAGTGAGTAAATGGCAGATATGCCACCACAGACGAGGAAAGCCACGGTAAGCAAAAATCCACTAATACAAGCTCTGCCGTTTTGTTTGGTTGTACTGTAATTACTTTTTTTTTTGCTATAAACGAAATATCCTATAAAAGCAGACCGCCAACATTTAGTTTGCAGGTATGGAAAATGCTTTTGAAATCATGACGAATAAACACATTTCAATTATCTTAAGCATGCACAGCTATGAGGGAAAAACAGCTGACTTTGCCATCCGCAAATGCATTCTAGTTGTCAAAATTATGAAATTGAAGAAATATTTGAGGAAATACTGCATATCGAGATGACCAGTGCTTCATCGTTTTTTCATATTACTCACGCCAAAGTCACAAAAATACTTTTTTTTATTATTGATATGTCTGACTGCACAATGGTAAGTCTGTGTAAGCTTGAAAATTTAGAATGGGATAGTGAAAGGTCAAAGGCTTGTCCAATAACTTTCCCTTCCTGCAAAAAGATATTAGGCTTACTGACACGAAACTAGCTGCACTTGTCCAGAATTACACTGAAGTGGAAAAATGCAATAATGGTCTAAATAATCGCTGCACATGGAAAGCTAGCTCTGTGCTCCTAAAAGGCCACTTCATAATGAAGGAAAAGGTGTAGTGATGACCCCCTGCTAAAGGTCACTGAAGCAGGAATTTTTCCATTCCTGCAGATTGGTTTATTAAACCTCGATTTGATCCACCTACTCTGTGCATTGGTCCCACTGGAAATCCCTGCATCATATCCTGCACTTTCATTTCCGAGATTGCTATTCTGTGGCTCCTGATTCCAGACAAAAGTAGAGAAACTCAAAAGTAGTGTGCGTGTGTTAGTGCTGCAGATTTTTATTAGGAGTCATTTTGTTTATGAGTAGATGGCAAAATGGTCCATCTTACAATTTTAAGAGCAATTCCCCCCAAATTGATTGCTTTGGGAGTGAGTAAGATTAAAATTGTTTTTAAATTTTTTCACAATAATAAACACTAAACCAAATTCTCAATGGCCTAAACCAATTTGTCGATTAAATCACTCCTAAATCCTAAACAAGTTCAGGCAGTTAGACACCAATTGCAAAACTCATGCACTCTTTTTTGCAAAACTCTAAACACACAGACACTAAAACACATTTGCGATGCACTTGTGTTGCAAAACAGTACACAAGTGGGAAACGTTAAACACAATAAAGTTGTCATTGTTTCTAATGATGTGATCAAAACAACTGTACAAAATATAAGACAGCTCAGAGTACACAGATGGCCCAGGTGCACTGAATGTTGATACGAACAATGGATGGAAACAATATGAGAAGGAGAGGAAGAAGAGTACATGTAAGAGGTGGTGGACGAGGAGGAAGAGGATAAGGACGAGAAAGAGCAAGTTGTGGACAGTGTTCCCTAGTGAAAAAACCTGTACCAAAATGTATTTAAGATACATTTATTTCATACTAAGTATACTACAAATACATTAACATATTTACTGACATATCGCTTGAGACTCATACTTATATAATTATAATTAAACTTAATTTGGAGTACTTCTTTATTGCACAATGTACATTTCTTAATAATAAGCCTTAAAAAAAACAAGGAACTCCCGCACACTATCAATACTTGCAAATGAGTATCACAATTTTATTAGCAAAATTTCGGTCTCACGACCTTCATCAGGCATATGATATACAGTATATGTATAGTGTTTATAATATTGACTCGCTGTGTGTATGATCTGAAAGCATTGTTTGATTTTGAAGCACAGATACAATGGTTTTGAGGCAATTGTTTGATTTTGCCAGAAGAGTAAGAGGTTCTTGAAAATTTGGTTTTGTGTTTAAGGTTTTAGAAAGTGAGTGATTGTTTCAAGAAATGTGTTTTAGCAATTCAGAAAAACTGTAAGCAGCACAACTGTTTTCAACATTGATAATAATAAGAAATGTTTCTTGAGCACCAAATCAGCAATTCCATTGATTTATGAAGGATCATGTGACACTGAAGACTGGAGTAATGATGCTGAAAATTCAGCTTTACCATCACAGGAATAAATTATATTTTAAAGTATAATAAAATAGAAAAAGCTATTTTTAACTGTATTTTTAGTCAAATAAATGCAGTCTTGGTGATCATAAGAGACTTCAGACATTAAAACATAAAAAAAAATACAGACCCAAACTTTTGAACGGTAGTGTAACTACAATAAATTTAATAAAAATAATAATAATAATATATTGTTATAATACGTCTACTTTTTTTTGGGCCTTGGAGAAGGAATTACCTGCTTCTACCAGCAGGGTCTGGACCATAGCAGAAGATAATGCTCTCAGATTAAAATATAAAGCATGTTTCCTCAGGTGCGAAGAAAAAAAGTCTCAACAAACTTCTTCAAAATGTGGTGTTTGAAGGCTTAGTTGAAGATAAGCAGCAGAGAGTAGTTACAGCAGTGAGTGATGAGACACAGCCAGGGATAATGGACAGTATCTATAAATCATCCCAGAGTAGACAAAGAGGAACAAGAAGACAAAACAAAAAGAATGATTGAGGACCAGAGGGAAGACGTTTTGCAAATAGCTCCAAGGAAGCAATCAGGAAAGGACGAGGAGAGTAGAACTGGTGCAATCCATGCCAGTCATCTCATCCAGTCGCAAAACCCATCACTGAGTGATCTATCTTCAATTTATGAGTGTGACGGTTCACTCAAAGTTGAGAACAAAGACACAGTGGAGTTTCTATGCTGTGGGTCTGGCACACACGTCTTTATAATAGAAAACTTACCGTAAGTAACACAAAACCTAAAATGCATTACTCTTTTAACTGTTCGCAACACCTTCCATCAGGACATGACCGTAAAATGGAGATAATGCACAGATAATGGAGAAATTATCATGCTAAGGGTCACACCTTGGCCATTTTCGACCAGACCCGTAGGATTCTAGCATCTCTCAGAGGCTCTAATGTGATTGTGAGATGGGTTGTTTTGGGGGGAAATACTTGCCCTTGTGATGTGAAGTGATTTGATTTGTGGTTTGCATTATTTGGTGTGTGTGGGGGGGGGGGGGGGGGGGGTGGGGGGACCTAATGTGATTGTTTATTCTCTTCAGATTTACTGTGCCATCTGCTACTCTTGGGTTCCATATAGAGATGTTAGCTCTGTTCCATAACCTAGTGAGCTGATTTTAGAGCATCATAGGCATTTTAATTATGCTGCCTTCTAGATACCTCATTTTGACCAAGTCGTATTGCATGATTTCTTGAAAGGCAATCCCAGAATGCTTTGTGTAAAACTCAATGAAACAAGTCGAAGATCCATCCATCCATTTTTCAAACTGCTTGTCATATGACAATTATAAATAAACTGGTAACACTTTGCAATTTATTTTATTATTATTAAGAAAAAAATGAGCAATGCATTTGTTCCAGTATTTATTACTCTTTGTTAATGTTTGTTAATAAAAATACAACTGTTCATTTTCCATTAACTAATATTAACAGAAACAACTTCTGTTTTTTTGTAATGTATTAGTAAATGTTGGAATTAACATTTACTAAGATGTTATACAATTATTTTATAATAATTTTACAATTAAATTATTTTTTACAATTTTTTATTTTATTATTTAAGTATTTTTCAATGTTAGGTTATGTAAAATAATGCACTGTAGTAGCTGACTAATGTTAACAAATGGAACATTATTTGAAAGTGCAACCAATACATTTTTTATATATTATAAAAAAAAAGCTATTTTGTATTTCCAATACTGAACAGTAGGATACAAATATTTTTGTGTAATTACAGTTTTTCTGAATTGCTAAAACACATTTCTCAAAACCATCACCCACTTTCTCAAAACCTTAAACACAAAACATCCAGGTTACCTATTGAAACCCCCCCCTTCCCTGATGGAGGGAAAAATAGACGTTACGTCAGTGACTGACAATTTGGGGCCGCGCCTGAGATCCCTATCACATTTGAGTGTTAACATTAACAGTCAATAGACATTGGCGGGTGAGATTTGCATTGCAGGTATATAGGAAGCGTGCATAGAGACACTAGGTTTCCTTTCGAAGGGAACTCAACAATACGTCATTGACGCTATGGGGAACGCCTCAGCCGTGACAGGTGTCTGAAATCAAGTATCAACTCACAGCAATCATGTTGACCGGCAAAAGCCCTTGCATCATCAGCTCGATTGATGAGTGTGGTGTTCATAGTTAACCACAAGGTGGCAGTGTAATGCTTAAGTGTTGAAGTGCGACTGAGAAAGAATAAGAAGCAGTGTGTGGAGTTCAGTTGGACATGTGTTAAATAAAAAGCCTCGAAGGAATTACTCTGGTCTTGTGCTTCATACTACAAAACACTACAAATTGGCGACGATGGTTTCTGTGCCTACGCCTGCATCTTTTCTGCCATGCAGTGGAGAGCCTGCGATTCCTTTTGTTACCTGGCGGAAAATGTTCGAAAATTACTTGCTTGCTATTAATGCTACAGGAGACTCATGGCCTGATGCCAGGAAACGTGCTATTCTACTACACAGCTTGGGTACTGAAGGCCAGAGGCTGTTTTACACGTTGCCTAATACTGGAACTACATTTGCAGAGGCAATGACAGCATTGGAGGATCATTTTGTTCCGAAGGTGAATGTTGTGGTCGCTCGACATCGCTTTCGCCAGCGTTCTCAACGCGCTGACGAGACCATTTCACAGTTCCTGTCTGCTTTGCGGGAATTATCTTCATCATGTGCTTATGGTGCTCTGGAGAGTGAAATGTTGCGCGATCAGCTGGTCGAACGATCGAATGCCCCAGCAGTGCGAGACAGACTCCTGCTGGAACCAACACTGACCCTGGACACGGCTATTGTTATTGCGTGTCAGGTGGAACAAGCGCTCTCGAATTCGGACATGCTCACGGCACAAAGTTCAGTTCAGGCCGTGGCTTCTAAACCCTTTCATCGGAAGAAGCGTGCTGAACATTCTAACAGAGCAAAACCTGTGGCTGATACTACACGGCGGGTGAGTCACGCGTGTTACCGTTGCGGAGCTACAAATCATCTGGCTAATGCTGCCGATTGCCCAGCCGCTCGAGCCAAATGCCGTACTTGTGGTAAGACCGGACATTTTCCTAAAGTTTGCCGTTCTTCTAAGGATGTTCAGGAAGTGGTCCCTGAAGTGGTCGTTCTTTTGACTGAAACTGTGAATACTTCTACAGACAAACTTTTATGCAATGTTCATGTTACGACGCCAAATGGTGCTTCCGTTGAGACTGAATTAGTCGTGGATACGGGCTCTTCGGTGTCAATCCTGCTTGCAGTCGTGTACAAACGACACTTTTCGGATTGTTCTCTTACCGCTCCTAAAGTGAAACTGGTCACGTACTTGAAAGAAGATATTCCTGTGCTAGGATGCTTACATGCGGACGTCTCACTGAATAAAAAGGTAACCACTGCTTGTTTTTACGTTGTGAAAGGTGGCTCTGCTTTGATGGGCATGGACTTAATTCGAGCTTTGAACTGTTCTTTTCATTTTGGTACTGTTACTGCGCCTGACGAACTACATGCAGTTGTTGGTGAAACTGTTCCTGCTCCAGTTACTTCTGTGGGGAGCGTGAAAGGGTTTGTTCATAAGCCTACAGTTAAACCTGACGCTACTCCAGTTCGACAGAAGCTTCGTCGACTTCCATTCTCTGTGCGACAAGCTGTTTCTGCAGAACTCGACTCGTTATTGCAAAATGGCATAATTGAGAAAATCGATTCTTCCCCGTGGATTTCACCTATTGTTGTCACCACGAAGAAAGGAGGTAAAATACGTCTCTGTGTTGATCTGCGTGAGCCAAACAAGGCCCTGATTGTTGACAGCCATCCTCTGCCACATATAGATGAACTTTTGAGTGAACTAAGCGGCTCATCAGTGTTCACTACAATTGATTTAGCGGCTGCTTACCATCAGCTTACCTTACACGAGGACTGCCGGGACATCACAGCTTTTACGCATAATGGTCTCTTCAGGTACTGCCGGGTTCCATACGGCCTTGCTTCCGCGCCATCGGCGTTTCAAAAGATGATGGAAACTGTCCTGAAAGGCATACATGGGGTAAGGAACTACCTGGATGATATCATAGTGTATTGTGCCACCCAGGAAAGTCACGATACGACGCTGCGCTCAGTCATGCAGCGCTTGTCAGACGCAGGACTAGTGTACGTTCAGCCAGTCATCCTTAAAGTTCCTTGGACACGTTGTTTCCAAACATGGAATTTTCCCAGATGAGGAACACAAGTCTGCAATCATTGAGGCTCCTGCGCCGCACGATGTTGCTTCATTGCGCTCATTTCTGGGACTGATTTCATGGTACAGCAAGTTTTTGCCGAACTTTGCTTCTGTTGCTGAGCCGTTGCGTGCGCTACTTAGAGATACGTCAGATATTAAGTTTGCCTGGACTGTGTCTGCTGAACGCAGCTTCAAAGAGCTGAAAGACCTGCTTTCTGGAAGTCAAGTGCTTGCGTTGTTTGACCCGTCCCTTCCCACTATAGTGTCGACTGATGCTTCTGACTATGGCCTGGGTGGGGTTTTGACACAAATACACCCAGACCGTGTTGAAAGGACTGTAGCGTTTGCTTCCAGAACCCTTACTGCAGCCGAAAGGAAATACTCTACGGTCGAGAAGGAGGCGTTGGCTTGTGTCTGGGCCGTAGAAAAGTGGCGGCCGTATCTGTGGGGTCGACACTTTACGCTCAGAACTGATCATTCTGCGCTCACTACACTGTTGGCAACCAAAGGAATTGGCCGGGCCGGTATGCGGGTCGCCCGGTGGTCGGCACGTTTGCTTTGCTACACATATGATGTCATCTACCGACCTGGACGTCTTAATTGTGCTGCAGATTGTCTGTCCAGGCTGCCACTACCGACAGGAAATGATAGTGCTGTGGAACCAGAAATGGTTGCTTTTGTTACTGGGCTGCCTACATTGTCTGCTGAGGATTTCATAGCTGCTTCGGAAGCCTGTCCAGAGTTAACCCAGCTGCGCTTGCGAATCGGGCAGGGCTGGCCGAAAAAATCCTGTGACCTGGATCCTGTTCTGGTGCCCTTCTTTCGTATTCGTGATGAACTGTGTGTGGATGGTGTGCTAGTGAGGAGAGGCGGACATCGTGTTCTTGTTCCTTCTACATTGCGCTGTAAAATGATAAGCCTGGCACATGAGACACACCAAGGAATTGTTCAAACGAAACAGCGGCTGCGTGAATTATTCTGGTGGCCTCAGATGGATGCTCACGTGCAGTCGGCTGTTTCTTCCTGCTTAACATGCCAACTGAATGACAAATCGGCTAAAACAGCACCGGCCCCTCTTCAGCCTGTCAGTCTGCCGTCTGAACCATGGCAGAAACTAGCGATCGATATCGTTGGACCGTTTGAGAGAGGACCTTCTGACTGTCGTTTTGCCATTTGTCTGGTGAACTATCATAGTAAGTGGCCTGAGGTAGCGTTTTCTCCAAATGTCACTGCTGAGGTGGTCACATCATTCCTCCAATCAGTGTTCAGTAGAGAGGGAAATCCCCAGTGTGTTGTGACTGACAACGGGCCTCAATTCACCTCCAGTGTGTTTGCAGCATTCTTAAAGGAGAGAGGAATAAGTCACATGCGTAGTAGCGTGTATTATCCACAAGGCAATGGCGCTGTGGAGAGGTGGAATAGAGTCCTGAAAGAATGCATCCTTTCTGCGGAACAGATGGGGAAACCGTGGAAACATGCAGTGACTGAGTTCCTGCAAAGCTACAGAGCTACCCCACACAGTACTACAGCCGTTTCACCTTCTGAGCTTCTTCATCATCGCAAAATGCGTACAAAGCTGAATGTTTTTCCTGTTGGCCCCAAAAGTGACAAATGTGCTCAAGTGAAAGAGACTGTGAGTAACAAACAGCTCAAGAGTAAAAAGTACACTGACAAAAGACGTGGTGCCAAGTACCACATTTTTAAACCAGGAGACTAGGTGAGAGTGAAACAACCTGGGCATGTGAGAAAGGGTGTTTCTCAGTTCTCACCACCCCTGAGCATTGAGCAGCAAATCGGAAAGAGTACCTTTGTGCTGAGTGACAAAAAGAAATGGAATGTTTCTAAATTAACTCGCTTTACAGGTCCTGTTACCACTCAGAATGAGAGCTTGCAACCACCAGTGACATTTAATCAGTAGTAGAGTGCGTAGAATGCCAGCGTGGTTGAAGGAATATGACTTACAGTGAAGTGAAATTGTACATGAAAAAAAAAAAAACATGCATCCTGTGGTGGATATGTTGTGAACAGTTATAGCCTAGTTACGTAAATACATAAAACTGTGCATTAGAATTAGTAAAACAATGTCAATTACATTGGTTAAGTTGTGGTAAAGTTAATAACAGTACACAGTAATGTGATGTGATTTTTGTTACTTTAAACAAACAAAAGGTTTGGTTCTGAACACTAATCTGTGATATGAAGAATCTTTCAAGTAAGAGGGGAATGTGGTGTTCATAGTTAACCACAAGGTGGCAGTGTAATGCTTAAGTGTTGAAGTGCGACTGAGAAAGAATAAGAAGCAGTGTGTGGAGTTCAGTTGGACATGTGTTAAATAAAAAGCCTCGAAGGAATTACTCTGGTCTTGTGCTTCATACTACAAAACACTACAATGAGCACGCAACCTGGATGTATAAAAATGGTGCCTTGAAACCGTGACAACATCCTTTCGTCTTCAGGGACTGTTTTGTCTGTTTGAAAGTTATCAACGATGAAGCGTACAGAGAAGAGGAGAAAATCTTTCCGCAAGTGTGGCGACCCCTGTCCTAGATATCTGACACCGGAGGATTCACACGATCTGTGCGTTTTCTGCCTGGGAGAAGAGCACGCGCAGGAAGCTCTCGAGGGAGCTTCCTGTGCAAACTGTGAGAGTTTTTCTATTAGAACTCTCCGCTCTCGTCTGTCCCACTTCTCGAGGGAAGTGGGCGCGGCATCTGAACCCCGCGGTGCCGGTCCCGCTCAGGCTGAGGCTCAGCGGCGATTGAGCTCGTGGGGCTCTAAGATGGAGCTGGCAGATCAGATGAAGAGGGCCGCTAAACTCGCGGATGATCTGCCAGCTGACGAGGGTGAGTTACAGGTCGATGTAGAGGAGGTTCTTTCTCTTTCTGATGGATCTGTAACTGGCTCTCTTCGGGCCGGGCAGGAGTCGGCTGCCAATGATATCAGTCTGGTTAGGACTGAACCATCTCAGCCCTCCTGCCCAGTGTACGCTGAGTTGGTGGACGTTATGGGGCGCGCCACCAACAGATTGCAGCTGCAGTGGAGGCGCGTCCGGGAGGAACCTGCTCGTGGTATTTTGGATGATCGGTTCCTCCCTAGCCGTAAGCCACCAGCTCGGACGAGCCTTCCATTCCTTCGCAATCTCCATTCTGAGACCGAGAAGGCATGGAAGAACCCGTTCTCCGCGCGTCTTCATCTGCATCAGCGGGCTAGTTTCGCTGCTGTGGATGGGGCCGCGGAGCACGGGTATGTGTCGATGCCGCCAGTGGACGAGACGTTGGCCAACTATCTCGCCTCGGGTCGGTCTTCGTCACTGGGAGATCCGACCCTGCCATCCAAGTCGCTTAAGACTACATCACGCTTGAATGGCAGAGCGTACACGGCAGCAGGTCAGGCAGGTGCGATTCTGCACACCCTCGTGGTCCTTCAGGCCTACCAGGCCGACCTGCTGCGGGACCTCGATCAGGGGGCCGGCCTGTCCCCTGACGCGGTCGCAGAGTTGCGCCGCACCACGGATTTGGCTCTCCGGGCCACCAAACAGTCCGCTGTTTCCATCGGTCGTGCGATGGCCGCTATGGTGGCCACGGAGAGGCATCTGTGGCTCAACCAGGCTGACATCGGGGAGAAAGAAAAAACCTTTCTCCTCGATTCGCCGGTTTCGCCTTCCGAGCTTTTCGGACCTTCCGTTGAGACGGTGGTCGATAAGTTCAGGGAGGCGAGGGCGCGCTCTGCGGCGTTTAAGAGCTGAATACCGCGGAGGTCCTTGGCCCAGCCCAGGCAGGTGGGAGGGCCTGGTCCGTCGTGGTCTGAGGATCATAGACAGACCCAGAAGGCCAGTGTCGCTTCCCATGCACCCCCTCCTCCTAGCAGGGGGAGCAGGGCGTGCAGGAAGCGTAACTCCCGCGGGAGGCCGAACGTTAGACATCACCTCCCTGCATCTTGTCTCCTAACCACCATCACTCCCAGGCTCCTCCTAACCACCATCACTCATCAGGCCTGGGGCGGGGCCCATGATGAGTTCAAGAATTCTCTGATGGCCCGCTTCAGCTTGGTTGATAGGAGAGCCTTGACTTGGCTTGTGAAACAGTATAACTCAGGTTTCTGAGTTTCAGAGTCCTGGTGTGCTTCATTCCGCACGCAGTAGGTTTTACGTTGAGAGAAAATGTTTTTTTTTGCGTAAATAACAGTTTTCTCTTCTTTTTCAGAACTTGTCTCCTGTACAGAGCCGGGGACATGTTTGGTAAGCAAAATGTCATGTATTGTAAAGTGAGCTGAGCTCCCACATATTGTGGTCGCCAGGTTACAGGCCTCACCGGCCTTCTGGGCTATGAGCTTCCACATGTCAGGTCACAGGCCTTACCCGGCCTTCCTGAATGTCAGCTCCCACATACTGTGGTTATCAGGTTACAGGCCTCATCCGGCCTTCCTGGTTATGAGCTCCCACACACTGTGGTCACCAGGTGACAGGCCCCACCGGCCTTCCTGATATGAGCTCCCACCTACTGTGGTCGCCAGGTTTCAGGCCTCACCGGCCTTCCTTATATGAGCTCCCACATACTGTGGTCGCCAGGTTACAGGCCTCACCGGCCTTCCTGGTTATGAGCTCCCACACACTGGGTTTCAGGTTACAAGCCTTACTAGGCCTTCCTGAATATGAGCTCCCGCGCACGGTGGTCGCCAGGTTACAGGCCTCGCCAGGCCTTCCTGGTTATGAGCTCCCACATGCTGTGGTTGCCAGGTTACAGGCCTCACCAGCCTTCCTGATATGAGTTCCCACATACTGTGGTCGCCAGGTTACAGGCCTCACCCGGCCTTCCTGAGTATGAGCTTCCACATGCTGTGGTCGTCAAGTTTCAGGCCTCACCGGCCTTCCTGATATGAGCTCCCACCTACTGTGCTCGCCAGATTACAGGCCTCATCGACCTTCCTGGTTATTAGCTCCCACATACTGGGTATCAGGTTACAGGCCTCACCGGCCTTCCTGATATGAGCTCCCACCTACTGTGGTCGCCAGTTTACAGGCCTCACCGGCCTTCCTGATATGAGCTCACACCTACTGTGGTCGCCAGGTTACAGGCCTCACCGGCCTTCCTGATATGAGCTCCCACCTACTGTGGTCGCCAGGTTACAGGCCTCACCGGCCTTCCTGATATGAGCTCCCACCTACTGTGGTCGCCAGGTTACAGGCCTCACCGGCCTTCTTGACATGAGCTCCCACATACTGTGGTCGCCAGGTTACAGGCCTCACTGGCCTTCCTGAGTACGAGATCCCACACACCATGGTCGCCAGGCCTTCCTGGTTATGAGCTTCTACAGGTCAGGTTACAGGCCTCACCGGCCTTCCTGATATGAGCTCCCACATACTGTGGTCGCCAGGTTACAGGCCTCACCTGGCCTTCCTGAATGTGAGCTCCCACATACTGTGGTCACCAGGTTTCAGGCCTTCCTGAGTGTGAGCTCCCACATGCTGTGGTCGCCAGGTTACAGGCCTCACCGCCTTCCTGAGTATTAAGCTCCCACATTCAGTGGTCACCAGGTTTTAGGCCTCCACGGCCTTCCTGGTTATGAGTTGTCACATGTCAGGTTTCAGGCCTCATCAGGCCTTCCTGAATGTGAGCTCCCACACATTATGACTATCAGGTTACAGGCCTCATCTGGCCTTCCTGATCATGTTAAACCCATACTTATGGTAAGTCACACGATGAAACGTCTTGTGTACTTTCTAAAATCCATTTTTATGGTAAGGGTCATGCGCTGTACGCTTCGGTCCCTTCCTATGTGGCCCAGACCCAGGTCTTTCACCTCGGGTCCCACTCTAGATGCGTCCTGTCGTCGAAGTATGCTACGACAGATGCCTTTCTCTAGCTAACTTCCACATTCTGATCTAGGCCTTTCTGGATTCGGAATGGTTAAGTACACATACTTTTGTTTCATGTACTTTCTAAAATCCATATTTATGGCCTTTCTGAAAGTAGCTCCGACGTGGTATGGTTGTCAGGTTACAGGCCTTATCAGGCCTTCCTGATATGAGCTCCCACCTACCGTGGTCGCCAGGTTACAGGCCTCACCGGCCTTCCTGATATGAGCTCCCACATACTGTGGTCGCCAGGTTACAGGCCTCACCCGGCCTTCCTGAGTATTAGCTTCCACATGCTGTGGTCGTCAGGTTTTAGGCCTCACCGGCCTTCCCTGATATGAGCTCCCACATACTGTGGTCACCAGGTTACAGGCCTCACAGGCCTTCCTGAGTATGAGCTTCCCACATGCTGTGGTCATCAGGTTTCAGGCCTCACCGGCCTTCCTGATATGAGCCCTTATGTACTGGAGCTCCCCACATAGGAGGTCATCAGGTCTTAGGCCTCAGCAGACCTTCCTGGTTTTGATCCCTCTCTTACTTCCTCAGTGTTCAGAACGAGCATTGGGTAGACCCGTGGATTGAGTGGACGACTTCCGTCGTTTCTTGAGGTTGACGTAACATTAACCAGCGCTGACAAAAATGATGCCTGCTCTGTCCAAACGATACCGTTTGATTAACTGCTCATCGTCAAACATTCAAAAACATTCTTCCTCTCCTGAAAGATTTGAGCACGTCTCTGTATCCTCCATAGACTTAAAAAAATAGGTCTCCTCACTGCCATCACAAGCCCCTATACTGGCAACTCCTAACCACTTGAGAGACCTCTCGAGCTGTCTTAAATAACTGGGTGAGTAAATACCCATTCACACCAATATAGATAAAGATATAGATATAGTTCTAAAAATCGTTCTCCATATTAAAGAATCGCAGAGTTCACACCACAACTATAACGATAAAGATATATGGAACGATATCGTTGGGATCACTTTCAGAATTATTTTTTTCCAGAGTGATAAAACACTGACAGCCAATCAGAATCCACTCGAATTTAAAGGGCTCGCGCATTTAAAATGACAGACGACATTGTGGAGAAGTTAATCGCCGAGGTACAGAAAAATCCACCACTGTTTGACAAGTCAAGCCTCTTTTCAAGAAAATGGATATGCAAAACAGTTGTTCATACCCTCTGAATAAATGGTGAGAAGTATTACCTCAGGTATCCAGCGCTCCTTTCGACAACATTGTCTTGCTTCCTTTGAAGTTGCAGTGAAAAAAAACTAGGTGTTGTTTTTATTTCACTAAATTGACTACATCAGCTAAATTTACTGTTAGATTATTAGATCGATTACAATAGCTTCACTCAAAACATAGCATGCTAAGGACATCTGCTGGTTAAAGCTGTGTAAATGCAACAAGAACAGCAAAAACATGTTCAATAATGTTGTACACACATTGAAACCACAGTGCGCGAGCTTAGAATAAGCAGACCGTTATCGTTCGTTGGTGTGGACGCAAATATAGTTATAGTTATCGTTCTTGGTGTGAACAGGCCTTAAGAGTGATTCTTAGCTTTAAGAAATTTGATAACTTGCTTTTAAGTTTGAAAGTAGGAGTACATTTTCAGCACGTAAGACTAAAATGTCACTTTGAGAAGCTTAAATACAGGCCCTGTAAGCCTTGGTCGTGAGCGGCCGAGAACTTACAGGCCGTGGATCGGAGATGGCGACGACCCCGCCAGCTGGAAAATGTTCCCATGGCAACTAAATAATAAATAAAGTTGAAGTCCTAAAATTACTACAACTAAACCTGAAATAAAATAAATAGAAATATTTTTAAAAAAAAAATTACAAAAGCGCACAAAAATCTTAAACTAAAGTTAAAAGACAACTGAAATATAAAAGTAAATACATAATCACTGTGTAACGTCGTACGGTAGAAATAGCGATGAGGCTGGATCCAGACGCAGTGTGTCTTTAATAACAAACTACAAACTTAGACAGAAACAGGATTCAAGGATTCAGAGATAACGTCTCGGTTACGTATGTAACCCTAGTTCCCTGATAGGGAACGAGACGCTGCGTCAAACGCTGCGGGAACGCCCCTGCGTTGTGCGTCATGAAGCACGTATGGAATCAGCCCAATGGAGAGATGAAACGTCATAGGCGGGTGACGTCATCGACCAGGAAACTATAAAGCACCCCAAAAACACAAGCGCATTAGCTTCTGATAGGCTTGAAGGAAGCGCTAACGGGAGTGCCGGGAGTATGGCGGAGCGACGCAGCGTCTCGTTCCCTATCAGGGAACTAGGGTTACATACGTAACCGAGACGTTCCGTTTCAAGGGAACTTCGAGGTGCGTCAAACGCTGCGGGAACGCGAATACCCACGTCGCCATAGGACCAAATGACCGTCATGTGAGACTAGCGCACAGAGGACGAGAGCACCTGTGCCCCAGGGGTAGAGCTTAAGTCTAGGTCATAGAACTTAATAAAAGTATGCGGTGAAGACCATCCAGCCGCATCACAAACATCACTCAGGGAAACCCCCGACAAAAGAGCTTTAGAAGCAGCCATACTCCTGGTAGAGTGAGCTCGGACAACCAAAGGTGAAGGCTGGCCAGCCGACTCATAAGCAAGTGAGATAGCCTCGACCACCCACTTGCTCATTCTCTGTTTAGACGCAGGACACCCTTTCCTGGGTGGCCCGAAACATACAAAAAGCTGTTCTGATTTCCTCCACAGGGCAGCTCTGTGGACATAAGCGTCTAATGCCCTAACAGGGCAGAGTGAATTAAGTTTTTCCTGGTCCGATGACATAAATGGAGGAGGACAGAAAGCCTGCAGAGCCGTAGGTCTAACGATATTAGTAGGGACCTTAGGAACGTAACCTGGTCTAGGATGCAGAAAAGCTTTAACCATGCCAGGTGCAAATTCCAGGCACGAGGGTGAAACCGACAGAGCCTGCAAATCTCCGATTCTTTTTAGTGAAGAGATAGCAAGTAAAAAGATAGTCTTAAAAGTGAGAAACTTCTCGGGAACTTCTTCGATAGGTTCAAAAGGAGCTAGGGAAAGACCTTCTAATACAATGGCCAGATCCCAAGTCGGCACCCTCGTACGAACTGCTGGCCTCAGCCTCAAAGTGCCACGGAGGAAACGAGTTATAAGCGGGTGTCTCCCAAGAGAAACTCCACTGAAAGGGACGTGGTAAGCAGCTAGTGCCGCCACATACACCTTTAGTGTGGAGGGGGATAACCCTGTGGAGAAGCGCTCCTGCAGGAATTCCAGCACTGCACCCACTGGGCAGTTAACTGGGTCCTGCAGGTGTTCTCCACACCAAGAAGTGAAAAGTTTCCACTTCAAGGCATAAAGCTTCCTCGTGGATGGAGCTCTGGAGTTAAGAATGGTCTCAACAACCTCGGTTGAGAGACCGGAGTCTATAAGCTGGGCCCCCTCAGAGGCCAAGCCCACAGTTTCCACAATTCTGGGCGGGGGTGAAGTATCGTGCCGCCCGCCTGGGAGAGTAGATCCCTCCTGACCGGGAGCTCCAAAGGAGAACCGTCCAGGAGAGAAATCAGGTCCGCAAACCATACTCGGGCCGGCCAGAACGGGGCTACTAGTAGTAGACTGACCCCGTCCCGGCGGACCCTCTCCAGAACTCCTGGTAACAGAGCAATCGGGGGAAAGGCGTACAGACGTGACCTCGGCCACGGGTGCACCATAGCATCCAACCCCAGGGGGGCTGGATGAGTGATGGAGAACCACCGATGACAGTGCGTGGTCTCCTTGGAAGCGAATAGGTCCACCTCGGCACGACCGAAACTCAACCAAAGGAGCTCCACCACCTCGGGGTGGAGTCTCCATTCCCCTGGCCTCGGCCCCTGCCTCGACAGGGAGTCTGCTACCACATTCAAATACCCAGGAAGATACATTGCTCTCAGAGATAGTAGCTTCCCTTGGGACCACAGGAGGATCTGACGGGCCAACTTGTAAAGCCGGCGAGACCGCAGGCCCCCCTGATGATTTATATAAGAGACCACCGACGTGTTGTCTGATTGAACTAACACATGATGGCCTCTCAGGTCTGTTAGGAAGTATTTCAGAGCCTGAAACACAGCCAACATCTCTAGACAATTTATGTGCCACGATAGATGATGATCCTGCCACAGACCTTGGGCTGGGCGACCACTCATGACCGCCCCCCACCCTGTGAGGGAAGCATCCGTCGTTAGCGTTATGCGACGACAAAGAGCCCCCAGCACAGGACCTTTGGATAGGAACCAAGTTTCTCTCCACATGACCAGAGCACGAAGGCAGCGCCGCGTGACTTTGAACGTGCGGAGCGGATTTCCCCTCGGGGAGAATCCCTTGGTCCTGAGCCACCACTGTAGCGGTCTCATGTACAACAGGCCGCAAGGTATAACGTTGGACGCTGCTGCCATCAGACCCAACAGTCTCTGAAACTGCTTCACAGTGAGTAGCTGTTCTAGCTTCACTCGTTTCACAGCTGAGAGAATCGAAGCGATGCGGGTCGGAGAGAGTCGCGCCCGCATCGAGACCGAATCCCAAACGACACCCAGAAAAGTGGTCTTCTGGGAAGGAGATAATACACTTTTCTTTGCGTTCAGCCTCAACCCCAACTTTCTGATATGAGCGAGGACGACATCTCGATGCCGAACCGCCATCTGCTCCGTCTGAGCTAGAATCAACCAATCGTAATTGAGAATACGAATGCCCTGAAGCCTCAGAGGCACTAGTGCTGCATCCATGCATTTCGTGAAAGTGCGGGGAGATAAAGCTAGGCCAAACGGAAGAACCCTGTACTGGTACGCCTCGCCCCCGAAGGCGAACCTCAGGAACTTCCTGTGTTGTGGAAGGATGGAAACGTGGAAGTACGCGTCCTTCAGATCTATCGTGACAAACCAGTCCTCGGATCTGATTTGAGACACGATCTGCTTGATAGTGAGCATCTTGAATTTTAGCTTCCCTACCGAGCGATTCAATAGACGCAGGTCTAAAATTGGACGCAACCCCCCATCCTTCTTTGGAACGATGAAATATCGGCTGTAATAACCTGACTCCAAACTGGGAGGAGGAACCCGTTCTATAGCCTCCTTTTGAAGGAGCGTTTTCACCTCTTGTTCCAATACCAGAGCCTGCTCGGGGCCCACCACTGTGTGCAGAACCCCTCTGAATTTTGGTGGACGACACCTGAACTGGATAGCATAACCCTTTTCTACTGTCTGCAGGACCCAATGAGATATTTTTGGAAGGCTTTTCCACTCTGCCAGAAATTCTACTAAGGGTACCAGTCTCTCGAGACTGGCCTCTGGTGTAACTTGAGCAGCAAACGCAGCGCCCTGTAACGGCGCACCGGCAGGGAACAACTGGTTTGACCGCTCTGAGACCCTCCTCAGAGGGAGCGAGCGTCCCTCGGGAAAGCGCTCGCTGGGATCGTCTGTGCCCCAGCATAAAGGCGGGGTTGGCAGAACGAGCCCCTGAGGGCACCGAGGAGGAATGGGCACCGTAAAAAGAGGTGAACACCTTTCCGCCTCGGTGGGGACCACCCTCAGTATCCTGAACGCCTTGGCGTCAGGACTTCTTCTTAGCCGAAGCCTTCTTAGCCAATATAACTGTCCTCAGATCAGTTCTATTGCTAGAAGGCTTCGGCTGAGAGTGTCGCGGCTGAGCCCACTGTCCAGCAGGGGGAGCACGAGACGCGACACTCTGCCTCTGCTGCGCTCTATGTGATGAGCTCATAGACGGCCGGGGCTGCTCCCGCCCAGCAGCCCCAGGGACGTGAACTTTCAGGGGAAGAAACTTTTTAAAAGCTGCAGTTTGTTTCTTTTCTTCCTGGAATTTATCGATAACTGAATTTACAGCATCACCAAACAAACCCAGGGGAGAGAGAGGAGCATCTAAAAGAAAAGCCTTTTCTTTCTCTTTAATATTGGTTTGATTTAACCACAAATGTCTTTCTGCGGCCACCAGAGCTGCCATAGAACGACCCACTAGCTTGGCCGATTCTCTGGTGGCACGCAGGGATAAATCAGCAGCCTGACGCAGTTCGCGAACTACGTCAGTACTGACCTCCTCACTCTCACTCACGTCCCTTAGCAGATCAGCCTGGTATGCCTGCAAGATTGACATAGTATGCAGGCATGACGCAGCCTGACCTGCTGCCGAATATGCTTTACCCACCAAAGCCGAGGTGTTTCTTAAAGGCTTGGTGGGTAATGCCGGTGCCTTAAAAGATGATGCTGCTTCGGGGGAGAGATGGCTCGCAAGCGTCTCTTCCACACGAGGCAAAGCACCATAACCATGAGCCTTGGCTCCCATAATATTTGCATATGTTGAAGTCTGGGGACTAAACACTCTATATGACACCGGTTTTCTCCATGATTTCGACACCTCGGTGTGGAGATCATGGAAAAACAGAGGGCGTGGAGGCTGCACACGTGACGGCAAAAATCTCTCATCCAACTTTGATTTAGAAACAGACTCCTGTCTAGTCACTGGCCATTCAATATTGAGTTTTTCAACAGCTCTTGTTAAAACCTCCATAAGCTCATCACTTTCGGGAGTGTGGGGTGGCGAATCCTCCACATCTCCCTCAACACTAACAACATCCAGCTCCTCAGAACTGGATAGCTGCAGCATTGGTGCCTCAGCCCGAGCGGAATAAACCGCAGCGCGTGCTTCCGAACCCGGGACTGAGGCACTGGATCTCACAGGTGAAGGGAGAGATAAGGCAGAGCCCGTCTCAAACCCCGCTGTGAGATCCATCTGCGATCCCCACGATAAGCGCCGCCGCTCTGCCTCGGCAGAAGCGGGACCCAAACCGCGGGGAGCGCGCACCGAACCGCTCTCCTCAAAGAGCGCTCGGCGGGAGCGGAGCGTCCTTAACGGCAGACGCTCGCAATGCTCACAGTCTGCCCCCTCGAGAGCAGACTGGGCATGCTGTACTCCCAAACAAACAACACAAAGATCATGTGTATCCCCGCTCGTTAAATAACGCGAGCAGGGAGGAACACACTTCTAAAACTGTTGTTCATCCGCCATATCTCTCAATATAAGGATAAATTGTTTGTGTGGTGCAGGGTATGTAAAGACAGACAATATCACACAGGGACAGATTCACATGTAGCGCGACTGAAAGCACAGAAGCTAATGCGCTTGTGTTTTTGGGGTGCTTTATAGTTTCCTGGTCGATGACGTCACCCGCCTATGACGTTTCATCTCTCCATTGGGCTGATTCCATACGTGCTTCATGACGCACAACGCAGGGGCGTTCCCGCAGCGTTTGACGCAGCTCGAAGTTCCCTTGAAAGGGAACCAACGTTAACATCTAACATACATTCAACAACTCACAAGGACAGGGCAAAAACACAGGGCTTAAATAATCAGAGACAAACGAGCAGACAGGATAACAAGGGGGCGTGGATAACAAGAAACACCTGGGATAACTAATGACAAGACACTAATGACACTAAACATGACAGGACACAAGACCCACATTATGACACACTGTAAATCTTATTTAGCCAAATTGTTTGCATCTTCTCTTTAAAACCACAACATTTAATGCCTCATTTCAAAATATGAGGCATTTAAGCTGTTGTAGAACAAAATGTAAGCTTATCCACCTTAAAAATACCCCATTTTCTAATAAATCAAAGACTACTATTCTAAAAACCCATTGTAAATCCCATACTTAACCGTGGCAAATTAGCCTTGCAGGATGGCCTACAAATTGACGTCATTCTCTCACTCTGTTCCTCAGAGAGTTTCTTAGTGTCTCTCTCACACCGAGGGTGGAAATGAAAGTAGAAGGGTGTGCTAGCGGTAGAATTATTATTATGGTCCTGACAAACCTGAGAGTTCATCTGTGATCTCGTTCCGCTCTTGATGTGATTTGGGACCAGTGTATCCATTCCTAAACCATTGACTAGAGAAGTGTTCTTGTTAGTGACACCAGCGGTTTTTCCGAGAAGAGCCTGAATGTCTCATCCTTGATTATTACATTTCCTTTTTTTTTCTTAGAGATAAATTGTGAGCACTCAGTGTTATTCCAGAGAGGCCTCGGCCGAAATAAAAGAACAGAGGAATAAGGCCAGATGGTTTCAGTCTGTTAAATTATTTATCATATGCTAAGAAGCTGCGAATGCTACTCTCTGCTCACTTTTCACCAGCCACATAATCAACAGTGTATGTTAGTGATTGTCATGATACATTATTTCATTTGAACCCATTTTCAATAGTCTTTTAGTAGTATGTGTAGCAACAACATTCTAACATGCAACATGTTAACATCAGAAAACAGGAATGATCATTCTTTTTTAAGGCAGCTGCTTAAGTCAGTATCCAAACCGTCATTGAACCTCATAGGTGACCCATTTGAAGCACTCTGCATAGATAGCAACTCCACATGCCATGTCTTACCCGTGTAACAAAATCAATTTACAATAGAGTTTAGCATTAGCATGTTGTTAAGCTAACACTGCAAATAATGGGGGTACAATTTATTTTAAATTACACTGGATTATTGTATACATTTAATTCTGTTTAACATGTCTTTTGCTTCATCCACCATCTTGGATTTATGTTTTTAAGTTGAATAAAACCATTTAAAGTTGCAGAAAGTGATTTCTGAGAAATGCTGTTGAAAGTAGATTGTACACTCTAAAAAATACTGGGTTGTTTCAACCCAAATTTGGGTCAAATATGGACAAGCCCAGCCTTTGGGTTACATTTTTAAATAAAAAATGTAATCCAACGTTTGGGTATATTTGACCCAAAAATGGGTTAAAATAACACATATTTTTTTTAGAGTGTACCAAGCACCACAACACTATCCAATCAGCAGTAACATTGGTTTTGCTATGTTTCATAGAACCGATATATGCTGTTGTTGTAATGCTAGTTGTAGTAACAGGATCGTTTTAAGTGGCATTGTTTTTATGGAGCTCGTGTGCTGCTGGCGACTAACAATGAACTCTTGCTTGTATATACTCTTGGGTAACACTTTACTTGAAGGGGTGTGCATAAGACTAACATGACACCTTCATAATCATGACATGACACATGTTATGAATATGAAGGAGGTTGTATGCATGTTTATGACAACTGTCATTAAGTGTCATTCGCTCAATTATGACATTTTTAATGCAAATATGACATTGTTTGAGATGTCTTTGTTATGACACCTTGACATAAACCAATACATCATAACCTGTCAGTGTCTTTGTCATGACAACTTGACATTACTAAGACAACACAACCTGTCATAAACATGACATAGCAGATTAATTATCAAACTTAAGAAACCACTTAGCTTTATTGGTTAACATTACATTAAACTGTTAGGTGGTTGGTTTTGACATTGGCTGTCATGAAGCCATTATAACTGTTTAATGACAAATTCAATTTGTACCACTGTAGTTGAGGTCACGAAAAATATTCATGACACAGTTATAATGGCCTTATGACAGCCAATGTCAAAACCAACCACATGACAGTTTAACTTAATTTAATGTCAAGTTGTCATGACAAAGACACTGACAGGTTATGATGTTATGGTTTATGTCAAGGTGTCATAACAAAGACATCTTAAACAATGTCATATTTGCATTCAAAATGTCATTATTGAGCGAAAGACACTTAATGACAGTTGTCATAAACATGCAAAAACCCTACTTTATATTCATGACATATGTCATGTCATGGTTATGAAGGTGTCATGTCAGTCTTATGTACACCCCTTCAAGTAAAGTGTTACCGTATTATTTTGCTTCGCTTCAGCTATGATAAAGAGATGTCCACTCTTGCATTCCGTGTTCGTGCATTTGGGGCCGAGCAATGAAGGGAGAGTTAGCCAATATCTTCTCATTGCTCTTGTCAGGCCTTGCCATTTTGTTCCCTTTTCAAATATCTACAGTGTTTCTCAGAAATCGCTTACTGTACCTTTAATTTAGACATATTTCAAGATGTGCTTAATTTAATTTATGATTTTTTTTTATTTTTTTTTATAAAGGACCTGATATACTCAAAGCAAAGTTCACTAGATTTGTCATAGCCTATATCTTCATATTGCTCTTGTCAGGTCCTGCCATTTTGTTCCCTTGTGAACTCTATTCACTCAGCAGTGGATTTACTTATGGAAATCTACCAATTACCGGAGATGGAGTTTTTGTCAGGACATCTGAATGTGATACATTCTGAGGGGTACGGTAGTGAGTAGCCTTAATCCCATAATCCCCTGTCTAAGCACATCTGCTCTGATGTGACATATTCTGAATTCTGAATCAAGGACACTGAGATAAACAATACCTCTGGGGCCGTATTCACAAAGAATTTTAAGGCTGAAAGTAGCTCCTAACTGGCGAATTTAGGAGCAACTCCTAAAAATAATGGGCGTGTCACTCCTAACTTTAGGACTCCTAATTTGTTTCACTAAGAGTAATTCACGAAGCATTTTAGCCCTAAAAGTAGCACCTAAGTCTGGGACAGCTTAAAAGAAGTCGAGAGGACTCCTAACTCACTAAGACCAATTCACAAAGGATTGTAGCGCATACCACCGCCTCTCGCAGTCGTCCGGGGTCCGCGACACAAGCGGGAATGCTGCATTGATCTGCAAACAAATCTCCTGTGTGTTTTGCTTGATATCCCAGTGGCGAATTTTCCATTTATCTTTTATTTTTTTAAACACAACTGAGCCAGCAGCAGTAATGGTGTGTTCACACCGAACGCGAATTTAATTATTTGCGCGAGTAGATTACATACAAAGTCAATGCAAAGACGCGAATAGACGTATCATTCGCGCCGGGCGTTGCGATTGACGCGAATTGGGCGATGCGTTTGCCGCGAATGTCTTCCGCGCAAGTTGAAAAATTTGAACTCGAGCGAATGTTCAAGCGTCTAACTAGACGCGATAGACGCGTATTTGACGCTCTATTCGCGTTCAGTGTGAACACACTGATCCTGCGTCCAGTTGGGCATTCTTTTCCGTTTTGGCGAGTTCATAATCCACCGTCATCCAACTATTACATTAGGCTACTTCAATAGGAGCAACTTTTCCTTAGTCTATTTAGGCTAATAGGATGTCAATTAATGTGTTAATGCAAAGTGTTAATGCAAGTGTCGTTTTTCATTATTAGGCAAGTGGCTGTTTTCATTAGGGTAGGCTACCTTGATTTAATTTAATTTAATTCACGCCTTTTTTTCTCTCTCTCTGCCTTTTTAGAATTACACTTCACTGGGGTATGCACAAACATATGCATTTCGATGACATTACTATTATTATTTTGTGTAGGACACAGACATATTTAGATGTCGTAATTCCATGATTTGTTGCGTCTGTGTTATGTTCCGCATGATGGCCCTGTCATCTAACAACCAATCACCGTGATCATTGCGAGGAAGCTCGTGCATGAGAATTGACGTCATCCATAGCAACGAAGACTCACTCTTAGTTTAGGAGTCGTCATTTTTCCTTACTAAGAGTAGGTCTGAAAGGCGTTGTGAATAACTTTTAAAAGAAAACTCCTAGCTAAAATATTTTAGTGCGATTTAGGAGTACTCCTAGTGGTAAGATAAAAATCTTTGTGAATACGGCCCCTGATCTTTAAGAAAGAAGGAATTTCCACACTCTTGAAAACTTTATTTTTGAATGAGCTCCACTGTGGAAAAAAAAATGGTATTGAATGTGCACCTGTAGTGTACTTCAAATTTTAAAAGTAGATATGTTTTTTTTTTTTAACTACTTGCAGGTAATATAATAGTATTGAAATAAAAGGTCACTTAAAGCGATAGTTCACCCAAAAATGAAAAATCGGCCATCATTTACTCACCCTCAAGTTGTTCCAAACCTGTATGAACTTCTTTCTTCTGTTGAACACAAAAGAAGATAGCCTATTTTGTAGAACCTTGGTAACCAGACAGTTGACAGTAGCCATTGACTTTCATATAGGAAAAAAGAAAAATACTATGGAAGTCAATGGGTGCCGTCAACTGTCTGGTTACCAACATTCTTTAAAATATCTTCTTTTGTATTCAACAGAAGAACGAAACTCATACAGGTTTGGAACAATGTAAGTGTAATTAAATGATGACCGAATTTTCTTTTTTGGGTGAACTTTCCCCTTAAGTGTACTTAGAGTTTGAGAGAGTATGTTTCTTAATGCACTTAAGATTTGATTTTTTTTTATTTGATAATCTTTTCAAGAAATGTTGACTAACATAAAGCACAAGTATTGTTTTTGATTATAAATTTAACTTTAGTGTGTTATTCGATATTACATTTAAAGTTACAGTAACATAAATATTCAACTTCATTATTGCAAACGTGTAATAGCAAATATTTATCAAGTTTCAATAGAAATGACTGTTTAGAAAAGTCTATTTTAGTTTACATAAATACTTGACAGTAGATTCGGCAGGACAGTTAAGCATATTTAAAAGTCAACAAAGGAATTATGAAATTACATAAAGATGAACTTAAGTCTTTCTTAAGTTGGTCAAAAAAGCACTCTACAGGTCAGCTAATTGCATTCAATATAAATTTGAACTATAAGATTTTTTTTATTTATTTAAGCTATAAGACATTTTTAATTAAATGCAATTAACATTCAATGAAGTGTCCGAAGACATTACATCTAGTTGACACTGAGTATATTCCTTTATAGTATATTTTTTTCTGTGATGATTACTTTTTTTTAAGTATGCTAAAATGTACTTCTTTTTTGCAAGGGTTAGCTAATTTTCCATTCACATCTGCAACCAGAACAACATTTATATCACAGACCATGCGGTTCACAAAATAACATTGACTAAGATTATAGGTTAAATGATCAAATTTGCTTCAGTGACATCAGTAAACACATTCATTATGACAGCAGGTGAGGAAAGGCACCACAGGTGCGTGGGTTACACAATCTCATCAACAGGTATAATGTCTGCAGGTACATATAACATGCTATAAGTATAACATGCTGCAGGTGAGAAGCATTAGTTAGAAAGGTCTTTCAACAAATGCGTACAACATCCTAGGCTTTAGGTCCTTGATACTGTTGAAAATGACTAATTAAAAGGGACAGGTCGACTATAAATACTAACTGGATGAGCCGTGTTCAATGCCACAATAAAATTACACCTGTGACCGCACAATCTATATTAACTCGTCCACTTTTAGCGAAATAAATATTTGACTAATAATAAATGTGACTGTTTGTGGCAGGAAGGGCGTTTCTGTCTTTCTTCATCATTGTGATCGATGGCCAGCCTAGCCAATCATATGTGCTGCTCCTGGGCTTTAAAACAGTCACGCAGTTACCGCTAGTCAGGCGTCACAGTTGAATTGTTGCGTCACTAATGCGCGCCCGTTATTGCCTCCTGGGAACCGGACGTGAGCACCCGAACCGGTAAGAGTATGCACTGTTAGATGTTTTTTTTAGCTCCTGGAGTGTATGTAGTTATGAGAAGTGTGTTCTTTTAATGTACCTTTTAGAAACACCGTTTTGCTCTGGAGAGTGTGCTGCTGTCTTCTGCGGCACAAGCTCGCTACGATTGTTATTGTTTGCGTGTACTGGATGTGGACGCTGGAGGAGGTAGGGAGAGTTTGCTAATCTCTCGCTAATCAGCTCTGTTGAAATGCGTGTTTTTGAAGTGCTAGTTTGTATTTAAGGATGTGTCCTAATCCATACCCTTTCTCAGTGGAGAGAACCTGAGTTCCCCTCCAGAGAAAGCTACGTTTCACTTTCCTCGGCGATCGGTATGTATTAGTTTTACGGGCATGCATTAAGTTAGAGAATTTATCTAGCAGTAGAGAATTTATCTAGCAGAGTAACAATCCTGTTGTTTATAGGTCCGTAAAGGACTGTAACTACATTCCAGTCTGGGTGCCCCTGCGTTCAATTCCGGCCGCAGTGCTGTCCTGTTTTGGTCTGTTTCGATCCTGTTTCGACCCTGTTAACTGTCAACTGATTCCATTGCAATTTGGGACTTTCAGTTGATATTCTTTAGTTTCTTTTTGGCTTTCATGTAGTTTTCATTTTCTTTTGAACTGATATTAGCTGCAAGGATTGGTGCTGGAATCTGAACTGCAATCCTTGCTCTTTTCTCATTCTAATTTATTTTGATGTTTCTACTTGCTTTCTCATTTGTATTTGATTTTGCTCCTGAAGTTGAATTATCTATTTTTCAATTATTTCTCTGAAATAATAGTTCATTTCTTTAGATTGCTTTATTTTGCTCCCAACTGCTTGATTTGTTTTTTTTGATTAATAATTTTGACTGGAGTTTGGTTTGTTTTATTTATTTATTTATATATTTTGCTGCCGTTGACATTTGGGTTTAGTTTCAACTAACTGTTTATTCCAATTTATTAATTGTAATATTATTTTGGTTTCCTTGATTTGAGCGCTAATAATCCTCCCAACTATCGAAGTGATTCTTTTTATCTGATTCTTTATTTCTGTATCTGATGTATACCCTTTTTGTGTGTTAGCAGGGCCTGAGCACCGGGGGCAGAGGATTCTTACTTGGGTGACGGTATCTTTCTCACCGTGTGCAGTGCTTGGTGTTAACATCTGTGTGTGTGTGCGTGTGCACAGTGAAGTGCAGTGGTCCTGCACCTGCGGGTGGCATGCTACGACTCTCTGCCTCTGTGTCTCTCGTCCCTGTCTAGACCTGGTCCTAAACCTTTAGGGGTTCATTGAATTTGGACAAAGTGCTTTATATCCTTTTTATACTGTTCTCTTTTAAGAATTGTTAATAAAACTCAGTTTTGTACGACGACCCATGTCTCTGACTCTATTAGGTGACTCGAACCTGTGTGTGCCTTTTGTTGGGGCTTACTCTAATTCTTTGGGTGAAATTCCCAGAGTGGCGTAGTCGGAGTGTGAATGATACAATCCTAATTATAAATCTTTAAGAAACCCCACCTCTTACTGCCCTCGTGTCGCCCGCCACATGTTTTTGTAAACATTGCTGTATTTTATTAGCCTGGATGCCAGCCCGAACCCTGCCCACAACATTTGGTCGGGAAGTTCGGTCTGGACTCGATCCATTGAGGAGTAATTATGATCGGTTCAGAAATCGTCGTGCCAATCAAATATCCAGGGCGGGCTTTATACGATGATGGACAGATGATCTGCAGTTATCAAAGTACTGTTCAAAGTATCATGTTATCAAAGAGCGCTTGGGTTGAACTGGTTGGTTTCCCTCAAAGATGACTGCAGCTGGAGAATTGAGATGTATAGATTCCCCTATTGCGTCTGTTGTAAAAGAAATCGACAGCGCATTCATTTTAAAAGACGAACAGAGAACTGCAATCAAGGCATTTGTCGATCGGAAAGATGTTTCCCGTCCTTCCTACGGGATTCGGCCAAAGTTTGGCCGAATGGTCGCTAAGAAGATGGAAAACCCTGTGGTCGTTGTGGTTTCTCCTTTGGTCACACTCATGGAGGACCAAGTAAAATAAGCAACACTCATTATTTTACTACTTCTTTCAGCATGCGTGCAGTTGAGTTCTGTTGACAACTATGCGTAGCTCAACATACGTCACTTACTGCGTTGCTCTGATTGGTTGGTCTATCCAATGGAGTGCAGAGGTTTTTTTTTCTTCCTGGCTCGGTTAAGACACGCCTCATAAGCAAAGCCCTATGGAGCAGTATCAAACTCACATTCTGACTAGAATATGAGTATGATGAAGTTGGATTGTTAATTTGTTGGATTGTTAATTGTATGTTACCTCTTCCTGCCCAGGGACTACAGATAAAATTTAGCTTGTAGCTAATTCTGGTATGGCTGAGTGCCATACACTGTCCCTGTTAAATAAATAAACAAAATAAAAATAAAAAGTCAGGTTAGTATTTTATCATATTTGAAGGTGCTACTCTGCCCTACAAAGGCCAAAGGCAGTAACTGACCAGAGTGTCAAACTGAGAAAAATGACTTTAAAGTTTTTTGTTTTGTCCACACAAATGTATTATAGGTAGAGCAATGAAAATCTGGTGACTTGTTGCCCAGATGAAGAAATGTGTGTATATAAAAAATATTGTGCTCAAAGTTGACCTTTGACCCTTATTTGTCAGATACTGTACTCTGCCTTTGTATTATTTACTAAAAAATAAGGAGTCGTGCAAAGGCAAAAGGCAGTAACTGACATATAATCAATATTTGCTTACCACCATTTACAAGATAATTAACTGATCACCTTCATTAAAGTCTAATGATCATGGCATTTGTTTTAGATGACACACAAATACTTAGACATGTCGTTGTTGCTATCCAGTGCTGGGAGTGCATTCAGTTGGAGTCAATGCGTAAACTAAAAAACTTCAATTTTGTGTGCAGCAAAACCAACAGATAGGTGACACAAGAGTGTACAGTGTGAATAAATACAACAACTATCTCTGATAATTAAAAACAATCGTTTATTTGAAAGAGAACGCAAATATATCAATTTATTAATGGATGGTTTGAAATTCATGTATAGAGATAAAAACAACGGTGGGCAACAACCTGCATAACTACCTCCTCCATAAACATCACTCCTCCACAAGAAGTGAGAGCCAGAAAGCCCTTCTGTTGGGGGGCATAAGAGGACAGTTTTTTTAAAATGTCTTCTTTCTTTGTCTCCTCAATGCCCCGGTCATGTGGCCTCAGGGGAGGGGGCATCTTGAGATCAAACTTGGCCAGGAGGAAGTCCAGTTCAGTGAAGTCACAGTCTCTGTGGCTGTGCTTAAAGAAGAGGCTCCTGGACCCTTGCCGTAGCTGAATTTCAGCCATCTGGCTCAACTTCGGTGCCTTCTTCGTCTTTGCAGCGGAATGGCCATCTTTCCATTTCAACACATTTGCATTTTCCATCTCAATCACCTCCATCTTATTTGAATTTGAGCTTGCCACCACACTGGCAAAGTCTTCAAAGTCAAAGACATAGCCTCCAGGACGTTTCCTCATTTCTTGCTCAACAACATGATGCACACTATCGGCACTCATAAAAGTGTGGCCCTTCTCAAAAAATTTCAAGGTGATGTCCTCCCTTGAGTTGGTAGACCCGTTCACAAGGCTGACCAGTGTGGACAGAAGGCACCAATTTTTATTTTGGGCAGAGCAGTTGTCCACCCAAAACACACTGTGGAGAAGGTCTCTCTCCTTCTCAACTGCCACAACATAGGCTGAAGCAATCTCTCCAGCAGTGACCCGCCACGCCCTCATGCCAGACCACAGAGATGTTGTTTTTTTTATTCTTTTTTTAGCCCACAGAGGCAAAGGTCTCGTGAAACGCCACAATTCGTCTGGTGAAGACTGCCGTTTTGACACCAGGCATGCGGGGCAACATTATAACCTTTTGGAGGTCCACACTTCTCACAGATGTGTCCTCTGGCCAGGTCCTCTCAGCATCAGCCTGATATGCAGTTGCTTGTCCTAGCAATTCTAAATTAACGTTAAGTATATGGCACTTTCATACTTCATCTAATGCATTATTTTATAAGATAATTTCTTACCTTGGTCTTCATGTCTTCTTTTCAATGCCAACTCCACCATCATTCTCCCTCGAGAGCAATTTGCCATTCTAACAGTAGTTCAACACTTGATAAAAAAACCACTCAACACATTTGACAGCTCGTTTTTTATTTGGATATTTGTGTAGAAGTAAGTGATTTAGTGACAATTATGGACAGTAACTGAAGCGTGGCAAATTTTTATGGACAGTAAAACAAAGGCAGATCATCGTAACTGCAAGGTGGCACCGTAACATCTCTTTTATGAATGGCTTAACAAAGGCAGAGTACGTAACTGGACTTTTGCGTCGAAGATCAAAGCCAAAGAATGGTAACTGCAGTTACCGCTTTCTGCCATGGTTGCTTGTATGGTTTTGGGAGTTACTGTGAACACAACCCTCTATTTTTTTTCGAAAAAACAGTCAAATTGAGTATAGATATTTATCCACATGATAAAGGAGGTCTTTAATATCCCAAAAATGACATTAACTCATTTTTGACCAAAAATGCAGTTACTGCCTTATGGCTTTGTAGGGCAGTACTGTTTAATACAAGTCATTTGACTTAACTTTTATCACAAGCTCTGATGGTTTACTACTTTATTTGATGTATGTGACTCTTTAGTAAGTTTCTCATTAAGACCATGTGATATTCATTTATCAAATATCAATCTGAAATCTTGACAAGAAAAGCATTTATGAAAAGTCCATTTCTTAGGCTCCATGTTGGGATGAAATATTACATTAGGACTATCAATTTTTCATCTTTGCTTAAATGCAATCTTGTCCATACTTGAAGCTACAATCGTAAATGAAATCTTTGACTTCTGAAAGTGCCTTTTTACAATTAGAGATTGCAATCAAATCACACGTACGTACACACATACACACACACACACACACACACACACACACACACACACACACACACACACACACACACACACACACACACACACACACACACACACTAGTGGTTCAGAGGTGTTCAGGAGGAGCTGTCTGGAACACTTTTCAAAGCAATATTAGCTAGTTCTAAGAACAATCAGTCATAATGTCCAGTAATTCAATGAATGTTTATTTGTTTACAAGTCCGGACACTGTGTCCGCAAAAAAAGACGAATTGTTCAGATAAAAAATAACAAAATATTGCATAGGGCTACCAAGTGACAGCAAATTGACATATTTGCATATATGCAGCATTGCAGACTACCACTTTTTAAAGTGTGGAATGAGAATGATTTGGGTAATACTTGATTTTATAGAAATATATACTTTTGGGTCAGTAAGATTTTTTTTTGAAGAAGAAGAAGAAGAAGAAGAAATGAATACTTTTATTCAGAAAAAGACACATTAAATTGATCAAAAGTGACTGTAGACTTTTACATTGTTACAACAAAAAGTCAATGTCAAACAAACACGGTAGAACTGTTTATTCATCATCACTGATCATATTTGTTGAGCAGCAAATCAGCATATTAGAATGATTTCTGAAGGATCGTGTAACACTGAAGAGACTAGAGTGATGGCTGCTGAATTTTTAGCTTTACCATCACATGAATATATTAAATTATATTTTAAAATATATATATATTTCTAATATAGAAAATTGTTATTTTAAATTGTAATAATATTTCACAATATCAATATTTTTACTGTATTTTTTGTCAGCCTTGGTGAGCACAAGAAATGTCTTTCAAAAAACATAAAAAATGTAACAGTAGTGTACATTTTTCACATTTTTCTTAAAACATAATTATTTAACATAACTACTGCTGTTTATACAACATTAAATGTTTATTTTCCCACCACTTATGAATCTGTTGGTTGTTAAGCAGGAATACTTATGGCAATATCTTGAACTCTGATAGACCTTCAGTGGAATGGATAAATAAGGGGAAGCTTTCTATGAATCTGGAATACAAATCTAGACAGGAAAGGGCTGCTGGCGGACAGTGGTGAAGAGAGGAAGAGAAAGTGATTGGAAAGGCATTAGAAGAGAGGAAATCATTCAAAACCATGACCATTATACTGTATTATGTGACGGAGGATCGTTTAAAGTTGCTTATAGGCCTTGACTCAGCCATTGTTATGGAAATGTATAGTTCAGGCATCCTTGGTGTGAAAAAGCTATGCAATCAAATGTCAGTAGCACTTTGTTAGAGTCCAATATGATAATAATTTTTTTGCAAATAGCTTTCATTCAGGATTTATTACTTGATCTGACTTGACATTCACATGTAGGTATATAACTTCTTTTACATTTTACAGAGTCTAGGGATAGAAAATGAAATGTCTCACAATGAATCAATGTCTTTATTTATTCCTCCTTAAAATAATTTCAATTTTTTTTCTTGATGTATATTCCCCCTGCAATTTGTGTGGGCGATATAACCAAAATCATAACAATAACGATATATGCCATGATATAGTTATTTTTGCTTTAAATAAGGTTTTTATATAAAACTTTTTGATAAAATTGCATAATTATTGTCACCAATGTCAATATCACAAAATAATAATAATACTAGCCTAAGTGAAAACAAACAAACATACAAACAAACAAACACTCAAGCTTACTAAAGATAAACAGTGATAAAATAAGAACAAATAAACTAATTACAAGCAATAGGACAACAAACTACAATAGAAAAAAAGATAGAAATGAAATAGACCTACCTGAAAAACCTAGGACTAGACATAAGAAACACTACATACATTGTATAAAGTATATATAAAAAAAAAAAACACTGCATAGTCTTCACTGTGTAAATTACAGTTCCCTTTCAAAAGCTAATCTCAATGCTGCCCTTGATTTTTAAGGGCAGCTAGCTGGGCAGTGAGTATCCTAAGACCACACCACTCACCAAATTCTACTCACACAAACACTCTCACTCTCATACTTGCTAAGTGAAGGAACGCAGGTGCCAACGGCAAAACACTCGGTGAAGGAAACACCACCACCAAAAAGGGCAAATACAGCTAGCTTCCCTACACCGGGGGCCTTCAGCTCCTGAAAGAAACAAAAAAACAATAATATACAGTATTTCACAATTAGCCACAGATGTATCACGTTATAGAAGAACGATTCAACCTATACAAGGAAGGTCAAAAACGGCCAATTACTGGCCACAGAAGTTAACCAGGGTGCGTAATCCAACGAGTTTAACGCTACATTACATTGTCATTCAAGCCTGGACACACCGTGGAGCAGCCAACTGCTATAAACAAAAACAGAACAAAACACATTTTGTAAATCAAACAATACAAACGGAAAACTACTGTTTGGACAGAGTAAACAGATCACAGGAAACAAATTAAAAAAAAACACTTAACAGACTGCTGGTGGCAATATTACAAAAGGTGGGGCTAATAATTACTGGCAGGTCAAACTTTAAGTGACGGCTCTGAGACTAGCCACTCTTCACCTAAGCCACCAGCATTAGCATAGAGCTACACATATAGAACAAACAGGAAACGGTCACATCGTAGGTACAAATGGCAGCAGAACAAACAGTGCAGTCTAACAGCATTGTCTAGGGCGCATTTGCCCCGCAGTCCACAGAGACGAACCGCTCACGAGCGGATTGACACACCAGTAGTGGATCGCTAGACCAACAAAATATTCAGGTGACTCACAGCTTCGTTCACCATAGGCAAACCACAAATGCACAGGTGTTCCATCGAATCACACACCTCAGCTGTAGTAAAAGACAGCCTGCACCCATAAGCAAGGTCGCACTGATCCCAGCCATAACCTGGCTCCCGCAGAGCTGCGTGCGCACCCACACAGAAGCGATCGTAACAATGACGCATACCCAGGTGGCATGAACTCCACCTTAACCCTCTGGGGTCCAAGGTGTTTTTGGGGTCCTTGAGATGTTTTGACATACTCTGACATTTGTGCTTTTTTCAGTTGCTGATAAACAAATTACTGGCAAAGGTGTAATTACACTCTATTTAGTACAAACAGGGCTACCATAATTTGTTATCAACATGTATTTACATGTTTGTATTTTTGAGAGAATATTGTTTATGCATGGTTATTGAAAAAACTAAAACTTAAAGTTTCTGAAATAAGGCCACAAAACACATACTAAATATGTGTCCACAAGACTTTTGACTAATGGATGTTGTCGCCTAGAGTTTTTTCTTCAAAATGATCTGAAAATCATCCTGCCTTATCATTCACATAAAACAATAGATTGGTTTAAATTTAAAAATGACACTTTTTGTTTGGAAAGGCAATATGCGCAGGGGTGTGACCTGCTGTGATTCACACCTGAGAAGACAATGGGCCTGCATAATGAGCGCATAATGGGGCTTCATACTAATGACCCTTTCATTCAGGTGTGTCACTGAGCCACAAGAATGCAATGACAATATATATATATATATATATATATATATATATATATATATATATATATATATATATATATATGCCTATTTAATACAAAATCCAATTATCAGTTCACAGTTCCAATTATTTATTTATTTTTCAAATTGTGCTTGCAAATTGTATAATATCAAATGTAAACATTTCTAGTAATTGTGCAGTTAATTCTCATACTGTTTTTACAGAAAGTTTGGGAATATATCCCAAATGTGTCACTAATAAAACACAATACAAATAATTTAAAGAGGAGGGTTATATTGAGCTTTTAAGATTTACCTAAGATTTATTTATATGTAGCCTACATATATTTTTGCTATTTTAATAGAAAAGGTTACAATTACAACAACAATTAAAATTTTAACTATATTTCAAATGTAATCTTTCTTTGTATATACTAAAGTATACATTTTATCATACATATTTCACAGTTGCGGATTAATTAGTTTGAATATAGCCTCCAATCGAACAAACACTATAATAACATCTTAGGAAACAAGCTTATTTGATGTGGCAGTATTTTACAGTAAAAACGACATCTTGTCTTTCATATGTAACATATCGTTTTTATGATTAGGACATATAAATGTTAATTTGCAGTTTAATACGTTGCTTACACAAAAATATTTTATTTCAATATATTTCAGTCGATTTTTACTCATCTCAGTATTGGAATATAGTTAGGTAAAAGCTGTTCATTCATTCACACACAAAAATGCGATTCATATTCAAACAGTATTTTTGTTTACAGACACTATTTCATATCGCGATTAGCACAAAGCACTTGAAAATAAAGAATGTACCTATTCATCAGCTGGATCCGTTGCTTCTCCAAATGAAACTACCTGCACTTCTGAGGTAATTTTTTCCAGGATTATTATTAAGATAGTATTATTCCTCACAGCGTCGTAAATATGAGTCTCTTTCGGTGGGTTATCCAGCTGATGTGGGCGTGGATCGCCTCAGAGCATTTGTGTTTGAATAGAGCGTGCTCTCCGTGGGCGTGGTCAAATTAACTTTAATGACCTGAGACGAGAACGACTATCATCTCTCTCTTTTCGTACAGATTACATAAAATGAGAAAATTTGTTTTTTATATAAAGTACTTCATTTAAAAGAAGATAATTCAGGCTTCATGCCTGTGTGCCTGTATACCTGTTTGACTGAGTATTTGCAGAGTTACAGTTCATTTTTCGGACTTCACTGACAGAGAGAACGCAGAACGCGCATCATGTTAATTTTTTTCTTTATTAGGCGAAAAGCACAACACTTTGTTTTTATTGTGAGGTTCCACAAAAAAAATACAAACTTAACAGGATCGAATGATGTACAACACTTATATGTAAGATCAAAATCAACAGAGTAATTTGAGTCTCTTTTGCACTGATGAGGAAAAAAGTGAGCTGGTATCGCCGGCGAGACCGCCGACCCCAGAGGGTTAAATAGGCCAGGTATGGCTGCCAATAGGCTGTCACATACATCACTCACGTGACAACCACAAATAATAGGGCGGGGTCAAACCCACCCTGCCACATATGCCCCTAGCTCTTGCATCGTCGCCCCGACGATGGACCGACTCCCACTACAGCCAGGAAATTACCTAGTCAAGTCAAGTCACCTTTATTTATATAGCGCTTTTTACAATACAGATTGTATCAAAGCGCTTCACAGCGATAACATGAAAACAATATAACAAAGTTTGTTTCTAAAAGAAATTGCGTCAACGTCCACCTTAAGTAAGGCAGATCAATAATATTATTGAATATTAAATGTCCCCAACTAAGCAAGCCAAAAGCCAAGGCAACAGTGGCAAGGAACCAAAACTCCATCAGGTGACAGAATGGAGAAAAAAACCTTGGGAGAAACCAGACTCAGTCGGGGGGCCAGTTCTCCTCTGGCCAACGAAGGAACAGTGCATGATTCGGGCAGCATTACAAGTCAGATTGGATCGGAACATTTAGAGTATTTTTTGGAAGTCCAAGTATGCACGCCGGTCTTAAGACGAGTTGTTGAGGATCAGTGCCGTCCACCATAGAGAGTCCATATCGCCCGTGTTGAGTCATCACTTCATAGGCTTTGTGATTGGAGCATCTGAAGTCTCCGTGAGAGGCTGGATACAAACTGGAGCTGACGAACGCCATTTTCTCGGGACTCGCGTCCCGAGATAACAGCAGAAAAGCAAAGGGAAAATAATTAGCGTAGCTGCTGTTCATAATGATGATTTCCATAACACAGGCGTAAATGACAAAACATGAAGACAGTGACTCTTGCGTCCCAAAATCACCCCCCTCCGTCCCCCACTCAACTCAGCCCAGCTTACTGACCTCTACGTCCCTCCTGCTGCTGAGACCTAACCACAATCTCACAATCTCTCCGCAACCCAACCATACGCGCCAACCCGTTGACTAAGGCTGTCGAGCCCCACTGGTGCGTGAATAGGCAGTTTCAGTGGACAACGGTTCCGTATGGCATACTACCTACCGCAACACAATATCTGCCCAACCACCCGTCATTCATGCAATATACACAGGAACGTAATGACTGCAAATACTATGCAACCTATACAGATAACCTACAGTCTCTTCAAGTTTTATAGTATTAAATGCATTTGATCTGATTCAGCAGTATTATAAAAGGTAAGCATTATGTAAATGCTTGGCTAAAGAGATGCGTCTTTAATCTAGTTTTAAACTGGGACAGCGAGTCAGAGCCTCGAACAATATCAGGAAGGCTATTCCAGAGTTTAGGAGCTAAATGTGAGAACGCCCTCCCTCCTTTAGTGGACTTAGATATCCTAGGAATGACTAGAAGCCTCGAATTTAGTGATCTTAAAGAACGCGATGGATTGTAGGGCGATAGAAGGTCCATTAAATACACAGGAGCTAAACCATTTAGGGCTTTATAGGTCAGTAATAGTACTTTGTAATTGATACGGAACTTGATAGGTAACCAGTGTAGAGATGATAAAATTGGTGTTATATGATCATATTTTCTTGACCTAGTAAGAACTCTAGCGGCTGCATTTTGAACTAACTGTCGCTTGTTTATTGAGGATGCAGGACAACCGGCTAATAAAGCATTACAGTAATCTAGTCTCGAGGTCATGAATGCATGAACTAACTTTTCTGCATCGGAAACAGATAGCATGTTACGTAATTTAGCAATGTTTCTAAGATGGAAAAAGGCTGTTCTTGTAACATATGAAATATGATTTTCGAAAGACAAGTTGTGGTCTAGTATAACTCCCAGGTCTTTTACCGTAGAGGATAAAGTAACAGGACATCCTTCTATATTAAAGTTGTATTGTAAGTGGTTTTGTGGATAGTTTTTTGGACCAACAAGTAATACCTCCGTTTTATCTGGATTTAGTAGCAGGAAATTATGCGTCATCCAGCATTTTATATCTTTAAGACACTCTGTCAATTTTGATGAGTTAGTGTTTTCATCTGGCCGTGATGAAATATATAATTGAGTGTCATCAGCATAACAGTGGAAATTAATTCCATGTTTTCTTATAATATTACCAAGTGGCAGCATATATATTGAGAATAGCAGAGGGCCTAACACCGATCCTTGCGGCACTCCATAGTCTACTGACGTTATCTTCGATTTTTCCCCATTTAAACAAACAAAATGGTAACGGTCTGATAAATACGATCTGAACCAGCTTAATGCCTGTCCCTGAACACCAGTGTAGATTTGTAGTCGATCCAAGAGTATTTTATGATCGATAGTGTCAAACGCAGCAGTAAGATCGAGTAGAACTAATATTGAGATACAGCCTTGGTCAGAAGCTAAAAGTAAATCATTTGTAATTTTAACTAGCGCAGTTTCTGTGCTATGATGCGGTCTGAATCCTGACTGAAATTTTTCATATATCTCATTTTCTTGCATGAAAGAGCACAATTGAGCGGACACAGTCTTTTCTAGTATTTTAGACATAAATGGAAGATTTGAAATCGGTCTGTAATTTGCTAAGTTATTTGGATCTAATTGCGGTTTCTTAGGCCCCGTCCACACTAATGCGTTTTCGTTTAAAAACGGAGACCTTTTGCTACGTTTGCACCTCCCGTCCACACTAAAACGGCAAAAACGGAGACCCAAAACGGAGAAGTTTAGAAACGCTGCCGACCCGTTTTTCGTTTTGAATCTCCGGAGGGCGTTTTAGTGTAGACGGGACAAAACGGAGAACTTTAGAAACGATGACGTAGTAGAGGCTCACGCTCGGCTCTATGATTGGGTGTCATCAGTCATGGCGTATAGCTTTGCTAGCCGCTGTTGTACAAGTAAATTCTGCATTTTACAACGCTATAACTGCCTACATGCGCCGGAGTCAAGCTATTATTCGAGCGATCTGTGACAATTCCCGTGTGCAGCGGCGGCGTTGACCGTACATGGAGCGTCGGTTTGGGGTTAACCCAGAGCATGGTGGGATAATTTTATCAATGAAGTTGTGTTTACACCGGCGCGCGCATGCCCAGTGTTGGTGAAAGGTCACGTGATCCGCGTTTTCAGTCGTTTTAATGTGGACGGAGATCAATTCTAATACGCAGCTAAAACGCTGGTGTGGACGGAGATCGTATTCGTTTTAATTATCCGTTTCTAAACTAAAACGCAGTAGTGTGGATGGGGCCTTAATGAGAGGTTTTATTACTGCCAGCTTGAATATTTTTGGAACATGACCTAAAGATAAAGACGAGTTAATAATATTAAGAAGAGGCTCTTCCACTACAGGTAACACTTCTTACAGAAATTTAGTTGGTATTGGATCTAATAAACATGTTGTTGGTTTAGATGCAATGATAAGTTTATTTAGCTCTTCCTGTCCTATAGTTGTAAAGCGGTGTAGTTGTTCTTGAGGGGCGATAATTGAGGCTGAATCATAAGACACCATAGAGGATTCTACATTTACAATTGTGTTTCGGATGCTTTCTATTTTCTCATTGAAGTAGTTCATAAAATCATTACAGCTATACTGTAACGGAATAATTTGCTCGGGTGATGTCTGTTTATTTGTTAGTCTAGCCACGCTGTTAAATAAAAACCTTGGATTATTTTGGTTATTTTCTATTAGTTTGCGGAGATGCTCAGCCCTGGCTGCTTTTAGAGCTTTTTTATAACGTGACATACTGTCTTTCCACGCGATTCTAAAGACCTCTAAATTAGTTTGTTTCCATTTACGCTCTAGGTTGCGAGTTTCTCTCTTGATAGCATGCGTAGCACTGTTGTACCATGGTGCTTTAGTTTTCTCTCTAACCTTTTTTGATCTAATTGGTGCAACAATATCTAATGTACTAGAGAAAATGGTGCTCAAACTGCTAGTCATTTCCTCTAGTTCATCTGTTTGTTTGGGTTCTCTGAGCAGCTGAGATAGATCAGGTAAGCTATTTGAGAATCTATCTATAGTGGTCGGAAGGATTGTTCTGCCTGGTCTATAACGTGGCGCAACATGACAAATTTCAGCAGTGCGTATTATACAAGTTACCATGTATGGTGCCAGGGCCTAAAGAGGGCAGGGGGACACAATTAGTCACAGGAGCCACCGTAGCTACACCGTCACTCAAATAATCTATAGGGAACGATGGATATGCTTCACCGTACTTAAAATCTACAGAGAACAATGGATAGGCATCATCACACTCAAATCTACAGAGAACAATGGATAGGCATCATCGTACTCAAATCTACAGAGAACAATGGATAGGCATCATCGCACTCAAATCTACAGAGAACAATGGATAGGCATCAACGCGCTCAAATCTACAGAGAAAAATGGATACAGAGAACAATGGATAGGCATCATCGCACTGAAATTTACAGAGAACAATGGATAGGCATCATCGCACTCAAATCTACAGAGACAAATGGATACAGAGAACTATGGATAGGCATCATCGCACTCAAATCTACAGAGAACAATGGATAGGCATCATCGTACTCAAATCTACAGAGAACAATGGATAGGCATCATCGTACTCAAATCTACAGAGAACGTCTCGGGTTATGACTATAACCTTTGTTCCCTGAGAAGGGAACGAGACACTGCGTCGAGAATCGACACTTTGGGGACGCTCCCTAAGCGTGCGCCTCTGAAGTATGAATGAAACTAATCCAATCCTGATTGGTGTTGCGTCGTGACGTAACATGTGACGGCATACCCGGAAGTATAAAAGTGACGCTGTCACAACACACACTAGCCTCGTGATGAAGCAAGACGCTCTAAGGCCTCAAGGGGCGTGGCAGAACGACGCAGTGTCTCGTTCCCTTCTCAGGGAACAAGGGGTATAGTCATAACCCGAGACGTTCCCTTTCGAGGGAACTCTACACTGCGTCGAGAATCGACACTTTGGGGAACGAGTACCCACTAGGCCACGCACCGAATAGGCCTGTCCCGGAGTGAAACTGTTTAGGCACTCAGCAAGGACTGAGCACGTGTGCGCCAGGCGTACTAGGAAGGTGGAGACTGTAGAACCTAATAAAAGTATGTGGAGTAGCCTAACTGGCTGCCTCACAGATCTCCTGTAGAGGTGCTCCCGAAAGAAGGGCCCTAGAAGAAGCCATGCCTCTAGTTGAGTGAGCCCTCACGGCTAAAGGTGAAGGCAAGTCGCGCACCTTGTAAGCTTCAGTAATAGCCTGAACAATCCAATTACTAAAAGTTTGCTTGGATGCCGGGAGCCCCTTCTTAGGTGACCCAAAACATACTAATAATTGGTCCGACCTTCTCCAAGAAGAGGACCTCTCAAGGTACACGCTCAAAGCTCTGACGGGGCAGAGCAAATGAAGCTTCTCTTCTTCTGCCGACACATGCGGTGGAGGATGGACTGCCTGAAGGACTGTAGATCGAGCCGTATTAGTTGGAACTTTAGGCACGTAGCCCGGACTCGGGTGCAAAAAGGCCTTCACTCTGCCAGGGGCAAACTCCAAGCAAGCTGGTGTCACTGCCAGGGCTTGGAGATCTCCCACACTCTTAAGTGAGGTAATAGCCAAGAGAAATACCACTTTTAGCGTTAAGTCCTTAGGCGAAGCCGACTGCAAAGGTTCGAAAGGGGCCAGGGATAACCCTTCAAGAACTATTGCCAGGTCCCAGGCAATGGACCTGGTTGCCGGTCTCATCCTCCGAGTACCACGGAGAAAACGAATGACCAACTGGTGCCTCCCCAGAGGCCCATCACTTAAAGGTGAGTGGAAAGCCGCAATGGCAGCCACGTACACCTTAAGCGTGGAAGGGGAGAGACCCGCAGAGAAACGATCTTGAAGAAATTCCAGAACTGAAGCCACCGGGCAGTTGACTGGATCTAACTCAAGTTCTCTACACCAAGTGACAAACACATTCCACTTGAGGCCATATAATCTCCTAGTAGACGGAGCCCTAGAGCTAAGTATGGTTTCAACCACCCCGGCTGATAGACCAGCATTTAGGTACTGAACCCCCTCAGAGGCCAGACCCACAGCTTCCACAGCTCTGGGTGAGGGTGGAAGACTGTGCCCTCCGCCTGAGACAACAGATCCCTCCTCAGAGGAATCTGCCATGGCGGAGCTATCAGGAGTGATATTATGTCTGAAAACCATACTCGGGTCGGCCACATTGGGGCAACCAGAAGTAGACTGATGCCCTCTTGACGGACCCTCTCCAGGACTCCCGGAAGCAGAGCGATCGGGGGAAATGCATACAGGCGAAGCCTCGGCCAGGCCTGTACCATGGCATCCAACCCCAGTGGGGCTGGATGTGAGAGGGAGAACCAAAGTGGACAGTGGGACGTCTCTCGAGACGCAAATAGATCCACTTCCATCGGTCCAAACCTCTCCCATATTAACTTCACCACCTCTGGGGGAAGTCTCCATTCCCCGGGCCTCAGCCCCTGCCTCGACAGGATGTCTGCTCCCTGATTCTGAACCCCCGGAATATACCTTGCTCTGATAGACAGAATTTTCCCCTGGGACCAAAGAATAATCTGATGCGCCAGTCTGCACAGAGGGCGCGATCTGAGTCCCCCTTGTCGGTTCAGATAGGCTACCACTGACGTATTGTCTGATCGTACTAAGACATGGTAACCTTTGATTTCTGGGAGGAAGCTCCTCAAAGCCCTGAACACAGCCATCATCTCTAGGCAGTTTATGTGCCAAGAATGATGATGGTCCTGCCACAGACCCCTGGCAAAGCGGCCGTCCATGACCGCGCCCCAGCCAGTGAGGGAGGCGTCTGTCGAAACGGTTTTCCGGCGACATGACACTCCCAACACTGGCCCTTGGGATAGGAACCAAGGTTTCTTCCATATTTGTAGAGAACGAAGGCATCTGCGCGTTACTCTGATCATACGAAACGGATTCCCCTTGGGAGAAAACCCCTTGGTTTTTAACCACCACTGAAGGGGCCTCATGTGTAGAAGGCCCAAAGGAATGATGTTGGATGCCGCTGCCATGATATTTATTATATTATATATATTATATATATTCAATATATTATATTATATTATATTCTTATATATTCTTATATGAGGCCCAGCATTCTTTGAAATTGCTTTACAGTGATGGCCTGGCCTAGCTTTAACCTGGATACCATCGCCAGAATTGACTTGATACATGCGGGAGACATTCGTGCCTGCATCGTAATCGAGTTCCACACGACTCCCAAAAACATCGTGCACTGGGATGGTTCTAGCACACTCTTCTTTGTATTGAGTCTCAACCCCAATTTCTGAATGTGGCCAAGGACGACATCTCGATGCCGAACTGCCATTTCTCGAGACTGAGCCAGAATGAGCCAGTCGTCGAGATAATTCAATATACGAATGCCTTGAAGTCTCAGTGGAGCAAGAGCTACATCCACACATTTGGTGAATGTGCGGGGAGAGAGTGCTAGGCCGAACGGAAGTACCCGATATTGGTAAGCTTCGCCCCCGAAAGCGAACCTCAGGTATCTCCTGTGACATGGAAGGATGGAGATGTGAAAATAGGCGTCCTTTAGATCTATCGTGACAAATCAGTCCTCGGATCTGATCTGACTCACGATTGCAGGAATGGTTAACATTTTGAACCTGAACCTCCTCAGAGACCGGTTCAAAACCCTGAGATCTAGAATTGGCCTTAACCCCCCATCCTTCTTTGGAACTATAAAGTACAGGCTGTAAAACCCGGAATCCCTGTCTAAAGGATGAACACGTTATATGGCTTCCTTTAGCAGCAGAGTCTGTACTTCTTGTTCCATCACCTGAGCCTGCTCTGGGACCACTGTAGTCTGCACCACTCCATAGAACTTGGGGGGGGCGGTGCGCGAACTGCAGTCTGTACCCTGATTCTATTATATGCAGGACCCATGCAGATATGTTGGGAAGATGATACCATGCCTCTACAAAATCTACTAGGGGTACCAGCCTCTCGAGACTGGCCTCTGGTGTTTTTCGAGCATCTTTCTCGACTCCCTGAAGCGGAATACCGGCAGGCTGTACTCGATACGGTTCTTGTGACCATAATTGATGCTTTTTCTTTGTTAGAATATTTTCGCTGGAAAGAGATGCGGCCCGAAGCGTCGTTGACGGCGGGCAACATACATCGTTTCCTAGAGGGCCCTGCTGCGAGAACAACCTCGGTTGCTCAGAGGTCCTACCACTTCGGCTAGGACCTCTTCCCCGAAGCCCTCCTAGCCTGAATGACGTCCCTCAGGTCGCCTTTCTGGCTGGAGGACTTCGATATCTGATAGCGTTTCCTCTGTTGCCAAGCTCCAGGAGGAGGGGCTCTAGAGGAAACGCTCTCTCTTTGCTCTGGCCGGTGTGATGAGCTGGATGACGGCTGGGGCTGATCTCTTGGCCCCACCCTACTCGATTTAGCCTTACGGGGGAGGTACTGCTGGAACGCCGCAGATTGTTTCTTTGCCTCCTGAAACCTGTCGACGACCGAAGTAACGGCGTCGCCGAACAGGCCAGAAGGCGAAAGCGGCGCATCCAGCAGAAAGGATCTATCTTTCTCCTTAATACCAGATAGATTCAGCCACAGATATCTCTCCGTGGCCACCATAGCTGCCATAGAGCGGCCAATGGCGCGGGCCGTCTCTTTTGTGGCTCGGAGAGACAGATCTGTGGCTTTCCTTAACTCTGAAATATATTCAGGAGTTGGCCCTTCCCCCTCGTCTAAATCTTTCAGGAGGTCGGCCTGGTATGCCTGCAAGATAGCCATAGAGTGCAGACATGAACCAGCCCGACCTGCCGCCATGTAAGCCCTGCCTATTAATGCAGATGTATCTCTGCAGGGCTTACTGGGCAGTGCCGGGGTTTTTAGGGAAGATGCCGACTCAGGGGAAAGATAACCCGCTAGAGCCTCCTCCACTTTAGGCATCTTCCCATAACCCATGTCCCTGGCCCCATAACATTACTGTAATCCACCATACTGGGATTGGAGACACGGGACGAGTGCGGTTTATCCCACGATCTCGAGATCTCGTTGTGGAGATCGGGGAAAAACGGCAAACCCTGGCACTGAGGTTGTGACCTGTGCTGCAGGAAACGCTCATCAATCTTACTTTTCACTTGCGTTCCCTGCTCATCATGTGGCCAGCTGATGTTAAGTCTGGCCACAGCACGAGTCACAACCTCTACCAGCTCCTCATAACCTTGGCCGTGAACTGGCTCGCCCAAATCACGGTCATCTGCATCAATACTGAGCACATCTACTTCCTCGGAAGCAGAGAGCTCAAGCATTGGGACCTGATCGTGGGCAGGAGAAGCAGCAGTCTCATTCTCATCTGCAAGATCCCGCTGCGAACCCCACGATCTCAAAACCGTGGGGAACGCGAGCCTGACCGTGCTCATCAAAGCACGCCAGCTGGGAGCGCAGCACTCTAATGGGTAGTGCATCACAGTCTGCACAAGAAGATCCCTCAAGAGCTGCTCGTGCATGCTGCGCTCCCAAACAATTCACACACAAAGCATGTGTGTCCCCACCCGTGATAAAACGAGGGCAAGGGTGCACACATCTTTTAAATTGTTTGCTGGCCATAATTCCGGGACAACTGTTTGACAAACAACACCAAATAAGACAGACAGTTTCAACACAGAGCGCTTGCTGAAGAGCGAAAGCTAGTGTGTGTTGTGACAGCGTCACTTTTATACTTCGGGGTATGCCGTCACATGTTACGTCACGACGCAACACCAATCAGGATTGGATTAGTTTCATTCATACTTCAGAGGCGCACGCTTAGGGAGCGTCCCCAAAGTGTCGATTCTCGACGCAGTGTAGAGTTCCCTCGAAAGGGAACAATGGATAGGCATCATCGTACTCAAATCTACAGAGAACAATGGATAGGCATCATCGCGCTCAAATCTACAGAGAACAATGGATACATAGAACAATGGATAGGCATCATCGCACTCAAATCTACAGAGAACAATGGATAGGCATCATCGCACTCAAATCTACAGAGAACAATGGATAGGCATCATCGTACTCAAATCTACAGAGAACAATGGATAGGCATCATCGTACTCAAATCTACAGAGAACAATGGAAAGGCATCATCGTACTCAAATCTACAGAGAACAATGGATAGGCATCATTGTAGGCATCATTGTACTCAAATCTACAGAGAACAATGGATAGGCATCATCGTACTCAAATCTACAGAGAACAATGGATAGGCATCATCTGTCACGGTTCATGGATTCATTGACTCTCTCCCGCTATGTGTGTGCATGTGGAGTGAATGGGCGCGGCTCATCAGCACGGCTCGTTATCTCAGCTTATGAGCCGATCAGCGCCAGCTGTTCTGAATGAGGATGTCCTATACATTGTTTGTCATTTCGTCTCGTCTTTGTCAGATGGTTGTGGAGGTCTCCGGTTGGCTTACTGTCTTTTCTCCTCGCTCCAGTTCCTGTTTTTCCCGTGCTGTCGATTCTGCCTGTTCAGAAGATTATTGCTGGACCGGTCTCGTTGTCTGCCCACTGAGTCCTGCGTTACCTAGCCTTGACATCTGCTGCCTGCCTTTGGACTTGCAGTACCTCTTTTGTGTGTTAATAAACACCAGTATTCACTTGCAGTAACAGAACCATCTGACCAGACCATGGATTCAGCGAGTGCTGCCGAACTCGGGCATATATTTTCTGAGAATCGTGCCCGTATGGATCGTCAAGATGAGCAGATCGGAGCATCGGGCCAGGCGATACAGGCTTTGGTAACGCAGGTGTCCGAGCTCACCTCTCAAATACAACGGCTGAGAGGTCCCACTGCGCCAGCTCTGCCCCCGCCTGTTCCCCCGGAACTTCCCAACTTCAATCGACCTGAGCCGCGCATTCCCACGCCTGAGAGATATTCGGGAGAACCGAACATGTGCAGAGCTTTTCTAACTAAGTGCTCAATTTTCTTTTCTCTCCAGCCTGTGACGTTTTCCTCCGAGGTGAGTAAAGTAGCACTGGTTATGACGCTACTGTCTGGACGCGCGGCTCAGTGGGGAACAGCGGTGTGGCGGAATCAACACGACTGCTGCTCCTCGTTCCAAGCACTCGAGCAGGAGATGGGAGGCGTATTTGACCGTGCGGTCGCCGGACGCGAGGCAGCTCGTCAACTGGCCGGTCTGCGACAAGACATCAACTCCGTGTCTGACTACCGTAAAACTTCAAATAGTAGCCCGGGCTTTTATTTACCCAAATCGTCGAACTGCACCAGCTTGTATTTGAGACAGGCGTCTATATGAGACAGGCCTTTATAATTTAGTGTTGAGATGTCGTTCATTGAGTGTATAGGCCTGTCTCTAATCTCTAAAAATCTCCAAATGCTCCACGTGAAACTGCGGTCTTCCGACCTTTTACTATCGCGTCAATTGATTTTGATTAATATGCGCGAGGGAGAGAGAGCAAGACAGCGCTCGTTGTTTGAAGATGGGAGAGTGCGCGCGCGCGGTCGGGGCACTCTCTCTCTCTCTCTCTGTGCTCGTAACGCGCCCTGTCAAGCGCAGCAATCATTCTATTCTACATCACTCATCGATCAAAAAAAGGCTTTGGAGGGACAAAAATGTGCTTTGGCGGCCGCCAAAAAGCGGGCGATCTGGCAGTTTTAGAGGATTAAATACAACCCGAAAATAAAAAACAGACCCGGCCTCTATTTGAGACCGGCCTTTATTTACCCAAACCTGCAGCCACACCAGGCGTGTAAAAGAGACAGGCTTCTATTTGGGACTCGGCTATTATTTGAAGTTTTACGGTACTCCATCCAGTTCCGGACGTTGGCTGCCGAGTGCAGATGGAACGAGGAGGCGCAGTGGGACCTGTTCCTGCATGGGTTGGCTGACCGTGTTCAAAAAGAGATATATACACTGGAACTACCTAAGACGTTTAATGGACTGGTTGATCTGGCACTACGAGTCGATGCACGACTACAACAAAGAGAGAGACGACCGTTCCAGACTCCAGCGGTTGATTTCGTTGAGTTTCCCGGGCTCAGAGGTGCGAACACGGTCAGCCCCGCGATCGATCCTGAACCCATGCAGGTAGGTCGAGCTCGGCTCTCCCGGGAGGAGAGAGAACACCGCCACTCGAGGAGTCTGTGTCTCTACTGTGGAGAGCCCAGCCATTTCGTCTCCACCTGTCCTTTAAAAGGCCAAGCCCGGCGGTAGGAAGGAGACTACTGTCGGGCGGGCTTTCCATGACCAGACCCTCGAACGCCACCCTCCTCCCGGTGAGACTCCAGTGGGCAGACCAATCCTTCAACGGCCAGGCGCTGGTGGATTCAGGAGCGGAGGGAAATCTGTTGGACTTTTCTCTGGCTAAGAAGCTTCACATCCCCATCACCGCTCTCGAACACCCCATCACTATCCATGCACTTACTGGACAGGAACTCCCGGGCATCACTCACATCACTGGACTCATTACACTCATCACTTCGGGTAACCACACGGAGAAGATCTCACTCTACCTCACCCAGTCACCTCACGCTCCTATTGTCCTGGGTCATCCGTGGTTGGCGAAACACGGACCCAGGATAGAATGGGGTCATAACTCTGTGTCCAGCTGGAGTAATCAATGTTATGCCTCATGTCTTTCGTCTGCCGTCCCGTCTGTTTCTCGTTTTGTGTTGCAGGAGGAGCCAGTGAATCTGTCTAACGTGCCACCGGAGTATCTCGACCTGAAGGAAGTGTTCAGTAAGTCCCGGGCTGCTTCTCTTCCTCCGCATTGTCCCTATGACTGTGCTATAGATTTACTGCCAGGTACGTCTCCGCCTAAGGGCAAGTTATATTCGCTTTCTGCTCCAGAAAGGGAGGCTATGGAGAAATATATTTCTGATTCTCTAGCAACTGAGTTCATCCGCCCTTCCTCTTCTCCAGCGGGGGCGGGATTCTTCTTTGTGGGTAAGAAGGATGGTTCTCTGCGACCTTGTATTGATTACCGAGGGCTGAACAGCATCACGGTAAAGAATACTTATCCTTTGCCGTTGATGTCTTCAGCTTTCGAGAGGTTGCAGGGAGCATCAATCTTCACAAAGTTGGATTTACGTAATGCATATCATTTGGTTCGCATCAGGAAGGGGGATGAGTGGAAGACCGCGTTTAACACCCCCAGGGGGCACTTTGAATATTTGGTTATGCCGTTCGGGCTTTTCCAACGTGTTGAGAGACGTGGTAGATCAGTTCATATATGTTTACCTGGATGACATGTTGATTTTTTCTTCGTCTCTCCAAGAGCACGTTCAACACGTCAGACGAGTGCTTCAGAGGTTGCTAGAGAATGGGCTTTTTGTCAAGGCGGAGAAATGCGCTTTTCATGCACAGTCTGTTCCTTTCCTAGGGTACATCATTTCGTCTGAGGGAGTACGGATGGACCCTGAGAAGGTTAAGGCTGTGGTAGAGTGGCCAAGTCCAGATTCCCGTAAGGCCCTACAGAGGTTTCTGGGGTTCGCCAACTTCTACCGGCGTTTTATTCGCAACTTCAGCCAACTAGCCACGCCTCTGACTGCCTTGACCTCCCCCAGAACGACGCTCAGGTGGTCAGACACTGCTGAGGCTGTGTTTGCTAAACTCAAAGGCCACTTCATTTCAGCCCCTATTCTTATTGCCCCTGATCCATCACGTCAGTTCGTGGTGGAGGTCGATGCGTCAGAGGTGGGGGTAGGAGCAGTGCTGTCTCAACGTTCTCCCACAGACGACAAGATGCATCCTTGCGCGTTTTTTTCCCGTCGTTTATCGCCTGCCGAACGTAACTACGACATTGGTAACAGAGAGTTGTTGGCAGTCAAGTTAGCGTTGGAGGAATGGCGTCATTGGTTAGAGGGGTCGGGGGTACCTTTTATCGTCTGGACCGATCACAAGAACCTGGAATATATCAGAACAGCCAAAAGATTGAACTCCAGGCAGGCTCGGTGGGCACTTTTTTTCGGTCGTTTTGTTTTTTCTCTCTCGTACTGCCCGGGTTCCAAAGACGTCAAACCCGACTCTTTATCTCGTATTTTTGACAGTTCCGAATGCCCGTCTACTCCCGAGTGCATTTTACCCGAGACCCTATTTGTCTCCACACTCACATGGGAGGTGGAGTCGAAGGTCAAATCGGCCTTAGAAGGGGTAACGCCTCCGCCCGGGTGCCCACCGAATCGTTTGTTTGTGCCGGAGGGATTACGGTCCGACGTTATTCAGTGGGGGCATTGTTCCAACGTAGCTTGTCATCCAGGAGTTAATCGCACTGGGTTTTTAGTCAAGCAACGATTCTGGTGGCCACGTATGGCTCGTGACATTCACAGTTTTGTTTTGGCTTGCTCGATTTGTGCCACTGGTAAGACTTCCAATCGACCCCCAGATGGGTTACTTCAACCGCTGCCTGTCCCTTCGAGACCCTGGTCCCATATTGCGCTAGATTTTATTACCGCCCTCCCACCCTCTCAGGGTAACACGGTAGTTTTGACCGTGGTGGACCGGTTTTCGAAGGCGGCCCATTTCATTCCCTTGCCCAAATTAGCTTCAGCCAAGGAGACAGCGTTGGCAGTCGTAGACCACGTCTTTCGGTTACATGGCCTCCCGGTAGACGTGGTCTCCGACAGGGGACCCCAGTTTGTGTCCAAATTTTGGCGAGAATTTTGTAAGTTGCTAGGGGCGACTGTCAGTCTGTCCTCAGGGTTTCATCCCCAGAGCAATGGTCAAACCGAGAGAGCCAACCAAGATTTGGAGAGAGTGTTGCGATGTTTGGTTTCCAAGAATCCTTCCTCATGGAGTCAACAACTGTCAATGGTGGAGTACGCCCACAACGGGTTACCAGTGTCGGCCACGGGCCTGTCTCCGTTTGAGTGTAGTTTAGGTTACCAGCCACCAATTTTTCCCAGTCTGGAATCCGAGGTCGTGGTCCCCTCCACTCACGCCTTCGTCCAGAGGTGTCACCGCACTTGGACTAGAGCCCGTGAGACTCTACTTCAAGTGGGGGCTCGCACCAAGGCTAAAGCCGATCGCCACCGGTCTAAGCCTCCCGTATACGTCGTTGGTCAAAAAGTGTGGCTTTCAACCAGGAATATTCCTCTCCGCTCCGTTTCTAATAATTCATCTGCTCCCAAATTCATTGGCCCATTTACTGTCACCAAGATCATTAGTCCGTTGGCAGCCCGCCTCAACCTTCCTCCAGCGTACAGGAGGATTCATCCCGTCTTACATGTGTCTAAAATTAAACCCGTGTTTCATTCGCACATTAATCCGCCTGCCCCGGTTCCCCCCCCCCCCCGCCGCGACTCGTAGATGGGGAACCCACGTATTCGGTTAACCGTATTCTGGACTCAAGACAGAGGGGAGTGGATTCCAGTACTTAGTGGACTGGGAGGGTTACGGTCCGGAGGAGAGAAGTTGGGTTCCTGCCAGGGACATCCTGGACCACTCCCTTATCGATGATTACAATCGCACCGATCCCAGCCATAACCTGGCTCCCGCAGAGCTGCGTGCGCACCCACACAGAAGCGATCGTAACAATGACGCATACCCAGGTGGCCTGAACTCCACCTTATATAGGCCAGGTATGGCTGCCAATAGGCTGTCACATACATCACTCACGTGACAACCACAAATAATAGGGCGGGGTCAAACCCACCCTGCCACATCATCATCAAAACCGGTGTGTTTTGTATTGATTTTATAACATATTCAGCTCTAGACACACAAATACACTTATAATAAATCCCCTCATTGAAAAAACTTTATGATAAACATGTATTTTCATTAAAGGTTTTTTTCTTATTATTCTTCCTCATATTCTTTCCACTATACAAATGTCCTCCACTTTACCCATCTCTTCACCCTCTCCTTTCTCCATTCTACTCTTCCTATGCTCTCTCCTTTTCTTAAACTCTCCCCTCCTCTCCCATCTCTTTCTACCTGTTCCACTCTTCCTCTCCCTCTCATTACCCTCTCTCCACCACATTCCACTCTTAAACCTCTTTAATTTCCCCTTCTCATGCTGATTATTAATTTTTTTCATTTGTAAACAATGTTTGCTGCTTTTGAAAATAGTTTTTATAGTTAATGCAATTGTGAAAGCTGTGCAAACAATTAGGCTGCGTTCATACTGCAGGGGCTTAATGCTCAATTCTGATTTTTTTTGCAAGGCCGTTCACATTTCCAATTAAATGCGACCTTTTGTGATCTCCTGTGTGAACGTGAAATGACCCAGAAGTGACCCGCATGCACAGAAGAGTACTCAACGGTCAATTCCCACCTACTTCAACGTAGAATTATGACGTTTGTCGCATATCAATGACGTGCGGGTCGGATACATGTGACCTGGCCGTTCAGATTGAAGTCGCATTTCAAAAGATTGGATACATATCGGATTTGGACCACATACCCAAGTGGCCTGGGTCGCATTTGAAAAGATCGGATCTGTGTCGTTCAGACTGTCATGAAAAGATCAGATACAGGTCGCATTGGGGCAAAAAAATCGGAATTGGGTCGTTTCAGCCTGCAGTGTGAACGTAGCAAATTGCATTTCCTGTGATGTGTGTATTAACCCAGCCAATTGAAATCATTTCATGTGCAATTGAGAATATGACAAATATAGAAAACTATTTTTTTAATTATTTAGAAAAACATTTATCTGAATTTATTTGCTCTGAATTCACCCCTTTGAAATTATTTTACTTTGGAAACCATGTATCTGAATTTATTTGTTTCGAATTTACCTCTGGCATTTAAATAGGCCTATGAAAATTCTTGATTTCCATTTTAAAAACCTGAATTTCGATGAATATTTTTCAATGTTCACAAATTCAGATACAAAAAAAAAATCAACTTACAGAATTTCAGATAAAATAGATTCAGGTTGATCAAATTCGACTGCTCAAATTCAGATCTCAAATTCGACTGCTCAAATTCAGATCGAAAAATTCAAGTTAAATATTCACATGGTAACATCCGGGCTACCCAGGGAAGGCCACGCCCACACCGGGGGGAAAACAATCCAACCGTCTCCATTGATTTGCATTGCGAGAGGCTGCCTCGTCATTTATGACTTATATAACAAAAAACAAAACAATGTCTAAAAGCTGTTGTGAGACAAGGTGTACAGCAAACAAGCTAAATAACCAAGATATTATTTTTTATAGGCTGTCGACCCCAAAAACGATTTGTTCAGGACATAAAAGTGGATCAATTGAGAAAGAGCGCAACTATTTCTCGAACTACTCTGAGAGAACTACGCCCACTGGAACGTGACATGATATTGTAAAAAAACACACAAAAAAACATTCATAATTTTTACCATGTCGATTGCTTATTTCACCACCCTATGTGAACCTGAGAAGAGGAGATATATTACATTTACCCATTCTTCCTGCTGATGCTTCACGTCTTATTGCCTGTAGCCTATCTACTTTTGTCTCCTTAAAGGCTGGCTTTTACAGTTCGGAAGCTTATAAAAATGTATTTCTGTTTTTTTTTAGCCTGTTTGCTGTACACCTTGTCACACAGCAGCTTTTAGGCATTTTTCTGTCTTTTGTTATATGTTATAAGGAGGCAGCCTCTCGCAATGCAAAGTCAATGGAGACGGTTGGATTGTTTCCCCTCGGTGTGGGCGTGGCCTAAACACGCTCTGTCTCTACATAGGCTTAGCTGTTCCCTTTCGAAGGGAACTCAACAATACGTCATCGACGTTATGGGGAACGCCTCAAGCGTGACAGGTGTCTGAAATCACTATCAAATCACGTCAATCACATTGACCGGCGACAGCCCGTGAATCATTAACGTGAATGATTAACGTGCGACCTGGAAGTATATAAGGGCGCCTTGCAAACATGACAAATCATCTCATCGTCTTCAGGGACTGTTTGTATGAAACGCTATTCAAACTTACGTCAGAAAAAGGTAAGAGAAATGAAACGCACAGCAAAGGCGGATTGTTTTCGTAAGTGTGCCGACCCGTGTCCGAGGTTTCTGACACCGGCTGACACACACGAGCTGTGCGTTTTTTGTTTGGGAGAAGAGCACACACGGGAGGTTCTCGAGGGAACCCTCTGTGCGAACTGTGAGCATTTTTCTCTTAAAATACTCCGCTCTCGTCTGGCCCTCTTCTCGAGTGAAGGGAGCTCAGCATCTGTTCCTCGTGGTGCAGGTCCCGCTCGTGCTGAGGCAGAGCGGCGACTTTCATCATGGGGTTCTCAGATGGAGCTCGTCGATCGCCTTGAGAGGTCTGTAAACCTCTCAGATGATTCGACGGCTGACGAGAGCGAACTGCAGGTCGATGATGGGGAAGGTTACTCACCGACTGTACCTGCAGTTGCGGCTCTTCCGGACGCGCAGGAGATGCTTGGGGAGGTTTATGATCAGGAAGATCTTGAACCTCCTCAGCCATCCTGCCCCGTGTATGGTGAGCTGGTGGAGGTTATGGAGCGCACTGCTGGCAGGCTGCGGTTGCCTTGGCAGCGGGCTAGAGGAGGGACCGCTCGCGGAAGGCTCGATGATCGGTTTCTCCCCGGCCGTACACCACCAGCTCGGGTGATCCTTCCATTCCTTCCTGATCTGCACATGGAGATCGAGAAGGCATGGAAGAACCCATACTCTGCCCGTATTCACCAACATCAGCGGGCCAGTTTCACTGATGTTGAGGGGATCGGAGAGCATGGGTACGTGTCAATGCCGCCCATTGACGAGACGTTTGCGAACTATCTCGTGTCTGGGCGGGCAGCGACACTGAAAGCTCCAACCCTGCCATCCAAGCTGCTGAAAACATCGGCTCGTTTGAATGCCAGAGCATACACGGCAGCAGGTCAGGCCGGTGCTGCACTCCATACCATGGCAGTGTTGCAGGCGTACCAGGCCGACCTGCTGGGGGATCTCGACCAGGGGGCAGGGATGTCCCCTGAGGCGGTGGCTGAGCTGCGCCGCACCACAGATCTGGCTCTCCGGGCTACCAAGCAAACCGCTGCCGCGATCGGTCGGTCGATGGCGGCGATGGTGGCCACGGAGAGGCATCTGTGGTTAAACCTAGCTGACATCGGGGAGAAAGAAAAGACCTTTCTCCTCGATTCGCCAGTTTCGCCTTCCGAACTCTTTGGCACCTCTGTAGAAGAGGTGGTGGGGAAGTTCAGGGAGGCGAAGGCGCGCTCAGCAGCATTTAGGACATGTATACCGCTGAGATCCGCGTCCGCACCCAGGCGACCCATCTGAGGACCGTAGGCAGGGCCAGCGAGCCAGTGTCGCCTCTCGTGCGCCCCCTCCCTCGAGGAGCAGGTCGCAGAGGAGGCGTGACTCCCGCAACAGAAGAGATTTGAGGGAGGTTATCCAGAACAAACGCTCACAGCGTCGGTAGTGGATAACCTCCCCGGAGGGTCACGAAATCTGCCCTCTCTCTTCTGACCCCCAGGCGTTCATTACATCAGGCCTGGGGATGGGCCTATGATGAGAACTATGTTCTGATGGCCCACCTGGGCCTGGTTGGTGGAAACGCTCCTTTCAGGCATGTAAAGTGGCGGTTCCCAGGTTCATAAAGAACTGTCTGGCGAATCTTCGCCTTGCACGCCGCAGGTGAGCTGCTGGTCTTCTCAAAGATTATTTTTTGTGATTAAAAAATAACATATTTCTCTTTACATACCTCGTTCCCTGTATAGAGTTATGGGGCCATGTCAAGGTAATAAGGTAAGAGAACTTTATTGGATTACCAGGGCCCTGAAGTTCCCCGGTAGGTGGCCAGAACGATAACTATGTTAGCCTTCGGGCTGTTAGCCACCTCAGGGTAGAGTAGTTGGTCTCTCTCTTAAAAAAAATTATTTAGAGTGTTGACTGATGCTAGAGCTTCAGATAGATCTTAAGTCCGGCCCACGGGACCGTTTGACTTTCCTGAGTATTTTCGCCCTTTGAGCTCTGTTTGGGTTTCATTAGGCTGAGCGATTCTGCAGCCTTTTGTATCGAATAATACAGATTTTATTCCTTATTAGGCTGTGGCTCCTCTGAGCCCTCAGATAGATCTATGCTTACAGGTTGGCCCTCACCAGGGCCACCTCTGTAGCTGGCCTAGGCTGTGCCAGGGATATTAGAGGCGTTCTGCTAAAATTAGCATTTCTTCCTCTGACCCTTCACTTTGTGAATGTAGGTTTTTGGCATCCCTGTATAATCAGCCTTCTCCCATGGGAGTCGTTAGGCCAAGGCCCGCCCCCTTCTCTGCATTCCGGGGTGACTAGAGTAATGCAGCGTGGTGCAGTCTCCTGCCCGACCCTGCCGTGCAGAACTGGCCTACGGATTTAGGCCGCCAGTATGGGCTTCACTTACCTCGCTGAGCTACTGCTCGAGCGTCTGGGTGTAGGTGGGTGGCTTTCATTCAAGCCCCACTCCCCTAGGTTGGGCACAGATGCATTTCTGTCACCCCTAGAGCCGCTGGCAGGCCCGCCCCCTGGTAACCTCAGGGTGAGGTGTGAGTATTCCCCTGTGATTCAGGGTAGGTCTGAGTACTTAACTCCCAGTTCTGTTTATCCTACCTCGCACCACTATGGCTCGGGTCGAGTATGAAGTAAGCCTTCACTTCTTCTTTGGTCGAAGTACGCTCCCCTGTAGCCAGAGCATTGCCCTGAGCTGACGCCCATGCATAGATGGTAGGCCCCTGACTAACTGGGGCCTCCGTTGAGGCAGAGTGGCGTATGTTGTACTCCCCTTGTTTTTAAGCTCTCTTGCTGAGCTCTCTTGCTGAGTACACTGCCGTGGGCAATGTGATTAGGCACCAGGATGCTGTAGGCGCTGTGTAAACAGCTTATCTGCCAACGAAGGCTGCGCCATCAGGTAGTAGGCCTCAGCAGGCCTCCTTGTATGGGCAGCCCCCAATAGGGCGCTGTAGGCCACTTCTCGAGAGAAATAGTTGGCCTTGGTGGTTCGGGCAGTTGACTCACCGGTGGGTAGTAGGCCTTAAACAGGCCTCCTCGGAGGTGAGTCCCAACGTTGTGGGACATACTTTATAGCTGCTGCAGGTAGCTAGCCGTACTAGGCCTCCTGTGGGTGGGCCCAATAGTTACGTTGGTGTAGTATGGTTCCCAACAGTGTTCCTTTGTAGGAATTGACTTGCTATTAGCTGGTAGGCCCAACCGGGCCTCCCTGATAGGCGAGTCCCCAGCTGGTTGGCCTTAACAGACCGCCTTGGAACTGTCACCCGAACTCAGCTACCAGTTGCTATCAGGTAGTAGGCCACTCAGGCCTCCCTGAAGGTGATTTCCCATTTAAGATGGTTATCAGGTAGTAGGCCTCACCCGGCCTCCCTGAAGGCGAATCCTCACCTACATTGGCTATCAGGTAGTAGGCCTCACCCGGCCTCCCTGAAGGTGAATTCCCATTTGAGATGGTTATCAGGTAGTAGGCCTCACCAGGCCTCCCTGGAGACAAGCCCAAGGTCAGGTAACTGAACAGCTAGCCTGACTTTCTATCGGGTAGCAGAAAATGCTCCCAGATATTATGGCAGTCAGGTAGTAGGCCTCACCAGGCCTCCCTGAGGGTGAGTTCCCACATGCTGTGATTATCAGGTAGTAGGCTCCTCCAGGCCTCCTTGAATGAGAACGGTCAGGTAGTAGGCCTCACCAGGCCTCTCTGACGGTGAGTTTCCACAGGTTGTGGTTATCAGGTAGTAGGCCTCACCAGGCCTCCCTGAGGGTCCCCACATACTGTGGTTATCAGGTTGTAGGCCTCTCCAGGCCTCCCTGAGGGTCCCCACATACTGTGGTTATCAGGTTGTAGGCCTCTCCAGGCCTCCCTGTGAGTGGTTTCCTAGCAGTGCTGGGTTCAGGAGGCTAGTGGCCTCTTGCTATCATTTTCAGCTGGCCTTATCAGGCAGCTGCTGAAGGCGAGCTTGCGCCCTGGCTCGACTAAAGTGTACCAGGCGGACCATGTGCTCCCCTCACAGAGGGTCACTATGAGCACGCGGACTCCTGAGTCTGGTCAGACGGTCGTAGGCCTCTCGTGAGGCCTCCCAGTTAGATCAGCCCTTAGGCCTTCACAGGCCTCCTCAGTGTTTGAATCACAAGCACTGGGTAGATCCATGGATCGAGTAGAGGAACTCCCCTCGCTGGTAAGGGTTGGAAAGCACTTGCTGAGTCATACTCTCCGGGATGTCCCGTCTCTGAGATCCGGGCCGAGTGGTTCACTGCCAGCTTGCAGTCCCTCGGGTTGGATGCCTTACTTAAGGCAAGTGTCCAGAGGCTCTGTCTTCGGACAGACAGGAAGTGGCCAGACTAAGTGTCTATGCTCTGACGCCAGGTCGGGCCATCCTGGTGGCACTTCGGGGTGAGTACGTTCCCCTGAATAGTGACTGGCTGGGGTTCCTTCGGGTTCCCTAGCCACATTCCCTAGAAGGGACCCCTTCTAATTGAAGTTGTGGTCCTAGGCCTTTGAGCAGGCCCAGGTAGGCCTTTTCATTTAACCATGTTTATGGAGGTTTCCTGTGAGGCTTATAGCTTAGGCTATGACCGTAGGGAATGCTGTCACTGACAGCCTAGTGTGACCTGACGGTGAGTGGTTCTAGCGTTTCATTTGAAATTGCTGGTTCTGACAGTTGTCACTGCCTTTGGGCATGCACTCCCCTCAGCATGGCGGAGTGGGTATTTCGTTCCCCATAACGTCGATAACGTATTGTTGAGTTCCCTTCGAAAGGGAACGTCTCAGGTTACGAATGTAACCTCTGTTCCCTGAGAACAGGGAACGAGACAATACGTCTCCCTGCCATGCCTCGGGGCCCGCCTACCGTACAGTCCCTTCTGACGATAAGGTGATTTGTCATGTTTGCAAGGCGCCCTTATATACTTCCAGGTCGCACGTTAATCATTCACGTTAATGATTCACGGGCTGTCGCCGGTCAATGTGATTGACGTGATTTGATAGTGATTTCAGACACCTGTCACGCCTGAGGCGTTCCCCATAACGTCGATGACGTATTGTCTCGTTCCCTGTTCTCAGGGAACAGAGGTTACATTCGTAACCTGAGACGTTTTTCCTATCCTGGGTAGCCCGGATGTTACCATGTGAATATTTAACTTGAATTTTTCGATCTGAATTTGAGCAGTCGAATTTGATCAACCTGAATCTATTTTATCTAAAATTCTGTACGTTTTTTTTTTTTTTTTGTATCTGAATTTGTGAGCATTGAAAAATATTCATCGAAATTCAGGTTTTTAAAATGGAAATCAAGAATTTTCATAGGCCTATTTAAATGCCAGAGGTAAATTCGAAACAAATAAATTCAGATACATGGTTTCCAAAGTAAAATAATTTCAAAGGGGTGAATTCAGAGCAAATAAATTCAGATAAATGTTTTTCTAAATAAAATATTTCAAAACTAAGTATTCAGTGGCTGTTAAATTTCAAATAGTTATGTCTCTTATTTGCTTCCATAGCTATGTGTTTTTAGAAAAATAATCCTTACATGCATGTGATGTGACCCGTGCTGGCAAAATGAGTCGCAATGAGCAAATCTTCAAAAATTAAATGAATTAAAATTAAAGTTATTGTTATTGTTTATCTCTATTAAAAACCTTCAAAATGATGTATGATTTGTTGGAATCAGCTATACCTGTTTGAAGTCGGCAGAGTCAGACGCATGAGTTTTGGTAACAGGACTGAGAAAAAAGCATCCATCTTCCACCTAAAAACCTTGTAAAAATGAAATAAAGTTACCTGCGACGGACCAATAATTTTTTTAAATAGTTAAATATATGTTATTAGATTCAGCTTTTAAAAAAGAGTTACAACAAGCAAATGGCACCCATTCCGTGGAATGGCCCTTATATGGACTGATATACAATACAGTAATACTTATTCTTTTAGCACAATGTCATTAATCTATATAGAAAGATCCCTCAATGTTACTAATTAGACATTTTCTTAGAATTTAGTGTGTTTGCTACATAGTTGAAGTTGCTCCCACAAGATGCAGGAGCAACAACAAATTAAAGCTTCCCCACCATCAGTAGCCACTAACACATTTGACTTTATAAATGTCAACCTGCTATCTTCCAATAGCAGGAGAATATGGTAGCAATTTCAAAACAGCAGCATGGGGTTGAATTCAATTAATTTGGCCACGGCAAACATTTCATCAGTTAGCAGGTGGACATGCAGATGCGAGGTAATTTAGCTACAGTTAGTGTGAAATTGAGAAGGTCTGCGAGGCAGATTTATTTCCATTAGAAAAGGACCCACTGAGAGCTGGGTATCAGTATGTCTGATAACAGCTGATCGAAATTCTCCACCATAAACAGAGAGGATTGTTTCTTTTGAAGATATGGAGTCTGAAGATCTCTCTAAAGTTGACTGCATCTAGCGTAGTTTGTTTAGAGGACCATGAATATGGTAAAGCAGTGTGTGAATTTAGCTAAGAAATCATTCAAACTAATCAGGAAAATCCCAAATCTATCTTCAGCATGAATAAAAACCAATATAATACGTTGTCACCGTACAATTTAGCTTGATCTAACCAGTTTTTTTTTTAATTCTCTTTGAAGACCTTTTAAATACTGTACATCAGGAAGGTATGATGTGATAGGGATGCATTTGAAAGGCATGTTACAACTTCATCCCAGACAGACATTAAAGGGGACCCCTTATGCTCCTTTTTACAAGATGTAATATAAGTCTCATGTGTCCCCAGAATGTGTCTGTGAAGTTTCAGCTCAAAATACCCAACGCATTCTCATCCCAAGGCGTCATATACTGAAGCTTTTGCCAAAGCGTCTACATCCGACGCACATGGCACCCTTTAGCGTCAATATAACGCGCTTCGGTTATGGGTAGGTTTAGGTCTGGGGTAGTGTTAGGGTTAGACCACTAGGAGGCGCCATATATCTGCGTCTCATATTGACGCTAAAGGGTGCCATGTGCGTTGGATATAGACGCTTTGGCAAAAGCGTCAGTATATGACGACTTGGGATGAGAACGGGCTGAAATACCCCACAGATCATTTATTATACCATGTTGTAAATGCCCACTTTTGAATAGAAGCAAAAACATGCTTTTTTGTGCATGTATCTTTAAATGCAAATGAGCTGCTGCTCCTCACCCCCGAATAGCGTTGTGCCTTTACAGCTCGTGCCTCGGATACTCTGCCAAAAATGAACAACATCTGTTTATTTTTTATTTTCATGTCTATCACGGCCATGCTCACGTGACATTGCAGTTCTTTGTCATCATGAAAGTTTATTATTTGCATGTGTTTAAAAGCCATATCAATTTAAAATTCTGATATATGGTAGCGCACATATCCGAATGTTTAAACACCTTATAAAAGTGAATTTTGCATAATAGGTCCCCTTTAAGTTGACTCTAAATAAAGTGTTAATAGGCTATACTTCATTTATAATGATCTGAATTTATCAACATTAAAACGATGGTATAACAACTGAATGTCTGTATACACCAGTTGTGAATCCGGTGTAAACCCTTATGAAAAATAAGTACACTTCAAGTTCATTTTATGAAGTATACTTAAGTAATGTTCAAGTATATTTTAAGTATACGTAGTAAGTAATGTCAATATGTACTAGTAGTAAACTTGTAAGTGTAGTATTTTAACTGTTTAATCCCACCGGTCACAATTGTGACCGCAGCTTTTTTCTTATTTCTGGAAGCTCTAAAAATGTTTTTATTGACTTTGGGCAAGAAATTCAACTTTTAAATGACAAAATAGATTGTCTTGATTAAAATCAATTAATGTCATGTGACTAGTGTGAAAGGTCACATGACCAGATCAGTTCACTTCCTGCTTGCACATCTAGAAGAAGATGTCTTCCTCAGACTACTACAAAAAGTAGTATATAAAACATCTTAATTTACATATAGAACTATCATATTTTGTACATATATTCTTTAAAGGGTCTACTACTGACATATTTTGAGAATTATACTCCAGCATATATATTTTGCTCGTAAGACTTGTAAATTTGTTTACGGTCACAATTGTGACCGGTAGTATAACACAGTGCTTCAATAGAAAACAGAGGTATTGGCTGGTATTGGCAGGTTTTGGCAATCCTACACTGAACATGCCATACCTGTGAGCAGGGGCGGTTTCTTCATTAGGGCGATTGGGCGACGCACCACCAAAGTGTGAAAGTGACTTTTTCAATCACATTCACAATCTCATTCAACCACAGAGTTACGCTAGCCGGGTCCGTGTCACTATAATCCAATCAGCGTCATGTCACGTTCTGTGGAGTACCGCCTCTTTTTGGGCGATTTCACTCTGGCTGAGAATCGCCCCGAGTGTTCCCATAGACTTCCATTCAAAGATGTTTTTTTTTCGAATTGGAGGCACTGCAATGCATTCTCTATGGGTTCCGGGAGGGCTCGCACTAACGTGCTTACGTCATCATACGTATCCTTAACTTGTGCAGCGATTGGTGGGAACAAACATACACTATTAAATATCTTTAAGATTAAGTGACAAATAATATTTAAAAACAATTTTGAATTTGAATAACAAGAAAAAATGAAACACTACTATAATATCTTTATCAAATGTGATTAAAAAAAAATAAAAATAAAAAAGAACGAGAGCGAGAGAGACTGTTGGGACATCTCGCGACTCGCGCGTTGAGGCCAGCTGAACTTGAACAACGTCATGGCAAACGCAGTCATTTATCGTGTCATTAAAATAAATACCATTCAGCCCGTCGTAGTTATCAGCATACATTGAGCAGGAGCAAGTAGCAACAGGAACAACACGATCTAGGAGGGCCTTGGGAGAAGAAGACAAGCAGAGGCTGTCTAAAGAGGTATTGCTGAACATTTTAATACTCGAGTGTTGGAAAATCTCACTTTGTTTTTACAATCAGTTTAGGAAAGGATGGTAGCAGTCTTTTTTTACTCCTAGCATTGTACTTTGAAATTTGTACATTTCCATTTGAACACACAACACAATCTTTATCCTACACGTCAACGATTCAGTCAACAATATTATTTGTCGCCACCTAGTGGAATCTTTAATACAATAACTTAAACTATCTGAGTGGATTGAAAATACATTTACTGGTCAAAAACCCTTGTCAAACTTCATTTGAGCTTGAATTTTGGTAAAATGGTAATTAACGTAATAACACACACACACACACACCATCAGCGCTGTCGGACGGAAGCCTTGTATGTCCAAAACTGTTACTTTTCAGGAAACGAAAGAAAACTTTTTTTTCCCCCAAAATAATTTCCAAGCTCTTTTAATGCTTTCCATTGGTAAAATATTTGTAAAACACATTGACAGATGTAAAGGGTGACCTATAGCATTAATTTTTGAAAAAATAGGGAGATAATACAATATGGATTCTGCCTGATACATTGTTGCTGTCGGGATGGAAAACCTTGTATCTCTATATTTATATTATAATAAATAAATTATTTTATAACTAAAATAAATGTATTTATTTTGTCAGGTCTGCGACACAATCTTAAAGTAGTGAAGTTGCCTTTACATGCTTAAGCTGTTAAATTATCCATTGCATGGGTGGACCTTATCCTTATCAATCATCCAAACATTTGCCCCCCCTGAGAGATTTTGCAGGAGCCGCCACTGCCTGTGAGGGGGATGGATGATCTTGGCAAAAGAGAATTGCTCACTAAAACAGATTTAGACAGATTTGTGAAGAATATTTGAGAGAAATAGGCCTTTTGTGTACATAGAAAAGGTCTTAGATCTTTGAGTTCAGCTCATGAAAAATGGGGGCAAAAACAAAAGTATTGCGTTTATAATTTTGTTCAGTGTAGTGATGAGTGTCCCAGAAACGGTCAATGTGTTGGACCTTCTTGACGTATGTGACCCCAACTCAAACTAAGCTTGATGACGTGAGCAACCTGTCTGACAGACGTTAATCTTCTAGTAGCTGTGCGTGAAAATTCCCAACGTTAATCTTGCAGAGACGGGGAACTTGAGCAAAGAGTTCTTTGGCGTGAGTGAGCAGGAGTAAGTATTCCGTTGCTTTTATGGACTCATTATCTATGGGCTTCTCCCTTGACGGGACGTCCCCCCGATTGCCTGCGAGCTTCTCCTCCTGTCTGTACGGTCATTTCTGTACAGCGCGACAGAGAGTCGAGTGGTTATGACGCAATCGTTAGCCTATTTTTACTAAATCTGTTTCTATGGGGCCATAATGTTACATAGAAGGTAATGGAGCCCTTTATACATTGTCGTGTTTCTTTAGAAATAAACAATGGACAAATGGAGTCTTTAAACGCCTCATATGTAAAGTTATTCGCTGTCAAAGTGACGCCAAAATGAATGGGAGTCAATGGAAATGCTAACGCAAGTGAAGTTCTGCTACAACATGGCGGCACCCGGCCGGCTTCAACTTCCGGTCGATGGATTACCCCCTTGGATAAAAGGTATGCAAAATTTTTAAATGTATTTCTTTGGTTTTATTATTAATGCAATATTTAAAGGGGATTAACCAAGCAGTCTTCCAATTAATATGATCAATAATAGAGTTCCAAAAAAATTCCTCTAGGTGCTATTTTATTTTGTATTTGAAATATTGTACAAATATGTTTATTATTGCATTTTTTATCAATCAATTCAATGCTATTTAAAATTAATTTTGGATTTATCATTAATGTGGAGTTAAATGTGGCATTAATGTGGAGTTCAACTTAATTGTTCAAACATTATGTTGCATATGTTAGCACGCACAGACATATGCACACTTTTGTGTTCTTGTATTGTTAAATGTGTCTAGACTCTGTTTTATAGTGATTTCTACATCTACTTAAGCCCATATCTTATCTCATGTATGGGATGTATTTATTGTATGTATTTTAATAGCTATAAATTTTAAACTCAATACTCTGTAATTTCTGTTTTAATTTTATAAGCCTAACCAGGGACAGGGGTTGCAAATTAGTCATGGCCAGAAACCTGTATGCATGGCATCTACTTTGTATTCTTTATAAAGCAATGTTTTATGCATTTGTCCCTGCACTCTAAAAAATGCTGGGTTGTTTTAACCAAATTTTTGGTCAAATATGGACAAACCCAAACATTGGGTTAAAAAAGTTATTTTAAAATTTAACCCAACGGCTGGGTTTGTCCATGTTTGACCTAAAGTTGGGTTGAAACAACCCAGCATTCTTTAGAGTGTGTCAAATAAACATTAAATAATAATAAATAAATTGAATATGACAAGATGAATCAGAGTAGGGGAAATAGCTTTAATGACAGAATTAAATTCTTTAAAATGCACAGGAAAACTATAGATTTGCATAAATTGTTCGTATGTTAAAATATTTCCATAATTATCAAACATATTCATAAGATGATTAATATCCCTGTTAAACCAATTCCTTAAAAATAAGGATTTATTGGTCGCGTTGTAACCAACAGTTTAATAACACTTTGGTGTTTTTTTTAAAGGCACACTGTGGAACTTTTCAACCTTTATAATATATTACCAAAACCCATTGAGATGGTACATCGACTTACAATAGGTTGAATGACACGTCTGCCGACGCCTGAAGGTGTCTGTATCGCTTTTACCAGCACTATGTAACTTCGGGTTTCGGGTAGGAACCCGAGCACAAAAAGAACTACAAAATTCGACCGCTTTACGGCATACGTCACTTCCCCCACCACCCCAACTTCCTCAAATTCTAACGTGAGAGCTCAACTCGCGTTTGATTGCCGGCGTCTGTATGTTGTCGTCATGACTGAATCAACAGCTACTCGGAAGAAAGCGAAGAAAGCAAAGATTTTGTCAGAGGAGACCAAAAAAAGAAAAAGGGAGAGTTTAAAATAAACATCGGCATAAAAGTGTATATATAATGTAATATTTACTGCGAATTCGTGTAACAAAACTGATATAAGTCACAACATACTGCCGTATACAAATGTAAATGTTTTTTTTTTTTTTCTTTCAGCTCATATATGTTTGTATTTGTGTAAAAGGAAAAACAAACTGAAGACTACAAATAACGGAAATATGTAGTGAGTTATATCAGTTTTGTTACACGATTTCCCGACTACTCGATTTCATCTCCAACCCATTGCAAAGAGATCCTGAAGACGTTAATTGTTTGCTTCAGGTGTGTTTGATTAGGGTTGGAGATGAACTGTGCAGGACAGACGATTGGCAGGAGCAGGATTGGGCAACCCTTGTCAATGCGACTTACCTGATCAGACATTGTTTTCTGCGTATGCTACTTTTATTAAATTTGTTTTCTTTATAGGATTTATATTATTAATCTTATATTTATATTATTATTTTGGTCAGTAGTGAATCGATTAACTTTCTCCAACATACAAATCAAATGCCGTCTGCACACACATAAAGACACTGGAGGTTGACCGGTTGACTGTTTGTTGACTTTTGCGACAATGCTGCGGCGCTTGTGGCCTCTAGGGGCACTAGACGTGAAAATTACAGGTCGAGCGCACCCTAGTGGCCAAAAATTCCACAGTGTGCCTTTAATCTAGAGGAGAAGTTTAAACTTTGACATCCATGCTCTTGTTTTCCTCATAGTAATGACAAACCCAGAAATTATAATGCGTGCGCACGAGAAACGTATCGCGTGCGCACGCGATAGTCTTTATTTTTTTATTTTTGCAGAGGTCCCTTTAGGGGCTCCGTAGTAGTAAAGTAGAATTAAAGAAAATTCCTATGTACACTACCAGTGGACTAGCCTACACAAAAATTCAGATACGCAGAATTAGAAACATATCTGTTTATATCAATATTTTAATCAATATTTTCAAACAATGTAAGTTTCATAAGACTATATAAAACAAGTATATTTAATAGGCTACTTTAATAGGAGTTAACACAACTACAAGCCACGTATACTTTGAATACTTAATTATACATTTAAGTATATCTCGATCAAAAGATTGAGTAAAAGTACAGGCCAAATATACTTGGACTTTTCTCTCAGTATAAGTCAAGTGTACTTAAGTGTAATTTTAAGTATATTTCTGAGAAGTACATAAAGTATACTTTTTTCGAGAAGTAGATAAAACGTAGACTAAAAGTATGCTTTCTTATTTTTAGTTGAAAAAAAGTATACTAATAGAACACTTGAATAAACTTATTTTTCGTAAGGGAATGTACCATGAGAAGAGAACTTTTTCTGGACATATGGAAATTGCACTAAATTAAGCACACATTAAGCACACCAATTCGTAAAGATTATTTTACATGGATCTTTTGCACATTGCATTACCTCAGTAACCACTGAATTGTATTTATATACTGTTCTATGTTCCTGCTCTGTACCTTGTCCAATAGTGACACTGGTTTCTGAGTGAACTGTATTGCTAAGCCCAATTTTATTGCAAAAGGCTGATAAATCCCTTGAATCTTTATTGCGAATCTGTACCAGGATAAATCATAAAACTCCTCGTCATCCAATAATGTCCTCCAGTGATGGTCTCAGCTGAACCATTGGCTCCGGGGCATCCTGTGCCATCTCCTAATTTAACACAGATGGATTACCCCTGCGTGAACGTCTCAGTTGAAGAGTCGGACTGTCTGCTTCTTGTATAATTGTTTTATCTGGTCAGTGGCATCTGGAAATGCATCATTTCCAAAAACTGCTGCCTACTATTATGGAAATGCCAAGTCTTCTCAAAGCTGTTGAGCATGACAAAAAAATTGCCTTTTAATCTGTTCGACTGTGAAGCATAAACAAAAGAGTGTCCTTGCAACAAAAATACCTAAAAGTTTTCCTAAAAGGACGTATACCTAAAAGTTTTCGATTGCGCAATAGTTTTGTGTTGAGACCAGCAGTGTATCAGGAAAGTCCTGCTATTATATTTTCGACTGCCTCCTGTTGATAATCTGGTGTAATGGAGAGGTGATATCTGTCCATAATAAATTTGCCAAACACTTCACCTATTCAACCCATAGATAGGCTTGAATATCCATATATGTTGGCTGATGATTAATTATCAATTAATAATGAAGATGATCAATGTAATTGTTTGTTTTGATCAAGTCGCTAATATAATAAAAAATGTAATATCAAAATATTAAATCTTAAAGATTTTTTTCTTTGTCTTTGGTCAACTAGTCAGTTTTCTATTCATACGGCATAAATAGTGAAGAATTAAGAAGCCATATAGCATCTCTTATTTGGATGGTAATGTGTGACTGGAATTGAAATTGCACAATAATCACAGTTATCACAAATTGCAATGGACCAACAATGATCTATATCTGAAAACTTCGGGTAACATACACATTTTTTTGTTTGAATAAAGTGTAGCTTTTGAAGTAGATATATGCCTTATTTTCGCTTTTCCGAGCACCATGTTTTGAGACATTTTTCAACCTAAGATGTGTAATCAACTTTAAAGGCCACCAGACGTCACATCATTTACTCTGTGGCCTCAAATTAAATTGGCCTGCAGTGCAGTCTATAATAGATAGTTATAGATGGGAAGACATGTTTCATTTCTGTTACCAATAAAGGTTCAGAAAAATGGGCCAGGAGCAAAGGTATTTGTTCAGCTCACAGAAATAAAAGAAAGAAAAAAAAACACAATTCTGCCGGTTTGTTATTGCATTCCTGAAGCTCAAAGTTTCTTCTAACAAGTGTTTCTCTCAGGCAATAGGGCATACGAGAGTCAGTGAGTGAAAACATGTATTGACCTGGACTGTAGCATCATGCTTACTGCTGCATGCCTAGTTTGGCCAGGCAAGTACAATGACTGGCTCAGTTATTGCTTGTCTGTTTTTACATTGTTGCATAGTCACATTCTGTATACATACTTAGCCTTGGGATGAAAGCAAAACAAGCATTACGATTTGTTAACTATATCAAATAGGTTTGCAGATACGTCCTTTAATTGTCTCGCATTTACTCAGCTTATTGCCTGGAAGCCCACTGTCTGCAGCTCTGGATTAGATTTTATTACAGCTGACTTGTGGGCAGAGCCAAATTCATCTCTTTTATTTGACACTTATATGAATATTGACATTATTAATATGCAGTAATCTTCACAGTCAGAGGCAATAATAGCACCCCCTGTAAACAGACTATCACTGAGCGACCAGGACATGCTTGAAATAACACAAAGCCTACACAATCCAGACCTACACATTAGCTCTGTTCTGTGGCGCTGGGTGAGCACATATTCAATTTAGCAGCATGGAAAATGTCTTGTTATTCATTACCAGCTAATGGATTTGGTATTATTCAGTACCAGTTAATCAAACTCCATCAATGGCACTGGGCCCAAGGATTATAATTTAAAAGGGTCATATCGTATATATATTTTTTTTTTATCCGGAGGTTCATTTATATTGTTAGTAAAGATATTTGCATAGCAATCATTTTGTTTAGTTTATGACCATTTCCCCAAATCTGTCTTTCTGTAATTAAATGGGGTTTTGCAGCTGGGATGTTGTTAGAACTCTTATGTAAATTCCACAGAAGGATCTGCACACTGATACAAATTATTCTGTGGTGAAGGCAATACTACAGAAAAAAAACAAATGTAATTTCTGCATGAAAAAGTTAGTTCAGGCAAGAATAAAAAAATAAAAAAAATTCTATATTAGTACTCAATTCAAGCTTGTATAGAAATTAAAGCGTACATTTTTCTGATACTGGTGTTCCTATCATTGACTGGGGCAATAATTAATAAGTTTGATTTTTCACGGTTTTCCAGCTGCATTTATACTGTTTTATCTTTGCTTTTGTTTTTAGCTTTAGTACCTTGCCATTTTGAGACATTTGGAGTTCATTTTCTACTCCAAATGACATATTCATACTCAAAAACGATCCATCAAATGTTACCGTCATTGTGTAATCGTCTATCAAGTTTTGAGGTCCGTTCGGGTGGTTACTGCATTACATCTATTATGTAGATATATGGTGTCTGCACAATATCTATTGTATTATTTACTTAGATGTTTTTTAAGTAAAGCATACATTTTACAAATTGTGGTTAAATTCAGTGTTATATTGTTTGAGTAAAAAGTATTGCAAAGTAAATTTCAACTAAGTAGACAAAACCAGACAAATTGAACAACTCCAGGGACACAGCTTGCAAGAATTTGTTAATGTGATAATACATTTTATTAGTGTCATTTTCCAAATAAACAGTGGTGGAATGTAACGACATACATTTACTCTGGATTATAAATGTGAAGTACTTTAGATTATTCAACTCCACTTCATCTCAGAGGCAAATATTGTACTTTTTACACATGGATATTAGATTTTGATTTTAGATATTGTTTAAAAAAAAAATATGAACAGAATATAATAGAAACACTAAAAATATGTCTTATAGATCAGGGATAGGCAATGTCGGTCCTGGAGGGCCGCTGTCCTGAGTTTAGCTCATAGAACAGTTTTTCATGTTAAAATATTTTATGGTTTGATTTGAGCATGTGAGTTAATTGAACTAATTCTTGCCTCTTTCTGAGAACATCTCAGTGACATGGCTGGCAGCCCGCGCCTGAGTCGGCCCTGCAAACCTGTTAGTGGACAGAGGAAATATGCACTCATCCCAGATAATGTCCCTCCAGCAGAGGCCTTACCAGCGTCTCTATTGTGCAGATCATCCCGATCCAGCAGCACCACCAGGATCTCCTGCTCAGCTCATTAAAGTCTACAGAAAAATGTTTCCTTCCAATCTGTTTAATGTATACTGTTAATTTAAATTTGTATTTTGTTTTTCTTATCTTTAACGTAACTTATCTTGTAAATACTTGTAAAAAATACTGTAAGTAAAAATGTAGCCTATAGAACAATTTATTTTGCTTCATTTACAAATTAATTGACATGACAAAAATAAATGTACATAATAATTATTTATTACATATACAAGTTATAACTTGCATTACAAAAATAAACAGTGCACATAAATAATTGTTTGTTTAATTTACAAATATCTTAGATAAATGTAATGTATACGATTGTTTCATTTAGCTACAAATTTTAATTCACATAAAAGTTTATTTCTCACACAAAAGATCTCTACCGATCTGTCAAGAAGGGAAAACAATCTGTTCATTCTCTCCATGCTCTCCTGTGATCTCTCTCTGAAACTTCATGTCCTCCTCTTTAAATATCTCGATCAGCTCATCCTCTCGGTCTCGTTTTCTCTTGGCTGCTGCTGGTTCCTCGTTCTATCCTTCACGGTCCGGAGAAAGAAGTACGGTAGGTAGGCTTGCCAGGTCTGTGCAACAAAAGAAGCCCAAAAAGCCCATCGGTTTACCTGCGGCAACAAATTAAAAGTTGCCCAATTCCGCGGGAAAACCTTGGACTTGGCAACACTGACGCTAGGCTGCATTAAAGGATCCTTGGGACAGCCTCTGTCACGCCGTTGTGACCCAATCGGCCTTGAAATGCGGCCTTCGGAGGATGCAGCCCCTGAATTGGGACACAGCTACAGACTGGTGTCAGTGAGTGCAGTATCTGCTGAGTACTCTGATTTAATTGATATACCTGATCAAAGGTTTTTTTTTTTTTTTTTTTTTTTTTGTAAATTGAAGTTGGATTGAAGGTTTTTTTTCCCTTTTTGAATTTTTTCAAAGTACAAGTAAATGCAAAATATAAAATAAACAAGAAATATTATTACACATTGTTCTATACACAGTTTGAGCAGCAAGATGGTGTCCAGTTTTAACTGTTTCTTCCCTTTTGTTTTCTTTGAATTAAAAAAATGGCAAAATGTTTATTGTAAGTTTAAAATAAAACATATTAATATATTAATTATACAATGATCATTCATGTTAATTCATAGTGCATTAACTAATGTAAGAGACAACTTTAAAATCTTAAAATGTATTAGTAAATGTTGAAATCAACAATGAATAATACTTTTATTAACCGTAGTTAATTTTATAAATGGAATCTTATTGTGAAGTGTTACCATTTCATATAAATCCAAACAGTCATGCTTAAAGATGGTCATCTTTTAATATCTACACAACGGCCATAGCATTGCTATTAGATACATATGTTTATTATATGCATACTTTCACACGTTATTTGCTTCTATTTTAGAACACTTGATGATTATCTAATCAAAATATGTGTTACAGTGACGATAAAAAAAGAACTAAAACCGAATGCATTTCTGATTTGTTATGTTTCTGTCGGGTGCATGAGGATACAGTTTGCTTTCTCATGTCTCTATAGCTTTAAATATGCAACTTCTCTGGATAACGAATGCATAAAAGCAAACAAATGGAAATAAACTAATGCAAATAGATGGTAACAATCGTTAGAAAGTCTAACATTAAACATTTGGGTCAGACTTGCGTGTGTTTGTCGCATTGTTTTAACCGCTTGAGGTAGGCTACTAATGTTAGCATCCTCTCAGCCTCGACAGTTCAACATACTGCTGTTCTCCACCAATGCAGCATCTAGTCAACAAACTAATTCCTTTATAATGATATGAAACATGTACTGTAGCGTACACTGTATAACATACTGTTTTGTTGTCTATGTTTTAAATCCGTTCTGAAGTGTCTTGCAGGCTCTGTGCAGCGTGCAGCCTAACGAGTCACGGGTCAAAACAAACACCACAAGTCATCAGTGATAGATATTATTTCACCTCTAGAGGCCGCTATTGCACTGTATAATGACAGCGCACTTCTCAACCACTCCAGCAATGGACGCAACCCGGAAAACGAAATCAACCGCGATTGTGCAAGCACTTGTTAGCACATCTTGCTTGCAGTCTGTGTTCTTACGACTTTATTTTGTAATAAGTAAGGAATGTGCTTTGGGGAAATGTAAAAGTAAAAGTTGACATAAATATAAAAAACTCAAGTAGAGTACAGATTATCCCAAAAAATACTCAAGTACTGTAATGAAGTATTATGACTTTGTCACATTACACCACTGAGTACAGTATTTTTATTTTTGGATGAAATATTACTTTAAGCCTTATTGTGGTCATTTGTTGGTCGGATGGACATGGTGCTCAAAACCCCTTCTCAAGATCTCTTTTCAGATACTATATTGAAATCCCACCCACCTCCTATCAACACAATGTTTAGATGGGGGCCGCAGAGTCAGCAGTATGTTTTCCATTATTTAAAAACATTCACATTCCCTATCTAACAGCAGGCAATTACTCTGACATGAATGAAATCACTTTCCAAAACACATTCACTGCCATAATTTATGACTGTTTTCTGTGTGCATCTTCATTACGGGGCTTTCATACGGAAATGAAGAATGACAACGTTAATTTCAGTTGAAAAAAGAGATTAAAAAGGAGAACACATTGCTGCCTAGACAGCCACTTCCCAAACTGCCTGTCAATAACATTTGACTAAGGTAGCTTAGGTGCAGTAATACTCATGACAGAAGCCCAGTCCTGGGAACTACACGTCTAAGACACATGTTTAGATGGGAGTGAGAAAGCATCGGCATCTGTGGAATACACAAACAGGTTCCTGGGGAAAGAGTGTCAGCATAGATTGAAATATAGGTTCAGGTTGGCGTCTGGAAAGGGAACACTGCTGGCAGCTCCTCAATCTCCACACTGCTGGAACAGATACTGTCATTTACACAATCAGACCTGAGGGTCTTAGGCAAACTTGTACTTTATTTTTAAAGGGATAGTCAACCCAAATATTTTGTCATCATTTCCTCACACTCATGTGAGGAAACCACTGAGCCAAGTGTCGAGGTGTCCATGAGCAAGACACCTAACCCCAGCTGCTCCCGACGAGCTGGATGGTGCCTTGTATGGCTGACACCGCCGTGAGTGAATGTGAGGCAAATTGTAAAGCGCTTTGGTGGCCATTAGGTCTGTGAAAGCGCTAAATAAATGCAGTCCATTTACCATGTCATTCCAAACGATTTTATTTCTTCTATAGAACACCAAAGAAGAATGTTTTAGTCCATGCAATGAAAGCCAATAGGTTCAAAACAACATTGGACACGATTGACTTTCACTGTATGGACAAAAACACTGAGACATTTTTCAATATATATATATATATATATATATATATATATATATATATATATATATATATATATATATATATATATATATATATATATATATATATATATATATATATATATATATATATATTTGTTTTTTTTATGTAAAACATTTTTTGGGGGGCGGCAGTGGCTCAGTGGTTCATGTGGGTTGTCTGCAAACCGGAAGGTTGGTGGTTCAATCCCCGGTTCCACCTGACCAAGTGTCGAGGTGTCCATGAGCAAGACACCTAACCCCAGCTGCTCCCGACGAGCTGGATGGCGCCTTGCATGGCTGCCGTTGCCCGTCGGTGTATGAATGAGAGAGTGAATGGGTGAATGTGAGGCAAATTGTAAAGCGCTTTGGTGGCCATTGGGTCTGTGAAAGTGCTATATAAATGCAGTCCATTTACCATTTTACAGAAAAAGGTCATACTGATTTGAAACGACTTGAGGGTGAGTAAATGATGACTTAATTTTAATGTGTGGGTGAATTATTCCTTTAAGACTTAACATTCAGTTTGAATAAAAGCATTCATATGATATATTCATTTAGAGCGTGGTGCATGATGGAATCGCATTTGTACTTTTCATCTTTTCCTTTTATGTGAAGACTCATAAAGTCAGACTTTAGTCAAGGTTATGTGTCACTATCGCCTGAATAACATATGGGCAAATTACCACCCACATTTATACAGTACGCATCCGTTTTTTCAGCATAGTCACAATAGGATCTGTCATATAATTTAAGGGTTCAAAAAGGCTTTTTTTTTGCATATTCAGTAAAGTGTCAGCAAAAAAATCATGTTTCTGTCCTCTATCTGTATTTCTGTCAGGACCACTAGCGTCAAATACGATTGGCAATTCCATACAGTTAGGATTGGCGGTATGGTTCTGTTCTGGGCAAAAACTTGAATGTTTGATGATCATATTAGCTTACTTGAGCATACACAACTTCTATCTGGAGATCTTTGTCTTCACTTGCTTTTGGCTCCAGAGATGCTGTACTATTTTCAGAAGATCCATAACAGCGTCCCCTACCATATAACAGTGAAAACACAGATTGCCACTTGTCAATGGCGGAGAAGCGTTGTGTCATAAATGAGAATAAAATATTGGGTAACACTTTATTTCGATGGTCCTTTTGAACATTCTGTTGACTATAAGTAACTTTGCAACTACATGTCAACTAACTCACTTTAGATTATTAGTAGACTGTCTGCTTAATATCTGCTAACACTTTAATGTGTTGCTCCTCCAACATACATTCTTCTGATTGTAAATAACTTTTCAACTACATGTCCACTTATTCTAACCCTATCCCTACCAGTCTACTACACTCTAATGAGAGTTAGTTGACATATAGGTGCAACAGTGTTTATAGTCAACAGAATGTGTTAAATGGACCATCAAAATAAATTGAAACCAAATCGTGTCAGTGGAGATCAGAGTATACCCCTAACGGTGGTGTATTTGGTTGCATTATATTTTGTGATTCCTCTGGAACAGAGAGCATTTGGATGAGAGAAGGAAAATTGCATGTGCATGGCAGCGGGGCAATGCTCTGTGCCAAACATTGTAGGAGCCACTGTAGGAGTAAATGTTATCCTTAACAGTCTGAAACAAAGCCAATGTGTGTTTTTCTAGCACTGAGGCTCAAACCCAGATGAGACGGGATAATTTGCTGCACCATCTGAGCATTTCAGTCTGTTTGCATGGCGTTGCAGACATGACAGATAGTCGACCAGCCTCATCACAGGAACCACTCTCACGTAAAAAGCGATGACAAACCACCCTAAACATTGGGTTATAAATATCATATTTCATCCCTTTCAACATTCTGGCACCAGTCTCCTCTCATATAAACAACATCAAACTCGATTTGCTGCCTTTTCTGACTCTTACTAATGCAATTGGATATTTTGCCCTTATTTAATTTTCAGGGAAAGTAAATCTCCAGGCCCCTCAAATGGCTAAGTTCATGTTTCTTTGTCTCTTTTCAGAACAATTATCTTCTCATCTGATCCTCGGAGAGCCTGTGGCAGGATGATACAGATATCTCAACTGTAATCATGTCATGGCTTCACTGGTCAATATTTGTTTTCCAGAACTTCCCAAGCAATTATTGGTTGCAGAAATGAATGATATATTTAGGGTGTCAGTATAGATACAGTTCTTTAGAATTTACAACATGTTTATCAAAACATTTATTAAAAAATAAAAAAATAAAAAATTAGTTTTTGTCACAGGTGGTTGCAGGCAAATAGACAAAGATGAAGAAGAGTTCCAACATGAAGTTTTAATAATAATCCAAATAGGCTAAGAAACACACACTAAACACAAATGTTACTTGACACTGAATGATGGAAATGAAGGAACGATACAACTTAAATAGAAACTCAAACAAGGTAATTAATGACACACAGCTGATACAAATGCACTCATAATGACAGAAACTATGACAACCAAGGAGTGGAGGGAAAATTAATAAAGGGAGACAGAAACTTGGTGATGGCAAACTAGTCCATGATAACTAAACAAACTAAACATAATGGTGACAGGTTTATTGTAACTGCAAAGATGAAGCTATTTGTCATAACAGATATTTTCATATATTTCACAAGACAGAATAACTTAAATTACACAAATTATCCCATTCAAAGATTTACATACTTTTATTTGTGTTGCTTCCTTGAGCATCAATAGCCGCATTCAGACAGTAAACTGGTAAATTACTGTGAAATTGTTGGATTGACTTTTCTGCTAAAATCAACCATGTCTGCTGTTCAAACAAGCAATGGCTTTCTGTCAATAAATGAGCTTTATATGCTGCGTTGTTTTCTTTATCTGCCTGAATAAATAAAAGCACCAGTTTCAATGTACAATTTGACAAAATGTTTTTACTTCTGAGCATATGCCTAAAAGGTCGATCACATAGGATGCATTTTTGTTTGTAAAACCTTGATACTCCATACAATAGTAGTCTATCCAACTGAACAGCCGTAGCACTGATGAATGGAAAAGAAACCTGAAAAAAATGCTGTGCTTTTGTACAAGATGCTGGAAAATCAGCAATATACATACAGCAAAAGGATTAAAGATGGCAATTTAGTGCATGCATATAGAAAAAGATAAAAAAAAATCAGTGCTGTGGAACGCAAAAACATGTATCGGAGTATTCGAATCACCTCCATCAGAACTTTAAAACTTCTGTAGTGGTGAACAGCAGATGACAGCGAATATGATTTTTGCATTCCCATTTGCTTCAAAAGCAAAATACGACTTTCTAAAAGAGGAAAAAAATAGAGGGAGAATGATTACAGCAGTCAAACGAAAGAAAGATATAAACTTTACTGTCTCTCCCTTAGCCGTTGTAATAGAAACACCCTCATGGCAGTGTTAACTAATTTATGATAATGTAATGCCAACGTGATATAACACAAAGTGTTAACCACCTTATTTTTAAGGTAAGAGGTGCCGTTATTTGTAAAAAAAATAATGTGTTTGGCCTCCAGTGTCATCAGCTTCTAGTTATTTTTAGCTGCAAAACAGTTTTTATGCTCCTTGATATTGCTATTTATTCCCTATAGTGAAAAAACCTACAGTATGCCAAAATGTATTTAAAATATTTTTTTTAAATACATGAACATATTTACTGACATATCGCTTGAGACTTACTGAAATAAATAGTAGTTTTTTATTGCACAATGCACATTTCTTAATATTAAGCCTAAAATTGGTTTTAATATCACTATTAGTAAGGATAGTGACTGTATAATATCAGTATTTGATTTCAAAATATTTCAAGTGTACCTAAAGTATACTTGCAATAGTTCCACTTTAGCACAATCAAATAAACTTAAGAATATCTTTAGTTGGACATCAACACTATTACTGGGTAACTATTAAGTATTAAGTACATTACTTGTTCCAATTTAGCAGACTTTAAGTACACCAATTTAGGATACCAACAGTACAATTGTCACGGTTCGTTCAGATGAAGATGATGAAAAAAGGTACAAACAGGTTTCTACAAACAAAAAGTTATTTAATAAAACAAACTCATTTGTAAACCAATTGCAAGAAGGCAACGTAACAGAGTGTCTACACACAAACAATACCAGACAGAAACTGAATGAAAAAGAGGAACTTAAATACAAAGCACATGAATCAAATAATGACAAACACCTGTGATGATCAATTAATTACCATAGTAACTAATAAGTGGTAGGAAATTGAACAAAGAAGCACAGGTAACTGAAAATAACGTCTCAGGTTACGACTGTAACCCTAGTTCCCTGAGAATGGAAAGAGACGCTGCATCGATGAGGCTTTGGGAACGCCCCTGCATGATTGCATCTGAAGCACGTATGCCAACTAGTCCAATGGCGAGAGTGAGCGTCACGGGCGGGAGACGTCACGACCAGGAAAGTATTAAAGCACATCCGGTGTGACCGGTGTTACACTGTTAGACTTTTCAAGCATTTTTTACAGTAACTTACTGTAATTAAGAGTTACAGTACCATACCGTATTTCAGTTTTACAGTAACTACGTGGTACTGTAATTGTGTAATACAGTGCATTACTGTAAAAATCAAGCTAATCAGTACACTACTGTAATTATTTTTATTTGTACTAAATATAAATTAGATTTCATAATTTTAATATAGAATTTTTATTTTTATTCTACTTAAGTACTACTGACATTCAAATCAATTAGACAAAATTATTACAAAACACCTTTTTTTTTATTTAAAACATTTCATATACATCACAAAATAAACAGTCTGCCAATGCTGGAAATTATGTTACATTTGAATACATTAATGGGTGAGTTTAGGGTTTTGTGTTAATTTTAACAAAGTAAATATGTCAGAAAGGTTAGCACAAAGATGCGTAAACATGTTAAATGAACACATTATGTGCTGTCCATCACTGCACACATTGTTAAAAAAGTACATAAAATCCTAAACAAAACGTTAGGATTTGACAAAATGATTGTAGAGGCATTGGTTGTTTAGCTTATACAATTATTGTAATGAAATAGCACCCATTACATTCATAAAACTGCAGAATATAAATACATTAAGCAGTCAAAAAGGAAATGTCCAACACAGGGCAAAACACAGTTCTACCAGAAAGACTCGGGAGATAAATTGAAAAGCTATAAACATTTATTGACAGCTCAGCAAGCATACATTTCTGAGTTCTTTGGCGTAGGCCCCGTCCTTAGCGAGCAAAGCGAGGTTAGCCGAATCTGCATGTCCCGCCTGAGATGAAGGCGGGGGCGCAGCCGACCCCCTGCAGGTAAGGAAGGGACCATCCTGGTGGTGGTGATGGGGAGGATGGAGGGGAAGGTACCGTCTTTGTGGTGGTTGGGGAGGATGGAGGTGAATGGCAGCGTCAGCATCTGCGAACTCAGACAAGTGTAAGTACCAATCTTATATACTGTGACTGTTAACACCTGATTGGATAGGGATGAGGTAATACATGGCGCGCTGATTGAGTCTTCCTGACAGAACTTAAGCTAAAGCTTCCATTTCTTATTATCAGACATTATCAATGTCTGACTGTCTAATGTCTACTTTTCCACAGCATAGGAGTAAAAGTCATCATCAAAATATTCTTTAAAAAGTCAACACAATGTTTTTGTCCACCTTTGTGAATAAATGAACTTCTCCAAAGATTGGTTCCTGTTCAGAACTTGACTGACAACATCAGAATGTTCCCTGGTTTGTGTCCACAAACACAAATGTACTCAGTCCTTCAGAGGAGATCCTGGTTCCAACACTATATAAAACAGAGAGAGAGAGAGAGAGATCCATATTAGTTTTTTTATACATTTTTATTATTATTTACTAAAACTTAAGAATATATAGCCTATTTGTAAATATCTTTTTGTCAATTGCATTTTCAAACATTTCAGATTAACTAAATTAAATTATGCCAGATTAAATTTTCCATTTCAGCTTGTCTGCAGTGAAGGGGTTCCTGTTGGAGACAAATACACAGTAAGACACATGCAAGAAATCACTGAGTGATGATCGTTCTCCTTCCAGTAGTTAACCCACCTGTGCGCTGATACTAGGACCTTCCTGGTCAGGTGGGACTGCAATGGTAGAGACTTCTGCCTAATAAAATATCAAAATAATGTAAATATATATATATATATATATATATATATATACATATATATATATATATATATATATATATATATATATAATCTTGAGTTCCCTATCGGTCAGTCACTACAACGTAGGTCAGACTGACCAATAGGAATCTCGCTAGAGAGGCCAATCTACTTCGAGTGAAACTAAAATGCACATTGGCATGCAATCATTTGCATCAGCTGCGCGTCCTCGTCAGCGCGGGTATTTAACAGCAGCTGTTATGATTGCACGCTAGCTTTTTGCTTCGGAGCCAAACGCTTCATGTTTAATCCTACAGAGTGTGACTACGAGCCTCTTCTTTGGACCTCTCCTTCCCGGTGCGGGCGTTACAGCACGGCAGCGCGAACAGTCGTCTTTTTCTCTCTCCTGTCTGTGGTGTTGAGCAAAACCAAAAAGCTGTTGTAACAGCTGGTAAGGTGCGCCGTACGAGCGCTCAAAAGCTGTTTTCACAGCTGGTAAGACAGCGAGAGAGAGAGAGAGAGATCGCGCACAGACAGGTGCACATTCCTGTCTGTGTTCGCAGTGACTGTTACCCTGCGTGTTTCAGCACCAGTGAGAGCAGTCCCTAAAAGAGCTTACACAAATAGAGAGCGTCTTTTAAAAAGAAAAAGATGACTTTCTATTTGTGTGTTTCTGGATGCGGTCGTTACCTGGGCTCACAGGATGGTCACAAACGCTGCCTCGTGTGTCTGGGCATTGAACACGCTGAGGCAGCGTTTGTGGATGAGTCATGTACCCATTGTGGGAAGATGACCATCGCGGAGCTACGGTCGAGACTCCTGTTCCTGCAAAGGGGCGGAGTCCCCGTGCCTCTGCCTCGTTCCAATCCTCCTCAGAGGGTTGCTTCGAGCGGGGGCGCGGGTGACCTGAGGATCACGGTGAGCGCGTCTCCTTCGGGGAACCAACCCCCTAGGAGCCCTCACCCCTCTCATGCTCCGCAGCCAGTTGAGCTTCCATTGGAGAAAGCTGGACCATCCTCGAGGTGTGTACCGGTTGTCTCCTTTGGGGCTCCCAGTGACCAGATGTCGATCGCTGCATCGGAGGGTGGGTCAGACCTCTCTGCGGACGACGACTCGGCACCGCTGCCTCCTTCGGGGGTGCCAGCGGTGCCTGAGACGGACCCGGAGATGATGGCCATGCTCTCCCGGGCCGCCAACGGGGTCGGGCTCGTGTGTAATCCTCCACCGTGTCCCGAACCCTCGAGGTTGGATGATTGGTATCTCGGGGTGGCGCGCGCTGGTTCTCAGCAACCCACCCCAGTGCCTTTCTTCCCGGAAGTGCATGAGGAGCTTACGGGAACGTGGACGGCACCTTTTACTGCCAGAAACCGTTCCGGTGGCTCCTCCTCCCTCACCACCCTTGATGGCGGGGCAGCTAAAGGATACACGCGCATCCCGCCAGTGGAACGGGCCGTTGCTATGCAACTGTGCCCTAACTCCACTTGGCGTGGAGAACCGTGTCTCCCTTCCCGGGCCTGTAAGTACTCGTCGGATTTAACCGGCAAGGCTTACAAGGCCTGTGGGGAAGCTGCCTCTGCCATGCACGCCATGGCGTTGCTGCAGGTCCATCAGGCCAAGGCACTGAAGGACCTGCACGAGGGTGGTCATGATCCCCAAGTTCTTCAGGAACTTCGCATCGCGACGGACCTCGCGCTTCGTGCGACGAAGGTGACCGCGCGGTCGGTGGGTCGTGCGATGTCCACCATGGTGGTCCAGGAACGCCATCTCTGGCTGTGTCTGGCTGACATGAGGGAGTCTGACAAACTCCGGTTTCTCAACTCCCCTGTGTCCCAGACCGGCCTCTTCGGCGACGCGGTCGAGAACTTCGCCCAGCAGTTCTCGGCTGTACAAAAGCAGACGGAGGCCATCAAACACATCCTGCCGCGGCGGCCAGCTGCTGCCTCCACCCCGCCACCCGCGGCACCTCAGTCTGCTCGTCGCCGAGGGCGTCCGCCTGCGTCTGCCCCTGCTCCCGTGCCGCAGCAGCAGCCTCCACCTAAGCGGCGCCGTGGAGCCAGTCGCAGGCAGGGCGCCCCGCCCGTCCAGGCCCCCGCCAAGAGGGGCGGCAAAGCCAGGGTAAGCGGCCCTAGGACGGGCGACCCGGAGATGGAAGGGACTGCTCTCCAGGAGACGATGACTGCATCGCTCCCTCCCCCGGAAGAGGGCCGGGTGGAAAATCCTGTGTTTCGTTTTGTTTGTGTTCCGCCGCTGGCCTTAAAACCAGCGGTACCCAAATTTTCAATAAAAGAGCAGTTTCTACCATCTCTGGGTCCGAAGAGGACCTGGAGAGCAATGGGGGGACAGAATCCTCACCACTCTCATCCGCCTCCTCTGTCGCCAGTGAGCAGCAGTGTGCAGTTCGAGAACGCCACCGAGCCGCCTTCTGCACCTCCTGCCCCGTGGAACCAGGTAAGTGCTGCACAGCACACACAGACCCTGCTACGGGCCGCCTCCCAGAGAGAGCCTCCCGAGCCGCGTCCCTGTGTTCCACCTCGCTGCCCCACTCCGGGCACGCCTACAGTCCCTTTGGTCCCACTTGCACGGTCTCTGAGAGCCTGGTTAGCGCTCCCCAGTCCGTCTCGCTGGCTCATTCGGACCATCAGGCTCGGCTATGCGATTCAGTTCGCCCGGCGTCCCCCCAAGTTTCGGGCCATCCACTCCACTACAGTGAGAGCAGCCGATGCCCATGTCTTGCGTGCGGAGATCGCAGTCCTACTGGCGAAGGACGCGATAGAGCCGGTCCCTCCAGCCGATATGAGGTCAGGGCACTACAGTCCCTACTTCATTGTACCCAAGAAAGGTGGTGGGTTACGACCGATCTTGGATCTGCGAGTTTTGAATCGGAGCCTCTACAAGCTACCGTTCAAAATGCTCACGCAGAGACGCATTTTCGGATGCATCCGTCCCCAAGATTGGTTTGCAGCGATCGACCTGAAGGACGCGTACTTTCATGTCTCGATTCTTCCTCGACACAGGCCGTTTCTGCGCTTTGCGTTCGAGGGTCGAGCATATCAGTACAAGGTCCTGCCCTTCGGGCTGTCCCTGTCTCCCCGTGTCTTCACGAAAGTCACGGAGGGGGCCCTTGTTCCCATGAGAGAACAGGGCGTTCGCCTCCTCAACTATCTCGACGACTGGCTTATACTAGCACACTCTCGAGATCAGTTATGCGAACACAGGGACCTCGTGCTCACGCACCTCAGCCAGTTGGGCCTTCAGGTCAACTGGGAAAAGAGCAAACTCGCCCCTGTGCAGAGGATCTCTTTTCTCGGTATGGAGTTGGATTCGGTCGCACAGACAGCGCGCCTCACAGAGCAGCGCGCTCAGTCGGTGCTGAACTGCTTGAACACGTTCAAAGGCAGGACAGCGGTCCCACTGAAATTTTTTCAGAGGTTCCTGGGGCATTTGGCAGCGGCAGCAGCGGTAACTCCGCTCGGCTTGCTTCATATGAGACCGCTTCAGCACTGGCTTCACGGCCGAGTCCCGAGATGGGCGTGGCATCACGGCACTCACCGGGTGGCAATCACACCGGCCTGCCGCCAGACCTTCAGCCCGTGGTCAGACCTCTCGTTCCTTCGGGCAGGAGTCCCCTTGGAACAGGTCTCCAGGCATGCTGTGGTATTCACAGATGCCTCTGCCACCGGCTGGGGTGCCACGTACAACGGGCATGCAGTGTCAGGGGTGTGGACGGCTCCCCAACTGCATTGGCACATCAATTGCCTCGAGTTGCTAGCAGTACATCTCGCTCTGAGCCGCTTGAAAAGGTCGCTACAGGGCAGGGACGTACTGGTCCGTACGGACAACACAGCGACCGTTGCGTACATCAACCGACAAGGTGGTCTACGCTCCCGTCGCATGTCGCAACTCGCCCGCCATCTCCTCCTCTGGAGTCAGAAGCGTCTGAGGTCGCTTCGAGCCATGTATGTCCCTGGCGTGCTCAACCGTGTGGCCGACGAGCTATCACGAGCTGTGCTTCCGGGAGAATGGCGACTCCACCCCCAAGAGGTTCAGCTGATCTGGAGAGAGTTCGGAGAGGCTCAGGTAGACCTGTTTGCCTCTTCAGAGACCTCCCACTGCCAGCTGTTTTACTCCCTGACCGAGGGAACACTCGGCACGAACGCACTGGCACACAGCTGGCCCCGGGGCCTACGCAAATATGCGTTTCCCCCAGTGAGCCTACTTGCACAGACACTGTGCAAAGTCAGGGAGGACGAGGAGCAGGTCCTTCTGGTGGCTCCCTATTGGCCCACCCGGACTTGGTTCCCAGAACTCATGCTCCTTGGGACAGTCCCTCCCTGGCCCATTCCTCTGAGGAAGGATCTTCTGACTCAGAGACGGGGCACCCTATGGCACCCGCGTCCAGACCTCTGGAAACTCCATGTCTGGTCCCTGGACGGGACGCGGAGGTTCTAGGTGACTTACCCCCTGAGGTACTTAACACCATCACTTCAGCACGGGCGCCGTCCACGAGACGTGTTTACGCCCTGAAGTGGAACCTGTTCGTCGAGTGGTGTTCTTCTCGCCGAGAAGACCCCCGGAGATGTTCGATAGGGTCTGTGCTTTTCTTCTTGCAGCAAGGGTTGGAGCGAAGGCTGTCTCCCTCCACCCTCAAAGTACATGCTGCCGCTATTTCAGCTTATAATGACCACATAGATGGCAAAACAGTGGGGAAGCACGACCTGGTCGTCAGGTTTCTTAGGGGGGCGAGACGATTAAATCCTCCTCGACCCCCCTCCATACCCTCTTGGGATCTTTCCCTGGTGCTTCGAGCACTTCAGGATGTTCCCTTTGAGCCTCTGCAGTCAGTAGACTTAAAGCTTCTTTCCATGAAGACTTTGCTACTGGTTGCACTGGCCTCTGTCAAGAGGGTAGGAGACCTGCACGCATTTTCGGTCGACGAATCGTGCCTAGAGTTCGGGCCGGGTGACAACCATGTGGTACTAAGACCCCGGCCTGGCTATGTGCCCAAGGTTCCTACCACTCCCTTCAAAGACCAGGTAGTGAACCTGCAAGCGCTGCCTTTGGAGGAGGCAGACCCAGCCCTGGCTTTGCTCTGTCCCGTTCGCGCTCTGCGTATGTACGTGGACAGAACTCAAAGCATCAGGACCTCAGACCAGCTCTTTGTCTGTTACGGAGGCCAGCAGAGGGGAAAGGCTGTCTCCAAGCAGAGGATGGCCCACTGGATAGTGGATGCCATCGCCTTGGCTTACCAAGCTCAAGGCGTGCCCTGCCCGCTCAGGTTGCATGCACACTCCACGAGAGGCGTTGCATCCTCCTGGGCGCTGGCACGTGGCTCCTCGCTAACAGATATCTGTAGAGCTGCGGGCTGGGCGAAACCTAACACGTTCGCTAGATATTATAGCCTACGTGTAGAGCCGGTCTCCTCCCGTGTTCTCACCCTAAACGGGTAGAAGCACCGAGAGGCCCGGCTCTGTCGGCTTGCTGCACCCTAGTGTGCACCCTTATTGCTCCAGAGTGAAAAACCTGTTGAGTCCTCCAAAAACCCCTCGGCCCGGACATGGCGGAGCGTCCAGGTGCCAGGCCTTTATCCGCTGAATCCTTGAGAACCGGATCTGGGCTGGGTTCCATATGTGTGACCCTACGGGGATCCCATATGTGTATATTTTCCACGGCTGCTCCTAACGGAAGCCCGTGTCTTTCCCTTGGGCTAAGTCACCCACTATCTCATATGTAGTACAGCCTTCGGGCTAGTCCATATGTATTCCCCACATAACTCCTTGAAGTAAGTGGCTTCCGCAGCGTCCTCCTTCCTAACTGAAGGGCACGCTTTCCCAGTGTTATCCAATAATCTCACTGTATGGGTTATTACGGAACAACAGTGACAGATACACTCTGTGTGTAGCCTCCTCCTATCGTCCTTCTAGGAAAGAAGGTGTAGAGGCTTGCATGGGGCGCTGGATGGGGTGCAGCAGCTGTGGCGCTTTGGTAGGGATTCCTATTGGTCAGTCTGACCTACGTTGTAGTGACTGACCGATAGGGAACGTCTCGGTTACATATGGTAACCCTCGTTCCCTGAGGGAGGGAACGGAGACGTAGGTCCCGTCGCCACATCTGCTGCCGCCCGCTGGGGCGGCCAGCTTTTTCAGGTTTGGCTCCTCAGCAAAAAACTAGCGTGCAATCATAACAGCTGCTGTTAAATACCCGCGCTGACGAGGACGCGCAGCTGATGCAAATGATTGCATGCCAATGTGCATTGGCTTGTTTTAGTTTCACTCGAAGTAGATTGGCCTCTCTAGCGAGATTCCTATTGGTCAGTCTGACCTACGTCTCCGTTCCCTCCCTCAGGGAACGAGGGTTACCATATGTAACCGAGACGTTATTAAAATACTAGATTTGGTATGAATGAATTAGTGAGAGTTTTACTGCAATGCTTACTTGGATACATTTAATCTGGTGAGACTGAACATAGAAAATGGTCCATCTTCTGATTGGTTCATTTTCTGTGTAATAAATCTAATGTTAGACATGATGCAAAGGTCACTTAGCCTATTTGATAAAAAGTTAGCCAATTTTATAGAGATTTTATAAGATATTGTATGCTAGTACCTACACAAGTGGTTCCAAAGCACTTATCACATAATGCTAATCATTTTAGCAAACTTATGTCAAAATATATTTTAAAAATATATATGATTTCAATTACAGTTTAAGCTTACCTCAGGAATCTTGCTAGACGTCACTGGCGCGAATTGGCGCTTTGTTGCAGTTGCCTTTTTAAACACATACAAAATTCCATTAAAAAATATATATATAATATGTTATAGTTTGCGATGCTAAAACTAGAAAGGTGTCTGCTGGCCATAAAACTTGTTAGCCAACATACAAGGTTATTTTCTCAACAGTAGGCCAACTCTGGCAACAACCAAGACAGAATTTCACATTAGTTTATTTCAATAATTCAATAATCTAACAATTCAATTCAATAATCTAACAAAGTCTGTAAAATGAAACGTTAGCGCAGTTTACCGTGGTAAAGTTCGTTACTGCCATGTTGACGAGTAACTGTTAGGCCTATAATGTTAAACTAGTGTGCACAAACCTGTCAACACACACAGAATGTTTTTTACCTTGCTTTCTGGACTCTCTCTCGGTGAAGTGAATTCCGTCTCTTCCCCGGGCCAGACACGAACGGCGCATGACAAAAGACAGTCAGAACCCAGTGATATTAGGCTGCTCCGGCACGACACGACAAATCCCAGACAGTGTAATGCGCTGTTATATTTCTGACGTACGGTTCTCCGAGTGCAAGCGCTGCAGTAATGGTCCGGTCGCTTCAATGTGTCCAATATAGAAAGCCTCTGACTGTTATAACGTAGATACGCGATGTAAGGCAAAAATTAGGAAATAAAAAGCACGATGGAATGGTGCCAGTCAGAGAGACCGTTACGTTAAATACAGTTGTATACTGCAAATTTAAAAAATACAGTAAGTCTCTGTATGTGGTGTTTGACATCACAGAAAATTCCCATGATGGAATGGGAATCACAGTTATTTACTGTAAAGAGAAATAGCAGTATAATACTGGGTGATTTAAAGTAAATAACTGTAGAAATTACAGAAAAGTCTAACAGTGTAGCTTCGAATTAGCCGAAGCAAGACGATCACAGGGATGCAGGAAGTATAGCAGGGAACTAGGGGGAACTAGGGTTACAGGCTACTCGTAACCTGAGACGTTACCTTTCGACGGAACTCGCGCTGCTTTGATGATGCATAAACCGCATAAACTCATTAACCTTTAGGGTGGATGGAGATAACCCTGATGAAAAGCGATCTTGTAAGAACTCAAGCACTGTACCAACTCGGCAGTTAAACGGATCCTACTGACGCTGATAACACCAAGAAGTGAAAACTTTGCACTTCAGGGCACAAAGTTTCCTCTTAGCTGGAGCTCTGGAGTGTAAGATGGTCTGTACAACCTCATTTGAGAGACCAGCATCTATGAGTTGAGCCCCTTCAGAGGCCTAACCCACAGATTTCAAATCTCTGGGTGGGGGTGAAGGATTGTGCCCCCCGCCTGAGACAGACACCTCTTGCTCCATTACCAGAGCCTGCTCGGGATGCACTGACGTGAGCAACACCCCTTTGTAGCGTGGTGGACGAGAACCGATCTGGATTCTGTATCCTCTTTCTACTATCTGCAGGACCCACTGAGATATGTTTGGCAGATTCTTCCATTCTGTCAGATAATCTACTAAGGGTACCAGCCTCTCGAGACTGGCCTCCGGTATAACTGGAACAGCCACTTCGGTGGCCTGAAGCATACTGGCAGGAACAGACCGAACCGACTGACTGTTTTTGAACCTCCCATCAGAGGGTGTGAGTTTGACACAGCATCAAGTTGACACTGAGCCATGTGCTTGCTGGAGACCACTGCGCCCCGAGGCACCAAGAGTGGCGGCCCCCTGAGGGCACCGAGGTGGAATGAGCACCGTATACTGAGGTGTACACCGCTCCACCCCAGTTGGGGTGGCGTCAGGATCTCTTCTGAGCCAAAGCCTTCTTAGCTTGAAGAACGGTCCTCAGATCCAGCTTCTGCTTTAAAGGCTTCGGCTGAGAGTGTCAGCCGTGCCCCCATAAATTTTGAGGAGGAGCACGGGACGTGGAGATTCGGTATGGACGCAAGAATACTGTCCAATTTTTACAGATGTACTATTGAGAGTATCCTGACCGGATGTGTCACCGCATGGCACGGCAGCTGTACCTCCCTCGATCGTAAGGCATTACAGAGGGTTATTAAAACAGCAGAGCGCATAACCAACGCATTCTCATCCTTTGGCGTCATATAGGTGACGCCATATGACATTTCGTCGAAATCTTACGCACATGTCATCCTTTAGCGTCAATATAACACGCACTGTTATGGGTAGGTTTAGGTCTGGGGTAGGGTACGGTTATGACGCCTTGGGATCTGCGTCTAATATTCACGCTAAACGATGCCATGTGCGTTGGATTTAGACGCGCATCACCAGTATGACGCCTTGGGTTCTGCGTCTCATATTGATGCTAAAGGATGCCATGTGCGTAAGATTTCAACGAAATGTACAAAGCGTCACATGTATGACGCCAAAGGATGAGAACGGGCTGGCATAACGGGGTTGGACCTGCCATCCATGCAGGATCTTTACAACGAGAGGTGCAGGAGGAGAACAAAAAGGATCATTTCTGATCCTAGTCACCCGGGCCATCGATTGTTTAGCAAGCTGCCATCGGCCAGGAGGCTCAGAAGCATCCAGACCAAGACCAACAGGTTCAGGGACAGCTTCTTCCCCCTAGCCGTTAGACTATATAACTCGTTATGCACTTCCTTCATTCTGTACCAAAATACACTGTCCTTTATACTGTCTTTTATTTTTATTTTACAATTGCTACTTAGCTAACTGGATTTTAGCATATTATTTGTATATTATTGTATGTATCTATGGCTATTATATTTATCTTACTGTCAGTATATTTATTTACCTATGGGGATGTGATAGGATGTTTTTATCGGCAATGTTGGGGGGTGGGATCTAAGCATTTCATTACATAACCTGTTATTGTAATGACAAATAAACTACCTTGAACCTTGAACGTGGAACTCTCTTTTTGCTGTGCTCTACATGAGGAGCTGGACGGCTGCCGCTGCTCATGCCAAGCAGCCTCAGGGGGTTGGGTATAGCGAGGGAGATTTTTTTTAAATGCCTCAGATTGTCTTTTGGCCTCCTGAAACCTCTCAACGACCATATTCACAGAGTCGCAGAAGAGGCCAGCAGGTGTTAACGGGGCATCTAATAAAAATGGTTTGTCTTTGTCCTTTATTTCAGCCAAGTTTAGTAAAAGGTGCCTCTTAGTGGCCACCAGGGCTTCCAAAGACCGCCCTATTGCCCCTTTTCTCGGCCGGCCACTCAATATTTAATTTAGCCACGGTAATCACCTCCACCAGCTCCTCATATGCTGGGGAATGAGGTGACGAAGTGGCGCGAGGTGGCGAATTCTCTTCCCCCTTATTGTCATCTTCAACGTTCCCAAAGCGTCATCAACGCATTCCCTCGAAAGGGAACAAACTAAAGGTCCAGGATAATGAAACAGACAGAACATAAATGTAACAACAATTGCAGGGAATTTATATTAAGTCAAAAAAAATATCTAAATGTGTTTGTAGTATACTTAGTATAAAATAAATGTATTTCAAAAACATTTCAGTATATTTATTTTTCACTCGGGTATTGTCGATATTATAAACACACTGGTTTGTAGCACAAATATTTTTACCATTTACTTACACTATGTTATCCTTCTAGTTATTTACCTATAGCAACTAATGAATTGGAAGTCTCACACATTCACAGAAAATAGCTTACTTCCGCATAGCAAAATAAGGTGGATAAATGTACACTATAATTTAAAATTAAAATATATATCTATAAAAAAAAATGCTACATGTAAAACCACTATATTTACAATGTTAATAACTGAAAACACATCATCACAGTCTGTGAAAAGGCTCTATTGGCTAATTGGGCCAGACAGTATCACATTGGTTTTGTTCACACATAGCATGAAAATGGAAATTTACCAGTAACCATCCTAGTTAGCAGAACTGATTTACCAGTGTTTTCTAAAAGGTCCTGTTCACATATGATCTCTGAACGGTAATTTATCAGTAGCCTACTTTTCCGGAAATAACTGTAGGCCTATGTGTGAATGCCTTTAATGGCTATTGGTAGCATTTTGTGATTGGTAGCACTTTGTGCATTTTGTGCGTTTTTGTAATTTCTTTAAGTTCAATTATTTTATGTAGTATCTTCTGGGCAGTAATTAAAGTTTTTTTTTTAAACAGGGGCAGAATCACACAGTGTATCTGCAATATCTCTCTCTAAGGTAGAAAATGAGAAGCTATTCTTGGTGTAGACCTGACCTCTAATTTAATATCCATGCAAAAAGAAGATTCCCTGCATGGCTATACGATTTAAAATCAAGCTTCTGCTGAATTAAATTAGATCTGGCATGCTCAAATGGCCGATTGCTTCTAGACAACAGGGAGATTTCTTGGACTGTAACAAGGTGACGGCAGTCCAATTTGATTAAGTTTGACATTTGATTGATGTATGCTGTGCTTTTAAGCTTTCTGAAGCTCCTTGTCCTGCCTAACAAGAATCATTCTTCTCTTAGTGATGGCAGCTCTCTGAGATGTGCGTGCACATATAGATAGATATCTAGACATTAATGGCTAGAGTTAAAAGTGTCCTTCTTTTAACAACTGTTCCTCTATGGCAAGAGTGTTTATATGTGATGCGATCTGGGAAAACTCGTCGGATGTCGCGCTGGTTCATTTTCAGTAAGGTCTAAAAATAGGTTAAAAGTCAGTTTTTTTGTCAAAACTGAATTTTCATTAAATTATTGTTCTATAACATCTTGTCTATCATCTCTGAATATATCTTGGCAAAATTCACTAGTTTAGTGCAGAAAATAGCGATTTATTAGTGGCAAGCTGTTCTTCTTCCCTTTAAGAACACGCACGCACGCAAAAAAATAAATAATTCGCCCATAGCTCTCCTCTTAATACTACAAAGACATTTCACCTATCAAATTAAACCACATAACATCTAGAATAAAGGTATATCAATGCGCATTTCCCGCCAGTCCGTGTAAACTACAACGGCACAAGTTTTTTTAAAGTTTTTTTATCCAACGTTATCGAGAGATGCGGTGCGGAGAACAAGAGAACAACGGAGTCTGAGGTAGCTGCTCGCTTAAAAGATCTTGCTCGCCTCTCAATCGTCCAATTTAAAAACGTTTTTCAGAGGATGAATTTTGAGTTTGTAAGCTTTCAAATGATACCTAATCTATGATGATTGCTAAAATATGTGATATGAAAAAAAAGGCAATACAAAAGAGCGCCAATCATCCCGCTAACAGGACGTGACAGTTAATTAAACCTGTTTTTCTCAAAATCCCGTTCCTGAAAATCATAGCGATTAGCCGACTTCAGATAAACATAACTTTTACCGACAAATGATGAAAGAAATAAAAACAGATTTGGAAAGGGCTTGAAACCAGCTTTAATATGGTATCAAAACCTGTAATGGGTAAAATTTCACCATGTGATGGGTTTTTCCAGATCGCATCACATATAGACATCTGGGTCAGAGGTTTTAAACTGATGGGATGCGACTCAGTAATGGGTCACAGATCAGTTATAATCTTTGAATTACTTTGCCAATGAGCCACCTATGAGCCAAAACATTATGCCCACCTGCCCAATATGCTGTTGGTCCTCCGCGTGCTGCCAAAACAGCACCTACCAGCCGAGGCATGGATCCTATATGACCCCTGCAGGTGTCCTGTAGTATCTGGCACCAAGACGTTGGATCAGACTTGTTAGTCTAGCACATCCCACAGATGCTCAATTGGATCTGGGAAATTTGGAGGCCAGGGCAACATCATGTTTATTATGCTGAAAGAGGCCACTTCCAGGGAACACCATTGTTAGGAAGGGGTGTAACTGGTCTGCAACAATGTTTAGGTAGGTGGCACTTGTCAAATTTACATCCACATTAATGGCCAGACCCAGCAGAACATTGCCCAGAGCATCACACTTCCTCCACAGTCTTATTGTCATCCCACAGTGCATTCTGGTGCCATAACTTCACCAGGTAAACGGTGCACATGTAAACGATTGTCCATGTAATGTAAAAGCAAAAAAGACTCATCAGACCAGGCGACCTTCCACTGCTCCAAGGTCCAGTTATGACATTCTCGTGCCTGTTTCGATGGTGGCGCGTTCAATGGCGGAAAGGGGTCATCATAGGCACTCTGATTGGAATGTGGCTACACAGCAGAGTGTGATGCACTGTGTTGTGACACATTCCTCCCATAACCATCATTAATATTTTGTATGACTTGTCCCACAGTAGATCCTCTGTTGGCTCAGACCAGGCGGGATAGCCTTTAGTGCCCTTGTGCATCAATGAGCCTTTGGCACCCAACACCCAGTCAACTGTTGGTAAATTCTCACCACTGCAGACCAGGAGTAACCCAAGCCTTGCCGTTTTAGAGACCCAGTCGCTTTGCTATAACAATTTGGCCCTTGTCAAATTAGCTCAGATCTTTATTTCTGCCCGTCTCCTGTATCCAACAAGTTGATTACGAGAACTGATTGTTTGCTTACTATCTAATCTACCCATACCATGATATGTGGCCTTGTTAGGAGATGATCAACAATATTTGCTTCACCTGCTGATAATAATGTTTTGGCTCATCAGTGTAAAGCGCGTACGGATGTGTAACCAGTTGAAAACCATTGCTGTAGGGTTTGGGTGCTAACATTGTTTTAGTTGTATAAAACAAATATCAGACATTGTCATTATAACTTGTCAGTGTTTGTTATAATTGCAGTGGGTTTGAACATTGCATTCAAAGTTCACTCCATAATGTTCCTGAGCTCTCAAATTTGCTTTTAAGAATAAATATCAATTTGAAATTTACCACCAGGGAACAAAATTAAATGTCCTTCACAGTACTAAAGGTATCTTTACATGCCATTTAAACTCTGAAAGGCAGCAATCTGAGGGGAATGGTGCGGCTGAATGAGACAAATTGGTTTGTTTTGTTGGCTGGTGCTCTTGCTGAGTCATGCTTGGAATCCAAATTGCACCTGGGCCAGATTTGAACCCAAATCTCACTATAAGAAGCACATTGCTAGAAACTTTCCATTTCTGTTAGCAAGCTTCTCAACTGTACACAGGATATGCCATGGAAGATTTGCTGTTTCCATATCACCATTTTAAATATATTTACAGTATTAATGTAACATATAAATGTTCATTTTAAGATGCAGCTGGTGGAAGATCTGACCTTGAAAAACTGATAAAATATTTAGAGAAACACAGTAAGGTTTTTCGAGCCCGTTCTCATCCCAAGGCGTCATACATGTGACGCTTTTGACATTTCGTCGAAATCTTACACAGATGGCATCCTTTAGCGTCAATATGAGACGCAGAACCCAAGGCGTCATACAGGTGACGCTCGTCTAAATCCGACGCACATGGCATCCTTTAGCGTCAATATGAGACGCAGATCCCAAGGCGTCATAACCGTAACCCTACTCCAGACCAAAACCTACCCATAACAGTGCGTGTTATATTGACGCTAAAGGATGCCATGTGCGTAAGATTTCGACGAAATGTCATATGGCGTCACCTATATGACGCCAAAGGATGAGAATGTGTTGGGTTTTTCAAAAGCTGTATTTAAAGTGTACAATATACTGTAATGGTACATATCAACTACAGTGGAAAAATAATAATTTGATCCCTGATGATTTTGTAAGTTTGCCCACATACAAAGAAATGAAGGGTCTATATTTTTTTTAGTAGGTTTATTTTAACGGAGAGAGACAGAATATCAACCCAAAAAAAAATCCAGAAAAAACACATTATATAAAGGTTATAAATTGATTAGCATTTGATCGAGTGAAATAAGTATTTGATCCCCTACCAACCAGCAATAATTCTACCTTCCACAGATTGGTTATTTGCCCATGTGAAACAGATTAGTCCTGTCACTTTAAGAAAGTACTCCTAATGTCAGCTCGTAATGTGTATAAAAGACACCCGTCCACAGAGACTGTATCTTCTATTCCAACCTCTCCACCACCATGGGCAAGACCAAAGAACTGTCAAAGGACATCAGGGACAAGATTGTAGACCTGCACAAGGCTGGAATGGGCTACAACACCATCATCAAGAAGCTTGGAGAGATTATTTACATATCAGCACCTTTACAGATGTACAATTGTTTACAAATCCTTGGTTAATCTAATATCGAATTCATAGAATTAATCGGTTGATAATGCTGCATTTGTGATAAATTATACTATGTTTTCAAATGCATTTGTTTAATGCAGTTGACTGACTCGTTTCCTTAATATAAAATTATCTTGTTTCAAAGAATTACAAAATGTTAAACAAGAACAAGCTTCAAAACCTTAAAAGGCATAAGATTTCTGTACTTGGGCCTCAGGCATGACAGGTGTCTGAAATCACTATCAAATCACAGCAATCACATTGACCGGCGACAGCCCGTGAATCATTAACGTAAATGATTAACGTGCGACCTGCAAGTATATAAGGGCGCCTTGCAAACATGACAAATCATATTTTCGTCTTCAGGGACTGTCTGTTTGAAAACGCTACTAGAAAATACGGTAAGAGAATAAAACGTACAGCGAAGGCCGATTGCTTTCAAAAGTGTGCCGACCCGTGCCCAAGGTTTTTGATGTCGGGTGACACACACGAACTGTGCATTTTCTGTCTGGGAGAAGAGCACGCACGGGAGGTTCTCGAGGGAGCCCTCTGTGCAAACTGTGAGCGTTTTTCTCTGAAAACGCTCCGCTACTCTTCTCGAGTGAAGAGGGTTCAGCATCTGGACCTCTTGGTTCAGGTCCCGCTCATGCCAAGGCAGAGCGGCGACTTGCATCATGGGGCTGCCAGATGGAGCTCCCAGATGGAACTCGTCGATCACCTTGAGAGGGCTGTAAACCTCTCAGATGATCCGACCACTGACGAGGGCGATCTGCAGGTCGATGATGAAGATTTCTCTCCGACTGTTCCTGCAGATAGTGCTCTTCAGGACGAGCAGGAGATGGCTGAGGAGGTTGATAATCAGGTAGATCCTGAACCCCCTCAGCCACCCTGCCCAGTGTATGCAGAGCTGGTGGATATTATGGGGCGCGCCGCCGGCAGGCTGCAGCTGCCATGGCAACGCGCTAGAGGAGAGACCGTTCGCGGCAGGCTCGACGATCGGTTTCTCCCCGGCCATAGACCACCAGCTTAGGTGAGCCTTCCATTTCTTCCTGACCTTCACACTGAGGTCAAGAAGGCATGGAAGAACCCATAGTCTGCTCGTATCCACCGACATCAGCGGGCTAGTTTCGCTGATGTTGAGGGGATCGAAGAGCATGGGTACGTGTCGATGCCGGCCATTGACGAGACGTTTGCGAACTATCTCGTGGGCAGGCGTCGACACTGAGAGCTCCAACCCTGCCATCCAAACCGCTGAAAACAATGGCTTATTTGAATGGCAGAGCATACATGTGTAACCGAATGAGATGAGTGGTGTTGATTGACGGTTGTGAGCACCAATCAGAAAGGAGTATCCACTATTTAAGAGATGGTTAGTTATGGCCTGGGATGCGTCACTTCCGGCTCCTCCCCTTCTGTTGTTGACAGTAGCTGTCTGTAGGTATGTGTGTTAGTATATAGTACTTTTTGTTTTTAGTTTCTTGTATGTATGGGACTGACGATTAGTGTTGTTTAGCCTGTCTTTCCTCTCCGGCTTCCCTCGGCTTGTTGCGATGGGTGCATTCGCTGGCTGCTCGCCTTTCAGGTATGTGCGAACTGTTTGTGGAAAGCATATTGTTTGTTTTCATTCGGGGGTTTAGGATCGGCTGATTGTGTTGAGTTATGTGCAGTGTCCCTGTAGTCCAGCTGAACAGCGGATTGCATGATTTTTGAGTATCCGTGCCTGTGAAAGGATAAACACATTATGTGAACGCATCATCCCCTTCCGGTAAGTGTTGTGCATACAACTGTAGTTACGAGCTGAAAATTTAACAATTGAGGCATAAATCTTAGTGATGTTTTTCTCTGCATTGGCTTAGGATTTTCCCTCTCGTCCGGGCGATTTTTGCCTTTTCTGCTGTTGCTACAGTTTACATTAAGAACTTGTTGCATCCTCGTGCCGTCTGTGAGAAGATCGTGTCATCCCACTGACGAGGGGGATCGCTGCTGTCTGGTTATACTCGATAACGTTATTAGTGCTCAAATCGGAGCACCACCTTCTGCTTGTGAGCCCATTGCGGGCATGGAGTTATCTATGTTTCCTTTTCGTTGTTTACATCTTTGTATGATATTTGTGATTGTCTACTGATTGATATTATTACTATCTGCTCATGATTGTACCATAAATACCACCCAATTGTGGTTCATTGCAGTTAGTATTTTTGAAGTTGGTCCTTAATTGTGTTTTTCTTTTCCTTTTGTGATCTCATTTCAGGTGCTGAGGTTCCATGGGTTGAGGATCTCTTTTGGTGGTGGTGTTTTCTCCGAATGTTTGCAGTGACACTTTTGAAGTCTTTGGGGTGTTGTGAGTGTGCTTTCGGTGAATTAGTTTAGTGATTCCTCTTCCTGTGGTCTACCTCAGCCCTGCCAGTTTGTGTGTCTTTTCATTTATTTCAATGTGTATGTCCTTGTTTTTGAATGTGTGTTTGTTACTGAAAACCTTGCCAGTGATGCTCCAAGTCGCCTCTTTTTAAATGTGACTTATTCTGCTGCTTTAAATTAAATTTTGTATTAATAAAACTTTTGTACTATTTACATATCCAAGTCTCTGCCTACCTTTATTAGGGATATGAACCTGAGTGACCTAAGAATAATAATTTGAGTGTCTATATTTCCCGGGGCGCAATTCCCCGGGTGGCGTAGTCGAAATTTTCTTTACCTGTAATACTAGCCTCTCGCCACACATGGCAGCAGGTCAGGCCGGTGCTGCCCTGCAAACCATGGCAGTGCTGCTGGGGGATCTCGACCAGGGGGCAGGAATGTCCCCTGAGGCGGTGGCTGAGCTGCGCCGTACCACAGATCTTGCTCTCCGGGCCACCAAACAAACCGCTGCCGCGATCGGTCGGTCGATGGCGGCGATGGTGGCCACAGAGAGACATCTGTGGCTAAATCTAGCCGACATCGGGGACAAAGAGAAGGCATTTCTCCTCGATTCGCCGGTTTCGCCCTCTGAACTCTTTGGCACCTCTGTAGAGGCGGAGGTGGGGAAGTTCAGGGAGGCGAAGGCGCGCTCAGCAGCATTCAAAACTTGTATACCGCTGAGATCCGGTTCCATGCCCAAGCAGGCGGGAGGACCTGGCCCTTCACGGTCTGAGGACCATAGGCAGGGCCAGCGAGCCAGCGTCACCTCTCGCCCGCCCCCTCCCTGGAGGAGCAGGGTGCAGAAGAGGGGTGACTCCCGCAACAGGAGTGATTTGAGGGAGGTTATCCAGCACAAACGCACACAGCGTCGGTAATGGATAACCTCCCCGGAGGGTCATGAATCTGCCCTCTCCTCTCTTCCAACTCCCCAGGCGTTCATTACATCAGGTCTGGGGCTGGGCCTATGATGAGAACGATGTTCTGATGGCCCGCCTAGGCTTGGTTAGTGAGAGCGCCTCTTTCAGGCATGTAAAGTGGTGGACCCCAGGTTCATAAAGAACTATCTGGCGAGTCTTCACTCCGCACGCCTCAGGTGAGCTGACTGGTCTTCTCAAGAGTCATTTTTGTGAATGAAATACTAAAATGTATCTCTCTACAGACCTCGTTCCCTGTATAGAGCTATGGGGCCATGTCAATGTAATAAGGTAATTACATCTTTGGATTATTTGGGCCCTGAAGTTCCCCTTTAGGTGGCTAGAACGATAGGGAGAAGCACCAGTTGTATGACTTCTCTTGTGATGTGAAACTATGTTATCCTTCGGGCATTTAGCCACCTCAGGGAAGAGTAGTTGGTCTCTCTCATATGATTTTTTACTTGGAGTTTTGACTGATGCTAGAGCTTCAGATAGATCTTATGTCCGGCCCACGGGACCGTCTGACTTCTTTCCTGAGTACATCGCCCCCTTGAGCTCTGTTTTGGGTTGCCAGTGGGCTGAGCGAGTCTGCAGTTCCTTGTATGAAATAATAAATAACTATTTTTCTATGACATAGAGAATGCTGTCACTGACAGCCCAGTGTGACCTGAGAGTGAGTGGTTCTAGCATTTGTTTTGAATTTGTTTCTTTTGAAGTTGTCACTGCCACCTGGCATGCACTCCCCTTAGCATGGCGCCGTGGGTATGTCTTTCCCCTAGCGTCATTCGATGCAGTGCGAGTTCCCTTTTGAAAGGGAACGTCTCAGGTTACGACTGTAACCTACTGCATCTCCTTGCCATGCCTCGGGGCCTGCCTAACAAACAGTCCCTTCAGACGATAAGGTGATTTGTCATGTTTGCAAGGCACCCTTATACACTTGCAGGTCGCACGTTAATCATTTACGTTAATGATTCACGGGCTGTCGCCGGTCAATGTGATTGCCGTGATTTGATAGTGATTTCAGACATCTGTCACGCCTGAGGCCCCGTTTACACGAGAACGATTCCGGGTGAAAACGTAAAAATATTTTTTCGGATGTGCCTTTCGTTTACACGGCAACGGCGTTTTGGGGGCTTAAAAACGCAAAAAAGTGAAACCACCCTCCAGAGTGGAAATCTTAAAAACGCTCCACCGTCGCGTTCCCGTCTAAACGGTAAAAACGCAAATCTGCTCACGGTGGCTCTCGTCGCGTACGCGTTTACGTCACATGCATGCGCCAGTACAGGAAAATAACAACCAACATGTCAGATTATTTCCATACGTCGGACCTTCAATTTGACCTAGCAGCTCTGAAAAACATACAAGAGTCTTTTCAACAGTTGTACAAAATATTCTAAGATATGGTGTTGTTGTGTGGCAGTGCTTCACATTGCCACCTAGCTGCCTGGAGTGCATACTACATCGAATTTCACACACTTTTGCGTCACCATATGCACGCGGATTTCCCAACCATAACGCTCGTCTAAACGCAGAATAAAAAGTGATAACGCAACGCCACTTTTGCGTTTTTTTCTTCAGATCGTTTCCGTGTAAACATAGCCTGAGGCATTTAGATTTTTTAAAAAATTTAAAAAAGGAAAAGAAAAGAAACCTGCTAAAGTTATGGCATTTCCTGGCCCATATTAACCAGCCAAACCTTGACCACTTGGCTAAAATGCTGAATCAGTCATATCTAAAATAAATAAGCCAATCAGAGTCATAATTTAGCAATCCCTTCAACAAATTAAACTATTTGAATTTTGTGTTTCTACTCAATAACTTGATTCACTAAAAAAAGAGTCTCTATATTTCAGTCAATATCCTGACATTTAAGTACCACGCAGTAATTCATGCACTGAACTGAGTGTAACTGCAATTAAACTGTCAACTGCTATTTGAAAACTTCTGAGCTCAGCAATTGTTAGGGGGGAAAAAGTCCTCAAATGATCTGACATTTCTAGCTTATGCAAATGGTTGCCATTAAACGAATGCTTGCCAAGAGTAGGTGCCCAGGGGCACGACTGCCCATTTTTTTGTGTCATGCAACTTGTGGCATGCAACACAAACTTTGATGCCCTCACTTTTCAATACAGCTACATAGTAAAGATCCCATTAGCAATTCACATAGCCTTTTGTGGTCTTTGAACATTGAAAATTATACAATATGAACAACATTAAAATAATAAACAAAACAAAAAAATCAGTAAATGCAATTTTAAACACTCACTGTGATACAACATAATATAATAATTTTTAATAATAATTCAAAATCCTTGCGCATTTTCAAATTTATTTCTAGAACACAGTTCCAGTAGTGGGATTGAATGTGAGATTGAATGAGTGCACTCAATAATGTCCACAATGGTTCCCTCAAATAGTGCCCTATTTAAAGTTTTTTTTGGGCTTTTAGTATGAATATGTTAGGCTTACTGTTATCTATAAGCTAGTGTGCTCAAAAACAATAACAAAATTCGCATTTAGAAGACCAAACCCAATGTTGAAAATTAAAATCTGTTTGACGTCAAACCGATGTCGGGTTCTGACGTCAATCCGACTTGCAACCAAAATCATCCCCTGACTGACGTTACTACTTTCTTCTCAAGGACCTTGACAGAAATGTAGTGGAGTAAAAAATACCATATTTGTCTTTCAAATGTAGTGAAATTAAAGTTAAAAGTTTCCAGAAAAAATAATTCCCAGTAAAGTACAGATACTTAAAAAGTGTACTTTAGTACAGTACTCAAGTAAATGTACTTTGTTACTGTTCATCTCTGAGCTTATGTAACGGTCCTTGGAACAGACCCAAAAACGACCACCATCTCCATCCTCCATCAAGCTCAAATCCTGTGCATACACATTCAAAAATTGCTGCCAGAAGAAGCGTTACATAAGTTTTGATTGTGAAATGGCATTGGCTCTTGTGTGTCTCATGACCGGTTGCATCATGGTAAAGTTCGGGTGTATCTTTTGACTTAGATATGACTGCATGCATTCACGGAGCGGGATAATTTTCAGCGATTAAAACCTAAAAGTTTCACTTTGTTCTAAATTACAATAAATATTGTATGGCTTCAGAAGACTTGGAATGCAACATGAGTTGTATGTAATACTTTTATACTGTTTTTTGGTCAGTGTTTACCTGTGACTTTAGATTAGTTTGCCTGTTACTGGATCGCTGATCGATTGCTCCTGTCTGTCTCGCTGCCTGCTGTGTGTTTGTTTGCTTCGAGGTTGTAAGCTCCGCCTGAGCCTCGTATTTCTTTCTGTTTTGAGCCATCATTTATCATTTACTATCATTTCTAGTTGTTTATACTACTAAATACATTTTACCCAACATCTGAGATTAACCTTACATCTCTAGCTTCCGTTATTGTTAACACAGCACGCTAACTCGCTAACGTTAGCCTGTTAACGCGCCACCCGTGCGATTTATTTATTTATTTTCTCTCGCGCGCCCGCGCCTTTGAGTTCATAAGTCCAGGTAAGTAAGAATCAGTCAACAAACACGGTGAGTAATGTCTTGTCCTGTTATTGTCACCTGTGTCACGTGTCATATGTTTAGTATAGCCTTCTCCGATGGCAGTATAGGATTTATGTGTGATAAATGCAAGGAGACAATCAGGCTGACGGAGAAGATTTCAGAACTAGAGACACGCATCCAAACTTTAATTGAGGCTGGTAAGAATGCTAGATCTTAAGATAGTGTTTTGGATGCGCCTAGCATAGTGAACTCTTTACATGATTCGGTTCCAGCTGAAGTAGAGCCCGTGCAGCAGGGCAGATGGGTGACTGTGAGAGATCACCGCTCTAGTCGCAGATCAAAGAACCACTCTTCCGTTCCGATTCCCATAACAAATCGATTTGCCCCACTCAGTGAAACACCCACTGAGAATTCTGTTGATTGTGCCCTGGTAATTGGTGATTCGATCACACGGAACGTGAAAATAGAGACACCAGCCACCATAGTCACATGTTTGCCGGGAGTCAGAATGCCTGACATCAAAGCAAATTTAAAAGTGCTGGCTAATGCTAATCGTAAATTCTCTAAGATCATTATTCATGTCGGCACTAATGATGACTCCGCCAGTCGGAGATCACCAAAATTGATATTAAAGAGGTGTGTGAACTCACAAGTATGATGTCAGGCACTGTAATTTGCTCTGGCCCCCTTCCTGTTCGCAGGAGTGATGAGACAGTAGATTGGCCTCACTGAATCGCAGTGGTGTCCGCAAAATAATGTAGAATTCATAGACAATTGGAAAAGTTTTTGGGGCAAGCCTGGCCTGTTGAAAAGAGATGGTATTCATCCCTCCTGGGATGGTGCTGCTATTCTCTCTAGTAATTTGGCTCATAGTCTTAGAGCTAAAACATGACAATCTGGGGCTCAGGTCAGGAAGCAGACAGACTGGCTAAACCGACCGTCTGCTAGCGGCCTCACGTCACCAAGGTCAGATAAATCCCATCACATAGAGACTCTTTCACCTAGATGTCATCATATAGAGACTGTGTCTGTTCCCCGAATTTGGAAATCCAAAAATCGTCAGGTTAAAAATTGAATTGATGTTCAACAAATAAAAAACAGATATAATACAGATGAGCAAATGATAAAGCTTGGGTTGCTGAATATTCGATCCCTTACTCCAAAATCACTCATAGTTAATGATATCATTTCAGATTATAATCTAGATATGCTGTGTTTGACAGAAACCTGGTTAAAACCAAATGATTATATTACTTTAAATGAGTCAACCCCACAAGATTACAGTTATAAACATGAACCTCGTCTGAAAGGCAAAGGGGGAGGTGTTGCTGTAATTTATAGTAATATTTTCAAAACCACTAAGAAATCTAGTTTTAAATATACTTCTTTTGAAGTGTTGGTTCTTAATGTAAAAATATATAGTGTAAACGATAAATCACATTTGAGAATTCTGCTGGCTACTGTATACAGGGCACCAGGGCACCATAAAGATTTTATCAAAGAATTTGCTGACTTTCTATCAGAATTAGTATTGGCTGCAGATAAAGTACTAATTGTTGGTGATTTTAATATACATGTAGATAATGAAAAAGATGCATTGGGATTGGCATTTAAAGATATTGTAAACTCAATTGGAGTTAGACAACACGTGTCGGGACCTACTCATTGTCGTAATCATACTCTAGATCTAATACTATCACATGGAATAGATATTGATGCCGTTGAAATTCTGCAGCAGAGCAATGACATCTCAGATCATTATCTAGTCTCATGTAAATTACATTTAGCCAAGGCTGCAAAGCCGACTCCGTGTTATAAATACGTTAGACCTATAACTTCTGCCACTAAAGATTGCTTTATCAATAATCTTCCTAATCAGTTTCATCATCTCAGCATCCCAGATAGCTTAGAAGAACTCGATATTGCAACAGAAACTTTTAACTCTCTCTTTTCCAGCACTTTAGACGCAGTTGCTCCATTGCGCTTAAAGAAGATTAAAGAAAATAGTCCAACTCCGTGGTACAACGAGCACACCCAGGCCCTTAAGAGAGCAGCCAGAAAAATGGAGCGCAACTGGAAGAAAACTAAACTAGAGGTATTTCGGATTTCATGGAAAGAGAGCTCGATTGCTTACAGAGAGGCTTTAAAAGCTGCTAGATCTGCTTATTTTTCAACCCTATTAGAAGAAAATAAACATAATCCTAGGTATTTATTTGAAACAGTAGCTAAACTAACGAAAAAGAAAGCTTCAAGCTCAGAAGTGTCCAAGCAACACAGCAGTAATGACTTTATGAACTTCTTCACTTATAAGATCGATAATATTAGGGACAAAATTATAACTATGCAACCGTCTACCACAGTATCGCATCAGACAGTGCATTGTAGTCTCCATGAGGAAAAATTTGATTAATTTGTTGCCATAGGAGAGGACGAATTTTCTAAACTTGTTAAATTATCTAAATCGACAACATGTATGTTAGACCCTATACCGACTAAACTACTGAAAGAGATGCTTCCAGAGGTCATAGATCCTCTTCTTACTATCATTAATTCGTCTTTGTCTCTAGGATACGTACCAAAAACCTTTAAGCTGGCTATGATAAAACCGCTTGTTAAAAAAACGCAACTTGATCATATAAAATTAGTCAATTACAGGCCGATCTCGAATCTGCCTTTTCTATCTAAGATATTAGAAAAAGCAGTATCCTCACAACTGTGTTCCTTTCTAGAAAGAAATGATATCTGCGAGAATTTTCAGTCAGGATTCAGACCGTACCATAGTACCGAGACAGCTCTCATCAGAGTCACAAATGATTTGCTCTTATCATCCGATCGTGGTTGTATCTCTCTATTAGTGTTACTTGATCTTAGTGCTGCATTTGATACTATTGACCACAACATTCTTTTAAATAGACTCGAAAATTATGTTGGCATTAGTGGAGTTGCACTAGCATGTTTTAAATCATACTTATCTGACCGTTATCAGTTTGTAGCAATAAATGAAGATATGTCTTTTCGATCACAAGTTCAGTATGGTGTACCACAAGGCTCAGTACTAGGACCGTTGCTGTTCACTCTGTACATGCTACCCTTAGGAGATATCATTAGGGAACATGGAATTAGTTTTCACTGTTATGCTGATGATACTCAGCTCTATATTTCTTCACGCCCCGACGAAACTTACCAATTCACAAAATTAACGGAATGCATAGCCGATATAAAAAATTGGATGAATAGTAATTTCCTACTACTAAATTCTGAAAAAAAACAGAGATTCTAATTATTGGACAAAAAACTTCCACACGTAATAACCTAGAATACTGTCTAACACTTGATGGCTGCTCTGTTGAGTCTTCGTCGTCAGTTAGGAACCTGGGTGTGCTCTTTGATGCCAATCTCTCATTTGAAAGTCACGTGTCTAGTATCTGTAAAACCGCATTTTTCCATCTTAAAAACATATCTAAATTACGCCATATGCTCTCATTAACAAATGCAGAACAATTAGTTCATGCGTTCATGACTGTCACGGGATGCACACGAGAGAAGGTAAGATCCAAGAGCAGTTTATTAGGGTAATCCGTATTCGTAATCCAGCCAGGCAAAAGGTCAAAATCCATGAAAAGCAGTCCAAAACAAGAAACAGTACAGAGTGGAACAGGTAGTGCAACAAGACAGTAAAACAAGGAATCCACAATGAACACGGAAACAGACAGGGTATTTATACACACAGAACTAACAGGATGATGGGAAACAGCTGAGTGCAATGAACAGATGATGAGTGCAGACAAAGGATTATGGGAATTGCAGTTCATGATGAGTGGGAGACAATATGGGGAAGAGACCTCTAGTGGACACCCAGGGAAACACACACCAGACACTGTGACATAACCCCCCCTCTACGGAGCGGCTACCAGACGCTCCACGACACCACCTCAAAACAAACAAGAGTCCAGGAGGGAGGTGGAATGGTGGAGGATTAGGGGGAGGGATGGGGGTCCAGGTCCATGGAGGGGAACAAGAACAAGGGATACAGCAAGGACAGACCAGGGTGGGGCAGGGGAAATGGACAGTTCGGGAGGCCAGGGCGGAAATGTCAGTCCATCTGGCGGCCAGGGCAGAGACTTTCCCTCGGGCGGCCAGGGCGGTGAAGACCCCTCGGGCGGCCAGGGCGGTGAAGACCCCTCGGGCGGCCAGGGCGGTGAAGACCCCTCGGGCGGCCACGGCGGTGAAGACCCCTCGGGCGGCCACGGCGGTGAAGACCCCTCGGGCGGCCACGGCGGTGAAGACCCCTCGGGCGGCCACGGCGGTGAAGACCCCTCGGGCGGCCACGGCGGTGAAGACCCCTCGGGCGGCCACGGCGGTGAAGACCAGGGTGAAAACGACCACTCGGGAGGCCATGGCGGTGAAGACCCCTCGGGCGGCCGTGGTGGTGAGAACCCTTCGGGCGGCCATGGTGGACACTCCGGCTCAGGAACAGCGGACACCGGCTCAGGAACAGCGGACACCGGCTCAGGAACAGCGGACACCGGCTCAGGAACAGCGGACACCGGCTCAGGAACAGCGGACACCGGCTCAGGAACAGCGGACACCGGCTCAGGAACAGCGGACACCGGCTCAGGAACAGCGGACACCGGCTCAGGAACAGCGGACACCGGCTCAGGAACAGCGGACACCGGCTCAGGAACAGCGGACACCGGCTCAGGAACAGCGGACACCGGCTCAGGAACAGCGGACACCGGCTCAAACTCGGAAACAGCAGATACCGACATATCCAGGATCCGCGCCAGACGTTCCAAATGGTCCGTTAGTGCCTTGGTGGCCACACAAATGGCCATTTCTGGATCTGTCTCAGACTGGGCAGACTGAGCGTGTACTGTCTCTCGCTGGGCAGACGGGACGTGAACAGTCTCTCGCTGGGCAGACGGGACGTGAACAGTCTCTCGCTGGGCAGACGGGACGTGAACAGTCTCTCGCTGGGCAGACGGGACGTGAACAGTCTCTCGCTGGGCAGACGGGACGTGAACAGTCTCTCGCTGGGCAGACGGGACGTGAACAGTCTCTCGCTGGGCAGACGGGACGTGAACAGTCTCTCGCTGGGCAGACGGGACGTGAACAGTCTCTCGCTGGGCAGACGGGACGTGAACAGTCTCTCGCTGGGCAGACGGGACGTGAACAGTCTCTCGCTGGGCAGACGGGACGTGAACAGTCTCTCGCTGGGCAGACGGGACGTGAACAGTCTCTCGCTGGGCAGACGGGACGTGAACAGTCTCTCGCTGGGCAGACGGGACGTGAACAGTCTCTCGCTGGGCAGACGGGACGTGAACAGTCTCTGACTGGGCAGACGTGACGTGAACAATCTCTGACTGGGCAGACGGAACGTGAACAGTCTCTGGATCGGCAGACGTGATGGGTCACGGGGGTAGCGCCGGTAGGGCGAGCAGCTTGAGCGGGGCCGGCAGAGCAGGGCGCCTGGGCGGTGCAGGCAGAGCAAGGCGCCAGGGCGGCGCAGGCAGAGCAAGGCGCCTGGGCGGCGCGTCAGGGATGGCAGTCACCTCAGGGATGGTCTCTGGGTTAGGAGCCTTTCTCCTCCTCCTCCGTCTCGGGCCCACCGGACTCGGGACCACCGGGACAGGGACCACCGGGACAGGGACCACCGGGACCACCGAGCTCAGGACCACCGGAACAGGGACCACCGGAACAGTCACGGAAGAAGTCTTCCTTCTCCTCCGTTTCGGGACCACTGGAACCAGCGGTGAAGGGTGAGGCGGTGGAATAGCGGTTGGAAGCTCCAGTGTGGAAGCCATCTTGTCTGGTGACACCGGCGACGAGTCGGCCACTCCTTCTGGAAATCTAAGCCCAACTGAAATATCCCACCTGCTGCGGGAATGAAGATATCCGACAAAGCCGTCAAAGTCCAATATCTCCAGTCCCCTCATTTCCCAGGCTGGCAAGGGATCATCAAGGCAGCAATTAAAAAGGTCTTTCAAAGCTGCATCATTATATCCCATGCCTCGTGAAAGAGTCAAAAATGTCTGAGCCAAACCACCCACCGTCTGGCCCTGCTGGCGTAGTGTCACCAAATTTTGGACTCGTCCCTTCCTCTCCTTCTCCGTGTTGGGGGAAAGGATACGAAACCCCATAATGCTGGATCTATAAATGGTGGATTCCTTCTGTCACGGGATGCACACGAGAGAAGGTAAGATCCAAGAGCAGTTTATTAGGGTAATCCGTATTCATAATCCAGCCAGGCAAAAGGTCAAAATCCATGAAAAGCAGTCCAAAACAAGAAACAGTACAGAGTGGAACAGGTAGTGCAACAAGACAGTAAAACAAGGAATCCACAATGAACACGGAAACAGACAGGGTATTTATACACACAGAACTAACAGGATGATGGGAAACAGCTGAGTGCAATGAACAGATGATGAGTGCAGACAAAGGATTATGGGAATTGCAGTTCATGATGAGTGGGAGACAATATGGGGAAGAGACCTCTAGTGGACACCCAGGGAAACACACACCAGACACTGTGACAATGACATCAAGGCTAGATTATTGTAATGCTCTACTGGGTGGTTGCCCTGCACGCTCAATAAATAAACTACAGCTAGTTCAAAACGCAGCAGCTCGAGTTCTTACCAGAACCAGGAAATATGACCATATTAGCCCGGTTCTGTCAACACTGCATTGGCTGCCTATTAAACATCGTATAAATTTTAAAATATTGTTGATTACTTACAAAGCACTAAATGGTTTAGCTCCGCAGTACTTGAGTGAGCTTTTAAAGCATTATAGTCCTTCACGTCTATTGCGATCTCAAAATTCCGGCCAGTTGATAATACCTAGAATATCAAAATTGACTGCTGGCGGTAGATCCTTTTCCTATTTAGCACCAAAACTTTGGAACAGTCTTCCTATCATTGTCCGGGAAGCAGACACACTCTGTCAGTTCAAAGCTAGACTAAAAAACACATCTCTTTGACCTAGCATACACATAATACATTATAGACTTCGATAATTCAATGTTAGGCTACATAGATTAGGTCAGCCGGAACTTGGAACACTTCCCTTAAATCCAGATGTACTCGTTACATCATAAGAAGAATGGCATCTACGCTAACTTTAGTGTCTTTGTTTATCCCGAGGTTTTCCTGCAGCCTGCCGGATCCAGGCCGTATCCAGATCTGACGAAGGAGATTCGCCTGGACCCGATGACAATGCAGTGCTGAAGTGTCAACTATCCTCTCCCTATGGAGGATCCCTTTCCCACTCTACAGATAAAGCGTTTTTGAAAATCCGGTTCGCGTACCCCGAAGTGATAAAATTCGGTATCAAATTTATAGGCAAGACAAGTAATTTGTTTAGGCATGGTTTGTAGGGAAATTACAAACCTGCGCACACATATTCAAACGAATATAACTATAGAATCATTTTTTAATGCGCATGTGAATGCCATCAGGTCACAGGTTCGCGTTTAAAGTCTGTTTAGAGAGAACGCCGTCATCTTAGTGGCCCCTAATGTAATAACAAGTGATAATTTTGCTGGAAGTGGATCAATCAAAACCAACTTTGGCCGAAAATAACATTATTCAAAATCGCTATAAAGCCAAAACAATCTCTGTTACCGTAAGTTGTATGTTTATCTCTGTAAAGCTGCTTTGAAACAATCTGTATTGTTAAAAGCGCTATATAAATGAAGATGACTTGACTTGACTTGACTTTATGTGGTTGAGAAGTGGGTAGGTTTAGAGTAGGTGTGGGGTTAATCTTGCGTAGCTAGACCTTCAAAGGTCCTTCTATTTATCTTTGAAAATATAAATTTCTAAAAAATCACTTACTCTTTTACAAGTGCAAAGAATTAAATGCGTCTTGATCTGGTGCATAAGGCAACTGAAAGCAATGGAGTACCGAAAAATGACGCTAAAGGGGTACCCAGTGTGTTAAAAAGTGATGCAGAGGGGTCCTGACCAAGTGTCAATATTTGATGAGTTGGGAGTGAGAATGAGTTGATAAACCCATTGTTGAAATGTTTCATACCCCCTTTTTGTGACCCTGTCTGTGCCTCTTCTTTTACCACCAATGGCATTTTGCTCTTTTTAGCCAGTTGAACGGTTTCAACTGTTATACAATAATACAAATTTATTTCTTCAGCACATTTAAACACAACACGAGTTGACCAAAGTGCTTTACAGAATCCACATTTCAATAATGTTAAAACAGACATAGATGGATACAAATCATTCAGAACCACATATAGCTAAAAACAATTAAAAGCAACAGTAAATAGATATGTCTTTAACATAGACTTAAAACCTTCAATGGAATCGCAAGACTTGATGTAAACAAGGAGACCATTCCAAAGCCTCGGTGCAGCCACCGAGAAAGCTCGATCTCCCTTTGTTTTCAGGCGAGATTTCAGAACCTTTAACAGTAAGCTTTGCGTTGATATTAATGGTCTGGAGGTGCAGTGATGCTGCAAGAGCTCGGAGATATAGACAGGGGCTTGTCCGTGTAGACCCTTACAAACCATTAAAAGGACCTTATATTGCACCCTAAACTCCACCGGGAGCCAGTGTAAAGAGGCCAGAACTAGAGTGATACTAGAATATTTACTGGTCCCAGTCAGCAATCTGGCCGCTGCATTCTGCACTAGTTGCAGACGTGCCAGGGACTTTTTGGACACACCCACATACAGGTAATTGCAATAATCTAATCTGGACGAGATAAAAGCATGGATAACAGTTTCCATATCTTTAGTAGACAAAAAGCCTTTCATCCTGGCAATCCCTCTTAGCTGAAAAAAGCTACCCTTCACCACCGCATTTATCTGTTTATCAAATTTTAATTCGGCGTCAAAGATCACTCTGAGGTTTCTAACTTGAGTCTTAACATTGGAGACAAGGGTGCCAAGCTTCTCGGAAAGCTGTTCAGCTAACTTCGGTGGGCCGAACACCACCACTTCATATTTTGATTCGTTCAGCTGAAGGAAATTGTCTGCCATCCATTGTTTTATCTCATCCAAGCAATTGAACAACGCTGACCCTTTATCCTCAGAGTTCAAAGGCAAATACAACTGGGTATCGTCAGCATAACAATGGTATGCCACTCTATGTCTCTGACAGATTAAACCCAGGGGGAGCATATATAATGAAAATAGGACTGGGCCAAGGCATAGCCTTGAGGCACCCCACAAACAACAGGGCAAACAGAAGAGGTAGAGGTCCCTATTTCCACCGCAACTGTCCTCCCCTGAAGATATGAGACAAACCAGGATAGCACATACCCCCCAAAACCCACTGTGTCAAAGGCCGCACTAAGATCCAGTAATACTAGCACTGTGCATGATGACTAGTCATCATACATGATCTGTGATCTGTCATCACAAGTCATCATACAGGAAAAGAACTCAGAAAACTCCCTTATAAATTCCTTGTTAAAAATGGGAGGTCTATAAATTATTGCAAATGTGACCGGCTTAATCAGGTCGACTTTAAATACTTGTACTTCAAAACTAACATAATTATCAATTGACACTAGCCTACATTTCAGAGAGTTCTTAAAAATTAAGTCTCCTATTCCGTTTCCTTCTGTTGCGACAAAGATCTGATAGTCCACACAGGTAAACCGAAGCGCGTTCAGATAATGGGGGATTACAAGACCACTGACCACCTGTACAGCCTCTGCAAACATCCACCGCCGACTCTTGAAGACTCAGAAGAAAGTTACGCTCATATACAAGAAGAGAGCTGGCTCTACCAGCAGTACTAAGAGGAGGATTATAACATAGAGGACAAACAAAGACCGACGGCATGCCGAGTGAATCACAGGCGCCATATCTTGGACTATCGTGATTTTTACTCACACACAGACATCAAGAATCAGCATATCAACTTGATGAACTAAGTGGGATGGGAAAACATGGCCTATCACTGCAAAAACATCTCTCAGCAGGCAAAGTGTGGTTATTTAACTGTCACAGTGATGTCCTGTTCCTTCTTAAATCCTCAGTGTTGTTGTGTAAAGGGGATATGAGATAGTCTTTGACCTAAGAGTGCGTGCATAAATTCAGATTTTATTGTGGGTTAACAGCACTGCTGGAGCATTACTAACAGAGCAAAGCCTCTCACTGTTCCTGTCACGTGGGACTGATTCCCTTCTCCCGCTTATTTAATCCTGAACAAAGAGTCATTTAGGCTCCAGAGACAAAGCTTTGTGTAAAAGTGTAGCACTTTGAATCCTCCTTGAGGATTAATTTAATGTGTGACCACAGTAAAATTGGAACGGGTTATCTGCCTCTGAAATAAAGCTTCTGCAATAGTAATGTGGCTTCATAACTGGCAGAGAGAAATGCTTTTCAAACAGTTGGATATAGGAAATCTCTTGATGAATAAATATGTATGACTCATTGGAACTTGTCATTGATGGTAATGGAATAAAGAGATTACAGTTATGATTTTGCATAAGTAGTCCTTACTTATGGAGCAGCATTAGTGTTGGCGGTGCTGCATAAAGCAGACATCCAGATCTGATTGCAGAATAAACAGGAACAGACCAAACCAGAAGAGAGATGAATTGCATATGAACTTCATGTGGAGTGCCTGTTAATACTATTACTTGTGAAATAATTTCTCACATCGAAGTTGCAGGTGCATAGGAATGAAAATATGAGATTTTGTTGACTGTATTTATCACAGCAGTTTCTTTTTACTTTTTCCATGAATGATACAGAACAAGTTAAACTATACTGCTGTGCATCATACCCTCTAATGTTTCACATGTAATTTCAGTAGGCCTATACAGCAAACTCATTAACAACGGCCTTGATATTTTGTGTATCACAGTATTAGAAGTCAGTCAGTTAGATTCAGAAACCTCAAGTGAGCTCGGTCAGTGCCATTTGCCAAAACTTTTGCCAATTCATTTCTTCTAGCTAACTGTCACAGGACGTGGTGGAGGACACACGAGGAAGACGACCAGGAACAGGAGAACAGGAATTTATTTAAACAAAACTTAAGAGTCACAACACACGTCTTAATACAAACGAGAACGGACCAGGAATGAGGGAGAACACAGGGTTTAAATACACAGGGAACAGATTAGGGAAACAAGGCCCAGCTGGGGCAAATTAACCCCTTACCCATCAAAGATCACATACGGCCCCAGATTATCGCTGTTTTACATTCATTACTCATTAAATCATCACACACTTACTTGATCTGGACAAACTCAGCATCATTCGAAAGATTTAAGACTCCAGCTTCGATGTTTGACCAAGTATGATTAAACTGGTTTGCAGTGACATTAATTTCTTAATTTATGCCAGGAGTGCAAAATAATAAATCTGTAACGTTTGTTATTTTGAATAGAAATCATCACTCATAAAGCATTCATTCACGTCTTCGAGGTCTGTATCTCCTCTTCCTGATTTGCGTGAGTATATGATATCAGCGCGCTCTCATTCGCTGTGTGATCTCACGTGATCCGACCATAAACCAGCCCTTCTGCATGACGCGTCATGTTTACTTCCTAATTCTAACCCCCGTCGTAACAAAGCTAAAGTAACATCTCTTCACCCTAATCAAGAAACTAATAAATGCATGTTTTTAATATATGTGGTTTGTTTGTGATTTTTTCGTGTGATTTTGGCGTATTTACATATGCATAAAGAATGCTTACAGTATGCATGCTAGGTAAGGATAGCCCATAGCTTCATATAAAATGCTAAATATAAATATAACATATTTCAAAATCTTTTTTCGACTTGAAACCATTTGAAACCGCGACTGGAATATGATACAAATACTCGATGGTGTTTTAAAGTGAGCTTTAAGTAAAAGTGTAATATTAATCAATTAAATTGTGTCATGTAGCTTGATGCTATTTGTTGTGCTAATGCACCTGCTGCAGGAGCTTTCTATTCCATAATAAATATTTTTTAAATAATTCACATATTCTAGTTTCAAGAATAGTTTTTTTTTTCTTTTTAAGATAATAGGTGGATTATTCATGTATAGTGGGATGACAGAGGTGTAAGTTAGATGGCCAAGCATAATGCCAGAATAAAGGCTATAATGGCTGAATTCAAACAAAAGAATAAGGACAAAATATATATATATATATATTGTAGAGACTTTAGGGATTAACCAAACACAAATTAATCTTTCTAATCTCTCATGGGATTCATTCAAATGTGATTCAGCATTCCGGATCTGAACACCACATTCCAAAGTCACAAGACTGGCTCCAAATTGTCTAGAAAACCCCCCAGAGAAGACTTTTATGGCCCCGCAGGCCCCAGAGATAAGCCTAAACAGGAAGAACGTGTCACTGTTTTCATCCTTAAGCAAGACAAAGCTGCTCAAAAATGGTGAAACGAGGCCTGACCACCAAGGGGCCTGACAACCTTTGACCTCCCTTAGCATCACCACTGCTGAGCAGGACAGCGATGTAAAACAGACCACGCTTTCATGGAACGTGAGAGACTTACACAGACTTTACATATCAAACCCATTAAAACTCACGCAGAACAATGCTCAGTGGACTTATAATCAAACATCATAATTCTTGTTGTTCCTACAATTCATGTTTGTATTATGCTTAGATCACATATAAATCATGTAATTGTGATATAACTGTGTGTATGGATGAAAGAGTATCGTGCTTCCAATCAAAAGAATCGTATGCCCTTAATTCAAAAGGTGGCTTGTTTGAAATCTGTGTAAAATGTTTTGTATGCTTATAATAATCTATAATGTTTAAACTGGGGTCTCTTGTTCTCTGCTAAGTGCTGGAACCCAAGCAGATCCCAGATAACGATAAGGAGGAACTTGATCCACCTCCTAAAATGATGCCATTGTCTCATTGGTCAGAATTCTCCAAAAGAGGTTGGACTAACTTTTAAGTTAAAGACCCGAACAAAGGAGTTAGGGTTGAAGTTCGGTTCAGAGAGCAGTTCGGGGTTGCCGTTCGGTTTTGAGTTCAGTTCGGTGTTGAATTAAGTTTGCGCCTCTCTCTAGCAACAGCAAGAGAGTGTTCCTGTTCGTGCTTCTCTCTGAAAACAACAAAGAGCGTGTTCGCACGCTTCTACATCGACCAGACCAAATTAGACCAGCAGACAAATAACCCATCGAGATCGGGGTTAAAACAGCTCATTCAAGCCATCTAACTCGTCTTACTTTCATTTCTTCCTTTATTTTCTTTTTTCGTAAAAGTCTCGGTTCAAAGTTAAGTTGCTGCGAAGTTCGTTTAAACGTCTCTCCTGCAACGCGCTTCGAACTGTAAAGACTCTTATTCGCCTGCCAATCACACGTGACCGGCAGTTCAGAAACTTCGATCCAGGCACTTCAAAGACAACCAGCCACACGGACCCGGCCGGGAAACCCCTTCGACGAAGCACCGCAAAAAGGGAATTCCCTAAGCAACGCAAAGACAAGCAAGTACTCCAGACTCTAACTGAACTGGTGCGTTAATGTAAATTGAATAACCTGTCTAAGAAACGAAGGTTTAAATTAATGTTTGGTGGTTCGTTCAGGTCTTACAAAGTGCATCTCACTCTGAAAACTCACTCTTTCTCTCTCTTCCTCTGCGCCTTGTATGAATGTGTGTGTGTGTGATTGTGTTTAGACCTTAGTTTTATGTGTTTAGAATAGTTAATAAAGTCGTCAATATATTTGAAAAGATATTTGCCTTGTGTTGTGCTTGCACATTTAATGTCCTGTACTGTCGATCTAAAGTTACCTTGCTAATACATAGGGCCCTATTTTAACGATCTGAAACGCAAGTGTCAAAGCGCAAAGCGCAAGTAACTTTGTGGGCGGATCCTGGCGCTGTTGCTATTTTCCCGGCGGGATAAATGCCTCTTGCGCCTGGCGCAAATCTAAAAGGGGTTGGTCTGAAGTAGCTTCATTATTCATAGGTGTGGTTTGGGCGTAACGTGAAATAAACCAATCAGAGCGTCATCTCACATTCCCTTTAAGAGCAGGCGCGCATGTTCTAAAGCGGATTCCTATTATAACGGCGGATTTGCCAGGCGCGCGCCAGGAGAAGTGAATGCATGAATGAAAGAAGTGACATTGGGGATGGAGAAACCCACCCAAATTAACTTCTGTTAAACAGGCGTATGATAATTTGTTTAAATGTGTAAGCTACATGTATGCTTTTATAATAAATTGTCTATCTATCTATCTATCTATCTATCTATCTATCTATCTATCTATCTATCTATCTATCTATCTATCTATCTATCTATCTATCTATGAAGAGTTTGGTTCCAAAACGCAATAAATCCATTTAGATTAATTTGAGTAAAAATGTGTTTTCTTTACCAAGAAAGTGGAAAGATGAAAACCACTATTTTCTGTTTCAAACTTTCACATAGCATTTGTAGGTCGTAATAACAAAAAAAAAAAAAATCCAGGTTTTGATTTTCAAAGATTTATTATAAAAACGGATTATTTTTTTCCCCAAAATGCAATAAATCCATTTTTTTTTATTATCAAAATGCAATTAATCCATTGAATCAATGTAAAAGTTTTTTTTTTTCATATTGAAACTGTTGAAAATACACAACAACGTAAGTTTATTAGTGTAATATTTTTATTAAGAACTGTAAAGAAGATTGAAAACATTTTTCCTCCTCCCGAGTGCCTCATCTTCTTAATCTCCTCACGTAAATGATTCGATTTCGATGCCTTACGTTTCTGACCCAACCACAGGTTCATCAATGCCGTCAAAATTATTCATTTTTTTGTTTGTTTGTTGATCGAAAAGTACAAAATAGATAAGAAAAACTAGGAAGCCGGGTGTATTTAAGGCGCTGCCGTTACTGTTTACATTGCGTGGAATGGTGCGTTGTGATTGGTTGAGAGCGGATATATCGCATTCTGCAGAGAAGGGAGACCGGCGTTTGTCGCGGTTTGGAAAGAAAGGGAGAAAACATGACAGAATAACACGGCGGATATCGCATTTTACTTAAAATTAAACATTGACTTTTCAATACCAACCAGATACAATACTGATTTTTGCAGTAACTAATTTTTTTTAGAAATGGCGTTTATCGCGTTTTGGAACCAAACTCTTCATATCTATCTATCTATCTATCTATCTATCTATCTATCTATCTATCTATCTATCTATCTATCTATCTATCTATCTATCTATCTATCTATCTATCGTAATAATGTATGATTTGCAAAAATGAAAACTGCTGCTTAGATGAGAGAATCAGCGTGTATGCGCGTTGTGCACACGCTACATTGATTATGGCCAAGCATGCGCCCTTAAAATAGCATAATGAACAACGCGCAACGCGCCACTGACTTTAGACTAGTTTTTTTCTGGTCAGTGGCGCAATTGTTTTATAGAACAGCAAAATAGCATGAGGGAAAGTTTGCGCCGGAACACGCCTCCTCTTTGCGCTGAACCGGCCCGGGGAGCGCAAGTGTATTTCTTAGTTAACCGACGTGTGTCTGTGGAGGGAAAAGTCCGCTTTGCGCGGGTGCAAAATAGGAATGATACATGCGTCAGTGTACAAAGTCATTTGCGCCGAGTGCAAGATAGGGCCCATAGTGTTTCACTATAGATTGGATATTTATATCTGTTGCCAAGGTTAAAATTACGGCCCGTTCAAATGAACTCTAAACGAGTCATTTGCTCAGTTCCATAGTGATTCGGTCAAGATTCATTGCAAATCGATGAATCATTCCTTTTGAGCTAAATTGGCCTTCCGGCCCCCCTTAAATACATTTTATGTATATTATTATTGTGTGATTCGTTACAATATATATACACTCACCTAAAGGATTATTAGGAACACCATACTAATACTGTGTTTGACCCCCTTTCGCCTTCAGAACTGCCTTAATTCTACGTGGCATTGATTCAACAAGGTGCTGAAAGCATTCTTTAGAAATGTTGGCCCATATTGATAGGATAGCATCTTGCAGTTGATGGAGATTTGTGGGATGCACATCCAGGGCACGAAGCTCCCGTTTCACCACATCCCAAAGATGCTCTATTGGGTTGAGATCTGGTGACTGTGGGGGCCCTTTTAGTACAGTGAACTCATTGTCATGTTCAAGAAACCAATTTGAAATGATTCGAGCTTTGTGACATGGTGCCTTATCCTGCTGGAAGTAGCCATCAGAGGATGGGTACATGGTGGCTATAAAGGGATGGACATAGTCAGAAACAATGCTCAGGTAGGCCGTGGCATTTAAACGATGCCCAATTGGCACTAAGGGGCCTAAAGTGTGCCAAGAAAACATCCCCCACACTATTACACCACCACCACCAGCCTGGACAGTGGTAACAAAGCATGATGGATCCATGTTCTCATTCTGTTTACGCCAAATTCTGACTCTACCATCTGAATGTCTCAACAGAAATCGAGACTCATCAGACCAGGCAACATTTTTCCAGTCTTCAACTGTCCAATTTTGGTGAGCTCTTGCAAATTGTGGCCTCTTTTTCCTATTTGTAGTGGAGATGAGTGGTACCCGGTGGGGTCTTCTGCTGTTGTAGCCCATCCGCCTCAAGGTTGTGCGTGTTGTGGCTTCACAAATGCTTTGCTGCATACCTCGGTTGTAACGAGTGGTTATTTCAGTCAAAGTTGCTCTTCTATCAGCTTGAATCAGTCGGCCCATTCTACTCTGACCTCTAGCATCAACAAGGCATTTTCGCCCACAGGACTGCCGCATACTGGATATTTTTCCCTTTTCACACCATTCTTTGTAAACCTTAGAAATGGTTGTGCGTGAAAATCCCAGTAACTTAGCAGATTGTGAAATACTCAGACCGGCCCGTCTGGCACCAACAACCATCCATCCATCCATCCATCCATCTTCTTCCGCTTATCCGGGGCCGGGTCGCGGGGGCAGCAGTCTGAGCAGAGATGCCCAGACTTCCCTCTCCCTGGACACTTCCTCAAGCTCTTCCGGGGGGACACCGAGGCGTTCCCAGGCCAGCCAGGAGACATAGTCTCTCCAGCGTGTCCTAGGTCTTCCCCGGGGTCTCCTCCCAGTGGGACCTGCCCGGAACACCTCCCCGGGAAGGCGTCCAGGAGGCATCTGGAACAGATGCCCGAGCCACATCAGCTGACCCCTCTCGATGTGGAGGAGCAGCGGCTCTACTCTGAGCTCCTCCCGAGTGACCGAGCTTCTCACCCTATCTCTAAGGGATCGCCCAGCCACCCTGCGGAGAAAGCTCATTTCGGCCGCCTGTATCCGGGATCTTGTCCTTTCAATCATGACCCAAAGCTCATGACCATAGGTGAGAGTAGGAACGTAGATTGACCGGTAAATCGAGAGCTTTGCCTTACGGCTCAGCTCCTACTTCACCACAACGGACCGGTACATCGACCGCATTACTGCAGAAGCTGCACCGATCCGTCTGTCAATCTCCCGTTCCTTCCTTCCCTCACTCGTGAACAAAACCCCAAGATACTTAAAGTCCTCCACTTGAGGAAGGATCTCTCCACCAACCTGAAGTGAGCAAGCCACCCTTTTCCGACTGAGGACCATGGCCTCGGATTTGGAGGTGCTGATTTTCATCCCACACTCGGCTGCAAACCGTCCCAGTGCATGCTGAAGGTCCTGGTGTGAAGGGGCCAACACGACAACATCATCCGCAAAAAGCAGAGACGAAATCGCGGGGTCCCCAAACCTGACACCCTCCGGCCCCTGGCTGCGCCTAGAAATTCTGTCCATAAAAACTATGAACAGAACCGGCGACAAAGGGCAGCCCTGCCGGAGTCCAACATGCACCGGGAAGAAGTCTGACTTACTACCGGCAATGCGAACCAAGTTCCTGCTTCGGCCATACAGGGACCGGACAGCCCTTAGCAAAGGACCCCGGACCCCATACTCCCGGAGCACCCTCCACAGACCGCCACGAGGGGCACAGTCGAATGACTTCTCCAAATCCACAAAGCACATGTGGACTGGTTGGGCAAACTCCCATGAACCCTTCAGCACCCTGTAGAGAGTATAGAGCTGGTCCAGTGTTTCACGGCCTGGACGAAAACCGCACTGTTCCTCCTGAATCCGAGGTTCCACTATCGGCCGTATTCTCCTCTCCAGTACCCTGGCATAGACTTTCCCAGGGAGGCTGAGAAGTGTGATCCCCCTGTAGTTGGAACGCACCCTCCGGGCCCCCTTCTTAAAACGAGGGACCACCACCCCGGTCTGCCATCCCAGAGGCACTGTCCCCGACCGGCACGCGATGCTGCAGAGGCGTGTCAGCCAAGACAGCCCCACAACATCCAGAGACTTGAGGTACTCAGGGCGGATCTCATCCACCCCCGGTGCCTTGCCACCGATGAGTTTCTTGACTACCTCGGTGACCTCAGCTAGGGTGATGGACGAGTCCACCTCTGAGCCCTCAGCCTCTGCTTCCTCAATAGAAGACGTGACGGCGGGATTGAGGAGATCCTCGAAGTATTCCTTCCACCGTCCGACGACATCCCCAGTTGAGGTCAACAGCCGCCCACCTCCACTGTAAACAGCGTTGGTAGGGCATTGTTTCCCTCTCCTGAGGCGCCGGACAGTTTGCCAGAATCTCTTCGAGGCCAGCCGATAGTCCTTCTCCATGGCCTCACCAAACTCCTCCCAGGCCCGAGTTTTTGCCTCCACAACCACCCGGGCTGCAGTCCGCTTGGCCTGCCGGTACCTGTCAGCTGCCTCAGGAGTCCCACAAGCCAACCAGGCCCGATAGGACTCCTTCTTCAGCTTGACGGCATCCTTTACTTCCGGTGTCCACCACCGGGTTCGGGGATTGCCGCCTCGACAGGCACCGGAGACCTTAAGGCCACAGCTCCGAGCAGCCGCTTCGACAATGGTGGAGAACATGGTCCACTCAGACTCAATATCTCCAGCCTCCCTCGGGATCCGGTCGTGGCTCCGCCGGAGGTGGGAGTTGAAGATCTCTCTGACAGGAGACTCAGCCAAACGTTCCCAGCAAACCCTTACAGTACGCTTGGGTCTGCCGAGTCTGTCCAGCCTCCTCCCTCGCCATCGGATCCAACTCACCACCAGGTGGTGATCAGTTGACAGCTCCGCCCCTCTCTTCACCCGAGTGTCCAAGACATACGGCCGCAGGTCAGATGAAAGGACCACAAAGTCGATCATCAACCTGCGACCTAAGGTGTCCTGGTGCCATGCGCACTGGTGGACACCCTTATGCTTGAACATGGTGTTCGTTATAGACAAACTGTAACTAGCACAGAAGTCCAATAACTGAACACAACTTGGGTTCAGGTCGGGGGGGGGGCCGTTCCTCCCAATCACGCCCCTCCAGGTGTCACTGTCGCTGCCCACGTGAGCATTGAAGTCCCCCAGTAGAACAACGGAGTCCCCAGTCAGAGCACTTTCCAGCACTCCTCCCAGAGACCCCAAGAAGGCCGGGTACTCTGCACTGCCGTTTGGCCCGTAGGCACACACGACAGTGAGAGAACTATCCCCGACCCGTAGGCGCAGGGAAACGACCCTCTCGTTCACCGGGGTAAACTCCAACACATGGCGGCTGAGCTGGGGGGCTATAAGCAAACCCACACCAGCCCGATGCCTCTCACCATGGGCAACTCCAGAGTGGTGAAGAGTCCATCCTCTCTCAAGGAGTGTGGTTCCAGAGCCCAAGCCATGCGTAGAGGTGATCCCGACTATCTCTAGTCGGAACCTCTCAACCTCACGCACCATCTCAGGCTCCTTCCCCGCCAGCGAGGTGATGTTCCACGTCCCTAAGTCTAGTTTCCGTGTCCAGGGATCGGGTCGTCGAGGTCCCCGCCTTCGACTGCCACCCGATCCTCTCTGCACCGGCCCCTTACGGCTCTTCCTGCAGGTGGTGAGCCCACGGGAAGGCGGTCCCACGTCACTCCTTCTGGCTGAGCCCGGCCGGACCCCGTGGGGAGAGGCCCGGCCACCAGGCGCTCGCATACGAGCCCCAACCCCGGGCCTGGCTCCAGGGTGGGGCCCCGGCTGCGCCATACCGGGCGACGTCACGGTCCTTGGATGTTTGTCCATCATAAGGGGATTTTGAACCGCTCTTAGTCAGACCCGTCGCCTAGGACCTGTTTGCCTTGGGAGACCCTACCAGGGGCATATAGCCCCAGACAACATAGCTCCTAGGGTCATTCGGGTACTCAAACCCCTCCACCACGTTAAGGTGGCAGTTCAAGGAGGGGACAACCATGCCATCTCTAACCAACAACCATGCCACGCTCAAAATAGCTTAAATCACCTTTCTTTCCCATTCTGACATTCAGTTTGGAGTTCAGGAGATTGTCTTGACCAGGACCACACCCCTAAATGCATTGAAGCAACTGCCATTTGATTGGTTGATTAGATAATTGCATTAATGAGAAATTGAACAGGTGTTCCTAATAATCCTTTAGGTGAGTGTAAATATATATATATATATATATATATATATATATATATATATATATATATTCGGTCTTATATTTACTGTAAACATTTTCTGTATTTTTACAGTTCCACTGCTGTAGAATGAAAAGAAAATCTCATTAAAAAAATGTCTGTAGAACATTAAACAAATGAATAAATCTGCATATAAACTGGAAATTATTGCAGGAATACCTAACAATTATACAATTAAAGAAGTCTTCTGTTTTTACACAGTATTCTTTGGTAAATTCATAACATTATCAACTACATCCACAAGAACTCCCCGTCAAAGTACAGATTTTTAGATGTAAAACACGTACTTTTCACATTAATGTATAGGTTTACTTTGAATAAACTTACTTTTATAGTAATTAAACGCAACTATCCAATATATCTACATACTTTTAATTCAAGGAGTTCACTTTATATAAACATTGTTTTATAGTAAATAAAAGCAACTATCCAATATATCTACATTACTTTACCATTAATGTATAGGGTTAGGGTTAGGTTAGCACCTCACACCTATCAAATACAGGGTAAATGTAAAACTTCCAAGTCCCCTGCCACCAATGCAGATATTTTTCAGAAGCAAAGATAAACTTTGCTGGCCACATCAGCTTAAGATTCAACAAGTGCAGATACAAGAGTGATAGATAAAAAATATATACATAAAATAAAAATAAAAAAACAGCTATGTAGGCTATACCTTTCATGCAGATATGCTGTAAATAAAAATTGAACATAATAATTACTGTGTGTTATACTACAGAAACAGATCTAAAAATATTGCCTTGAAAGATGGATGAATACAGTAGGAGATATTGTTGCACAGTGTAACTAAATATACAGTTATTGTACATGAAATAATTGCACAGCTTAAGTTTAATATAAAATTAAATCAAGAATAGTCAGTGATTGTTTATGCATCCTATATCCAGTGTTTCTACTGTCAGGTACCACTGACTCAGTGTTTACAATTCTGAAGTGTTCTGTAACAATTTCATAAGTGGCAGAGAAAAAAATTGAGTGGCAACATTTTCAGACCCCACCCCGTGCACTGTAGCTGCTGCTGTCTGGTGCTGCAGCCTCAAGTCTCGGATCATCATGCTTTGGGACAGTTTTTCCGCAAGACAACCAGGCTCAAAAATGCTGGACACTAACCGCCTGTCTGCCTGTTGGTGTGAAAGGACTCTTGAATCTTGTGTGCTGATATGTCCTCTTTTGGCTTGGCTTTTAAGGGTGACATTGTCCTTTTTGTCTGTTTGAAATGCTGCCCTGACAGTGATTTTCTGACCATATACTATATTGACACGTATCTCATATGCTTATTTGAGAAGAAAATATGTGATTCAATTTAAAAGTAAAGGCTGTAAATCCACTTTAAAAACGTTGAAGCATTAAGACACAAAGTCAATCTATATTCAACAAAATTCAAGGCCCTCACTGCAGTGAAATCATTAGGCCACTCCACAATTTTCTCGGTTGATGGGAACAAACCGCCACACTATGAATAAAGCTTTACAATGGGGTGCTATATATTTTTAATTTACAATAGGTGAGCAATGTGTGAAAGACAAGGAATTTATTCTGGGGCTCGAGTTCAACCAAGGCTCTTGTAGCATAAACTTGAGCTTTGGTAAACTGGGGGTGAAGGAATTGAAGACATTAAAATGGTTGAAACATTACACAACGTGTAAACAAACATCCTAATTGTTTTTCTAGTCTCTGTGATATGTAATATCAGATATCAAGAAAGTGCGCGCAGATTCAAATAATTGAATGTTGTACAATCATTGGACGAATCATACGCCAGAGGCAATCTCGACCAATGATATTGTTATCATTAACAATAATAGTTTCACCCTCAACAGAGCAGTGCAGCAGAAACCTTTTGCTTTATGTGATTTTGTGTGAATTTACAATTTTGTATGCTTGCCAATTTTGTCTGCTTGCCTAACAGTTTACATTGCATTATTACATATTCATACACTGTCATGTCATTTGACCAATTAATTAAATAATAATACAGACTGCAACTCGCGCAAACTATTGCTATTGTTATTGGTTGTTTCTCCGTTTTACTTTGAGCATGATTGGTTAATCTGTCTGTCTTCCAGGAAACTGTCCAATGAGAATGTGCGCGGCTCTGCGCGCCTATTTTAATTTTGAAAATACGTCCGTTACTCTCGGTTGGTGTGAGCAGCTGCTGTTTGCGTTGTTGATTAATCGGTCAGACCTGGATTATTTTATATCTGCCTGTTGAATTCTTAAATTCTGCGCGAATTTTAGTTGCTATGTCAATGAAGAACAAAAGCTGGAATATGAACAGAGGAAGGGGTCGTATGTGGTCTGTTGGCGATATCAGGTAAGAAAACATTTTTCAGTCCTTAACAGTCTAACGTTTAGGGACACGGGTAATTTAACTGTCATAGGCTTATTGCAACCTCATAAGATGAATAAGTTATCTCTGTGTGTGTTTTTGTACTGCTTCACTATTTACGTAGCGATATTAGCACGTATTTCAATGTGTTAGTACCATCTAACATTGCTGTGTTTTGTTGTTGGTAAGTTAACATGAGAGGTAAAAAAGCGTGGGAATGAGTAAAGTGATAAAACCGTCATTTATTCGTTAGAAGTATGTTTACATAACCTCTTCAAACACTGATAACATATTGAAAAGATATTTGTTTACTTTATTTTTTAGATCAAGCATTGGAATAAGATGTTTATCGGGGGAGAACACCCAACAGAAAGACCCATTCACCAACTAACGTTACAGTAAGTCAATTTTACCCACGTACTGTTCGAAAACCTACACTGGGATAGTATTAAAGCAACACCATGTGATTTTTCCTCAGCGGTCGCCCTACAGTTTGGAAGCAGAATTGTCCATTACTGCTGTCGTAAATAATTTAGCCTTCCGCAGCCGACTGTCGCACGCGCACGCTCGCTGTTTATCCAGCACCGGCTTGGAATCAACAATGGCAGACATCCCAAATTGGGTGGGGTGGGGGGGGGCTGGTGGCGGGTTGACTAGCGGCGGGTTGACTAGCTTTCGTGAGGCACACTCGCAAGGTCTCTCGCTCTCTCTCTCTCAGCCGTGCTCGCGCTATGTATGTTATGCGCGCAGTATGTTCTGTCTCGCATGCGCGCTCTAGATTCCGGCAGATCTGAACTAATTTGCGGGCATCAGGGAGACGCAGGAGACTCCCGGGAGACTTGGGATGTCTGCAATGGCCACAGACAATTTGAGGAAGTGGTGGGGGAAGTGACGTATGCCGTAAAGCAGTCGAATTTTGTAGTTCTTTTTGTGCACGGGTTCCTACCCGAAGTTACATAGTGCCAGTAAAAGCGATGCAGACCACGTCAGGCTATGGCAGACGTGTCATTTAACTTATTTTAAGTCGATGTACCATCACAAGGGTCTTGGAAATATATTATGAAGGTTGAAAAACTACATAGTGTTACTTTAAGTGTGATTTTCATACTGTTACTGATGGAAAGTCTGAGTAACTTTCTGTCCTTTTGTCTTTCTTCTGCTGAAGTGGCGCACTGAAAGGGGAGATTCGTGTCACCTTCATCAGTCCTTTCTTTAATCACTGGAAACATTAAGGGAAAGACCCTCAGATGCAGGTAAAATTATTTGATGGGGTTAGGGTTATTTGATTTTGGTGTACCAACTGGCATTTTTTGTGTGTGTGCTTCCCTTTCTATGATACACATTTCTGACGGGATTGCCATGCTTTATGTGTATGTTTACATTTTTAATCATGTAACAACTAACAGTCTCAAAGATGACATTACTCTAAGATAACATTTTTACAAATGAAATAAATTTCATATACTATGGGCCCTATCTTGCACCCGACGCAAATTACTTTGTACACTGACGCATGTATCATTCCTATTTTGCACCCGCGCAAAGCAGACTTTTCCCTCCACAGACGCACGTCGGTTAACTAAGAAATACACTTGCGCTCCCCAGGGCGGTTCAGCGCAAAGAGGAGGCGTGTTCCGGCGCAAACTTTCCCTCATGCTATTTTGCTGTTCTATAAAACAATTGCGCCACTGACCAGAAAAAAAGTAGTCTAAAGTCAGTAGCGCGTTGCGCGTTGTTCTTTATGCTATTTTAAGGGCGCGTGCTTGGCCATAATCAATGTAGCGCGTGCACAACGCGCATACACTTTGATTCTCTCATCTAAGTAGCAGTTTTCATTTTTGCAAATCATACATTATTACGATAGATAGATAGATAGATAGATAGATAGATAGATAGATAGATAGATAGACAATTTATTATAAAAGCATGTAGCTTACACATTTACCCAAATTATACGCCTGTTTAACAGAAGTTAATTTGGGTGGGTTTCTCCATCCCCAATGTCACTTCTCTGTGTTTTACGGCCCTGACGAGAACGTTGCACTTGCTCTCCTCGGCTGTGAACCCCTCCTGGCGCGCGCCTGGCAAATCCGCCGTTATAATAGGAATCCGCTTTAGAACAAGCGCGCCTGCTCTTAAAGGGAATGTGAGATGACGCTCTGATTGGTTTATTTCACGTTACGCCCAAACCACACCTATGAATAATGAAGCTACTTCAGACCAACCCCTTTTAGATTTGCGCCTGGCGCAAGAGGCATTTATCCCTCCGGGAAAATAGCAACAGCGCCGGGATCCGCCCACAAAGTTACTTGCGCTTTGCGCTTTGACACTTGCGTTTCAGACCGTTAAAATAGGGCCTATAATATATATATATATATTTATGTTTCCTCACAATGTCAAATGTGCTTGTTAAGTGCGGCAGCTTATACATTTTACAATTTTAATATGCAAGTTAACATTGTCGAGTCAGCAGGGCTAACGTTAAAACTCGCCGTTTGTTACATTATGTATTAACCTTATAAAAGTCTGTCTAGCTTTAGCAAATGTAACATTATGCTGGTCCTAATAAAGTTAAACCATTATTAACGTTAGCCCTGAATGTGAAACATGCATCAGCCATCATAACATTAACGTTAAATACCTTTGGTTGACTAATATTAATTTAATAACGTTAGCTGTTAACTTAACGTTACATCTTACAAGTTACTGTTGCCTCTTGCAAACACGTAACAGTAGGGGTGTGAAGGTTATTATATAACCGTGAGACCGACGGTTATAGTTGAACACCGTCATTAGAACTCTATAACCGCCAAAACCGTTATTCAAATATTTTTTACAAACATTTTTTATCATAGAGAATGTTTAAATACTATTATCAGCTTACGAGGGAAACAGAGGTGGAGAGTTAGTGGTGCTTCGGAGGCTGAGTGCTGGAGATGATTCGGGAGAGGTCTGTGCACCTTTACCGATCAGAGCGCGCGCTGACACGGAGTAAAGCCTTGTTTATACTCGACGCGTCCGTTTCTTTTACTGTCTATGGTCCGCGCGCACCTTAAAAAAATGACGCGTTGGGTGCGCAAGACCCCATTTCGCTTGGCTGTGTGCACAGGGTTTTTTGTAACAGTGCGCACGGCGCCGCATCCGAGGATGAACGACTTCATTGCAAAGTTTTTTTTTTGTTAAATGAGAACTCCGGCGCAAAATGAACCTTTGGTCTAATAAAACATTGGTACCTAGTCAACCGTTCTCTGAGATTTGTTTTCATGATAATCGAATGTAAAGAGTTTTATCTCTAAAAACTGTTTAGCGTATAACGCCAGTAATGGGGGCATTTAATAAGTAAAAAGAAATCGCTAGTTAATACCACTAACAAGGCTCAAAATAGCCCCACACTAACACAGTAACATAATGAGGGTCCCTACATGCAAAACGAAGCATTGAGAACTTTGTAAGTGTACAGACCATTTAATAAGAAGATAAAGATAAAGACAGTCCTTTTCGAGTATACAGACAGGAGCCATCTTTGGAAAACAGTCTCGACTAGTCAAACCACGAACGACGTGCTAAGTGAGCTGAACTGTATGAAGTTCAGTGAACTTCTGAACTGTATGAATGGCGTTCGTGGTTTGACTAGTCGAGACTGTTTTCCAAAGATGGCTCCTGTCTGTATACTCGAAAAGGACTGTCTTTATCTTTATCTTCTTATTAAATGGTCTGTACACTTACAAAGTTCTCAATGCTTCGTTTTGCATGTAGGGACCCTCATTATGTTACTGTGTTAGTGTGGGGTTATTTTGAGCCTTGTTAGTGGTATTAACTAGCGATTTCTTTTTACTTATTAAATGCCCCCATTACTAGCGTTATACGCTAAACAGTTTTTAGAGATAAAACTCTTTACATTCGATTATCATGAAAACAAATCTCAGAGAACGGTTGACTAGGTACCAATGTGTTATTAGACCAAAGGTTCATTTTGCGCCGGAGTTCTCCTTTTAAGGGTTTGTTTTACTGTGCAATGAACGTGTTTTTTTTAAAATAAATCACACAAAGTTTTTTTTTTTCCTAAGGATTTGTTTACTGTGTGTGATTCATTTAATGGAAAGCACATTCACTTCTAGTCGTCTTGCTGTTAATTTTAAATAAACGTAGAGCAAGTAGCTAATCAGTGTCTGCTCGTTTATTTAAACTAAGTTGTCCTATAACAGACGAACGTCGCAACGCATAGAGTTCAATTTTCATTCAAGCTCCAAACTGCAATTATTGTTAAGGGGCAACCTAATGGCTCTGCTCTGGCGATTTTTACAAGCATGATACATCTTATCTATTTTTCAGGACAATGCCTGGTGAGAGCCACTACAGAGGATCATAGCCATCGTTGGAATTTTGAAAGGACGTGGGTGAATATCAATCTGCCAAATGAACTTTTTTAGCATGCACATTCACATCTGTATATTAATACTGATTATATATTAACGTTGTTTGTTACTGGAAAGAACTTAGCTTCTGAACTAAGAACAAAGAACTTTTTGACTGAAGGACTTGACCGTATTTTATGTGCATTTTAGCCTATGTGCATTTTAAAGTAAACCCCATGCCGTAATGGAAAAAGTATGTACATATATTGGACAGTTGCTTGTAATTGCTATCAACTATTGTTTACATAAAATAAACATGTGTATTTTTACATATATTGGAGAAATGCTTGTAATTACTGTCTATTAATGTGTATATAAAGTTAACCCATACATTGAGTAAATGTCATGTTGATATATTGGAAAGTTGATTTTAATTAGTATAAAGCAATGTTTATATAAAGTATACCTCATACATTGATGTTAAAAGTATATAGAAGGTAAAGCCCCATACATTAAAGGTACAAATATGTAGAAATATTGGAGAGTTGCCTGTAATTATTGTCAAATAATGTTTATATAAAGTAAACCCCCTTATTTAAATGGTAAACATGTAGAAATATTGGAGAGTTGCTTGTTATTACTGTCAAATAATGTTTATATAAAGTAAACCTGCATACATTAATGGTAAAAGCTTGTAAATGTATTGGAGATGTGTCTGTAATTACTGTCAAATAATGTTTTAATAAAGCAATAACTGTTAAAAATATGTTTCTGAAACTAAATATCACAAGATCTTGTTTTTTTTGTACAGGATAAAACCAATATTTAACAGGAATTTACTGTAAATAGATTGAATAATGACATAAAATAAAAGTTTAAATCAATCAATATACTGGTGTTAGGCTTTAAATTAGGGTATCTGAAGGTAATTATACAACATTTTCTGTGTGTTTTACATAGAAAAGTCTACTTTGACAAGGAGTTCTTGTAGATGGATTGGATTATCCTAAAAATATACCAAATAATTCTGTATTAAAACAGAAGTCTTTGTTTTAATTATGTAATTTTAAGGTATTTCTGCAATATTTGTAAGTTTTTATACAGATTTATACATTCGTTTAACATTCAACAGACATTTTTTTTATGAGATTTTTTTTTTTTTTCTACAGCAGTTTGACTGTAAAAATACAGCAAATATTTACGGTAAATATCCGTTTTCAAAAAACAAAATTTTTCTGTAAAATAATTTACATTTTTTTACTGTAATTTGACGGTAAGTGGTTGGCAACTTTGGTGCCAGACTTTTTACCGTTATTTTACGGAAAAAATTTTTACAGTGAGCATTTGCTTAAAAATGATCTGAAAATCATCCTGCCTAATCATTCACATAAAACAATACATTGATTTAAACTTTGTAAGACACGTTTTGTTTGGAAAAGCAATATGCGTGGGAGCATGAATGATCATAAATAATGTTCTGATTCACACCTGAGAAGATAATGACCTGTATAATGAGCTGCATAATGAACCTTTCATTCAGGTGTGTCACTGGGTACCACAAGAAAGAATGTGAGGACTTATTTTGTATGCATGCAAATTGTTTAATTTCCAAGGTAAACATTTCTACTAAATATGCAGTTAAATCTCATACTGTATTTTCAGAAAGTTTTGGAATATATCCTCTACCCAAATGTGTTACTAATAAAAATCAATAATAAATAATTTTAATGAGAAGGCTTATATTGACCTATTAAGATGTTGCTTACATCTACCTTGTAAATATATTTTTTGCAATTTTATTGAAAAGTTTTCACATGTAAATCAACAACAATTACAATTTAACAATATTTAAAGTGTAATCTTTCTTTGTAAAAATATACATTTTATCATATGTATTTCAAAGTTAAGGATTCATTAGTTTGAATATTGGAAGCAACACTATAAAAACATCTTAGTTGATGATTCAATATACTTTATTTTTGACACAACATCCCATACTATATATTTAACATATGAGCAGAAATTGGCGAATAAAAGCTTATTTGATGTGACAGTAGTCTTTTTTACAGTAACAACTTTATAATCTATTCCAAAACTAATCAACGAAATCTTGTCTAAAAATTCATATTTCGTCTGTAACATATAACTTTTATTATATAATAGCATATAAATATTAATTTGCAGTTTAATACATTGCTTATGCAAGCTGTTCTGTAGTAAACAACAGCACACATCTGTGCACAGGGGCGTCATAGGATTTTCATTTTAGGGGGGCTAAGCCCACTTTTAAAAAAAATTATAAAAAAAGGTAACACTTTAGTTTAGGATCTAAAGCTCACTATTGACCATTTTCATTACCATGCAAAGGCACGGTTTTATAATATTAACTGTGGTCCCAAATGTGAGGTAGGGCAAATAGGGGGGTTCGGGGTCTCCCCGAGAAAGTTTTGGTTTCTCTGATCTACATATGTGCATTTTAAGATGTTCTGAAGCCCAAAAAACTTGGAAAGTGGGCAGCTGATTATTTTTCTCTCCTCATCAGCATCACACTCTTTTTATCTTTGTTTTTATTTTGCCCAGCTGAGCTTTGACTGATATAGGCTTTTCATTTGTGTCTGTCAGTGAAGAAAGTAAACATAGGGTCAACTGATAGGTTGATTTTGCCTATGAATCATTTTCTCAGACGCGTTTATTTACTGAAAGCTACTAAAGGTAATTAAGTTTATTAAATGCATTCACAATATGTAGACTACATATTCATTATTGATCTTATGCCTAATACAGGGCCGTAGACAGGGCTTTATAATCACAGAGGTCCTAAATTTAAGGTTGGTAGGGGGTTCAAATTTTTTATTTCTCTGATATGTGCATTTCAAGACGTTTGAAGACCAAAAAAAAAGGATAAGAAATAGCTTTAAAACCATGTCAGTGGGCAGTAGATTATTTGTCAATACCTGTTCTCTTCTCATCTCCATCACTCTTTCTTTTTTTCTCAGTCTCTTCATCCCTTTCTCTTCCCCTCCTAAAGCTGAGCTTTTTTAATTTACTAAAGGCTACAATTTGTATTATATTGTCAATATGTACACATTCATTATTAATCTTGTGCCTAACATGACCTATACATAACCTATGTTCTCTGAATAGGGAACGAGACGCTGCGGAAAGCGCAGTGGGATATCCTCTGGATGTGCCGATTGCCTGAAGCCCTATAGAATCACGCCAATTCATTGGCTGATGGCGCTCGCGCAAAGCTGGCTCCGCCCCGACGCTCTTACGTCGTAGCATGATGAACGCGCGCGCGCCATCTTCTCCTCAGATTTCTCTGCCGAAAAGAAAAACTGTCGGCAGCGCGAGGAGCTTGGCAGCGAACGCAGCGTCTCGTTCCCTATTCAGAGAACATAGGTTACGCAAGTAACCAGAGACGTTCTCTTTCATAGGTTCACTCAACGCTGCGGAAAGCGCAGTGGGAACGAAATACCAAACTCGCCAAGCTAAGCGCTGCCATAACTGGTACCAGACCAAATAATAATAACAACCATGATAGGTTCAAGCAGATAGAACCTGGGAACCTGGAGTCATGTCAAGATCTAAATTATAGAACCTCACAAAGGTGTGCGGAGAGGACCAACCTGCCGCCACACAAATGTCTTCCAAGAGGGCCCCTCTAAAGAGAGCTGGAGAGGAAGCCACACTTCTGGTGGAATGTGCTCTGATGCTAAGAGGTGAAGGCAAACCACGCACCTCGTAAGCCAGCGAAATAGCGTCCGTTACCCAGTGGGAAATCCTCTGCTTTGATGCTGCAAGCCCGCGGCGGCCAGCACCAAAACATACCAAGAGCTGGTTTGATTTCCTCCAACCGGCTGAGCGATCTACATACAACTTCAAAGAACGGACCGGGCAGAGCAAGTTAAGTTTCCTTTCTTCCTCAGAGGCAAAAAGAGGAGGGTGGAAAGCGTTAAGGTTAACAACCTGAGAGCGGAACACCGTGGAAAGAACCTTGGGTACATACCCCGACCTCGGCCTCAAGGTAACCCTAACCAGGCCAGGAGCGAAGTCCAAGCATGACTCACTAATAGAGAGAGCCTGCAAATCCCCCATCCGCTTTAGTGAAGATAAAGCTAACAAAAGAGCCACCTTAAGAGTCAGAATCCGCTCAGGGGCTGACTCCAAGGGCTCGAAGGGAGCCTCTGTCAAACCCTCCAGGACGACTGACAGGTCCCACGAGGGAACACTAGGGGGGCGAGCCGGTTTCAGGCGCCTAACCCCACGCATGAAGGCCGAAACTAACCTCAGTTTCCCCAAGGGAATCTCATCTGATTCTCTATGAGCGGCAATAGCTGCGACATATACTCTGAGAGTGGTAGCGGCCGCTCCGGAAGCAAACTTTTCCTGCAGGAATTCCAGCACTGAGCCTACTGGGCAGCTAACTGGGTTCCTATCATGTGCTAAGCACCATGCCTCGAACACCCTCCACTTGGAGGAATATAGCCTCCTCGTCGAAGGGGCTCTAGCATTCGCAATGGTCTCCTGAACGTCGGTTGGGAGATCAAAGCTTAAAGCTAACGGCCTCTGATAGGCCAAACGTACAGCTTCCAAATGTCGGGGCGAGGATGCCATATCCTGCCCTGAAGCTGGGAAAGCAGGTCCTCCCTGACCGGTATCTCCCAGGGGGAGGATTCCAACAGAGGGATCAGCTCCGAAAACCATGGCTGGGACGGCCAGAATGGGGCTACCAGAAGGAGGCGGACTCCGCTCTCCCTCACTCTGGACAGAACCACCTGGATCAGCTTGATGGGCGGGAAGGCATAGAGTTTCTGCATCGGCCAAGGGTGGGCGAACGCATCTATCCCCAACGGAGCTGGAAGGCTCAGAGAGAACCACAGCGGGCATTGGGACGACTCCTGAGATGCAAAGAGGTCCACTTCTGCTTTCCCGAACACCTCCCAGATCAGGGCCACCGTCTGGCGGTTCAACATCCATTCCCCAGACCTGAGCTTCTGCCTCGACAGAAAATCTGCTGCGAGGTTCAGAATCCCTGGGACATGAACTGCTCTCAGAGAGAGGACCTTGTCCTGGGACCACAGGAGAAGGTGACGCGCATGCCTGTCTAGGGTGCGCGATCGTGAACCCCCCTGTCTGTTTACATGGGACACTACTGCCATATTGTCCGTTCTGACAATGACATGGTGTCCTTCGAGGAAAGGGAGAAAGTGGCAAAGAGCCAGGAAGACAGCCCTCAGCTCCAAGCTGTTTATGTGCCACGAGAGGGTCTCGCCAGTCCAAACCCCACACGCTGGCCTGCCCTCGAAAACCGCTCCCCAGCCGGTCAGAGAGGCATCCGTCGTAACCATCTGGCGACGGAATACCGCACCCATACTGACTCCTTTCTGAAGGAAGAGGGGGTCCCACCAGATTGACAGGGCGCGAAAGCAACTGCGCGACACCTTCAATAGGCGAAGGGCTGGCCCCGTGGGCCGAGCCCCTGAGAGCTTCATCCACCACAGAAAAGGTCTCATGTGGAGTAGCCCCAGAGGTAGCACAGGGGAGGCCGCGGCCATAAGGCCCAGAAGTCTGCGGCAGGTGCTCATGGAAACATGCTGGCCTAGTGCAAAACGGGACAGACATGTCACCAGACTGGAAATCCGTGCAGGAGCCAAACGGGCCTGCATAAGAACGGAGTCCATGCGTACCCCCAAGAAAACCGTGTTCTGAGCTGGAGTAAGAACGCTCTTCTCCGTGTTCAACCTCAAACCGAGAGACTGAATATGACGGAGGACAATGTCCCTGTGGTGAGTCACCAACTCTCTGGAGTGGGCTAAAAGGAGCCAATCATCCAGGTAGTTGAGTATATGGATGCCCTGGAGCCGCAGCGGGGCCAGAGCAGCATCCATACACTTTGTGAACGTCCTTGGCGCTAGAGCGAAGCCATAGGGGAGGACCCTGTACTGGTACGCTTTTTCTCCAAAGGCGAACCTGAGGAACTTCCTGTGTCGCCGTACGACCTGGATGTGGAAATAAGCATCCTTGAGGTCTACCGTCACGAACCAGTCCCCCAGCCGGATATGAGATATGATGGCCTTCAGCGTCAACATTTAGAATTTTCCTTTGTAAAGAGAGAAATTCAACCAGCGAAGATCTAGTATCGGCCGCAGGCCGCCCCCCTTCTTCGGGACCAGGAAGTAACGGCTGTAGAAGCCCTGTTCGACTTCCCCCGAAGGAATCTCTTCTATCGCCCCCTTCAGCAGAAGAGATGAAATCTCCTGCTGTAGTACAGAAGCCTGAGCGGCGCTGTCGACTACAGTAGGAAAGACCCCGTTGAAGCAGGGGGGGTTGCGACAAAACTGAAGCGTGTAGCCGAGCCGAACTGTGCGAAGGATCCAAGGCGATACCCCTGGTAAACGCTCCCATTCTTGAACGAAATGTGATAGAGGGAGAGGAGTGTTGCAGTGCAAGGGACATACCTGAGGTAGGGTGTCGCGCTGGTTCCCATGGGGAGGCGCGGTTGACCGTGGAGGATAGCGCTTGGCGTCCTGACACGTACTGGGGGGTACCACCACCTGGATAGAAGTAACTGGGTCCGCCTGCTCCAGAGGAAAACGAACTGTGCCTCCGAGGAAGCGATTGGCGGGTGTAACATGCACCGGGAGCGAGGGGAGAAAGCAAGACGCGTCTCCTTCCTCCTGCGCCGGACTGGGTGAAGAGAGTGAAACAGGACCTGCACTTCGAAACACGCTGGGTGGCGAAGGTGACAGGGTTGGATGAGGAGAGCCGGCTGGAGGAGGGCAGAAACGCTTGCGCGGTCTGTCCCAACCTCGTAGATCTGGTGAGGCTCTCCTCCTTCTGACCTGCGGGTCAGGAACGGCTCGAGGAGGCTGGAGCGGCCGATTTGTTGAACCGCTTCAGCTGAAGGCGCTTGTGAGGGCGTTGGCGGGGAAATGGACGACCTCTGGCTCCCCAGACCGTAGTTGGTGGGTGGTGAGCCGGGTCACTCCTGCTAGTAGGGAATTCAGCCCTATGAACAGAGCGTTCTCGGGTTTGAGAAGGGGGAGGGTTGGAGTCTCTTGGCCCTCTGACCCTCCTGGGCATAAACTGCCTGAACGCGGCCGACTGAGACTTAGCGGCACGGAACTTCTCAACCACCGTGTTGACCGCCTCCCCGAAAAGACCTGAGTGGGAGATAGGAGCATCCAGGAGGAAACTCTTATCCTTGTCTCGGATCTCCGTGAGATTCAACCAGAGGTGGCGCTCTGCAGCAACCGAGCCCGCCATAGAGCGACCTACAGCCCGAGCAGTGTGTTTGGTGGCTCTTAGGGCCAGATCTGTGGCTTTGCGAAGCTCTTTGACAGCTTCGGGCGTCAGTCCCTCTCCTTCATCCATGTCCTTCAAGACGTCCGCTTGGTAGGCTTGAAGGATGGCCATGGTATGCAGGGCCATGCCAGCTTGACCAGCCGCCATGTAAGACTTCCCAATAAGGGAGGAAGTAGTCCTACAAGCCTTGGAAGGAAGAAGGGGATGCGCCTTCCAGGAAGGTGCAGACGACGGGGCGAGGTGGTTAGCCAGCGTGTCCTCGACCGCTGGAATAGCGGAATAACCCTGCTCCACAAAACCCACAAGGTTGGTGAAGTCAGCGGCTGCCGCATTAGTTAGGCGTGCGGAGAAAGGCTGCTTCCAGGATCTGGAGCTCTCGTGATGCAGATCGCTGAAAAAGGGCAGCTTTCTTCGCTCTGGCCTAGAATTAGGGCCACGTAGGAACCTCTCGTCGAGTTTGGACGATTGAGACTCTCGGGGCTCATCAGGCCAGTCAATAGAGAGCTTCTCTGTAGCGCGCGACAGCACGTCAATAAGCTCAGTGTAGGCCGGAGTAGTCCTGGCCGCTAGGCGGGATAACGTCATCAGCCAAAGCAGGCCCGAAATCCTCGGAGTCGGAGGCTGCAGTGTAAATCACGTCATCCAGACCGAAAGAAACCGATTCGCGGGCTCCCGGGCTGGGGCATAAATAATCATGCGCGAATTCAACCGCGCCGCGTGCGTGCTCGGGATAGGGAGGGAGAGAAAGGGCGAGGCCCGTCTGCTCATACTCAATATCCTTGAGCTCAACATCCGAGCCCCAGGCCGCGGATCCACGAAAGGCCTCAGCAGTCTCGGGAGCGCGATGGGGGGGAACGAATGACTCCTTCTCAAAAACCGCGAGTCTAGAGCGGAGGGTTTTGAGAAGGAGATTGTCACAAAATTTACATTTTGACAATCCTAATACAGCCTCACGCGCATGCGAAAAACCCATACATTTAACACACTTACTGTGAGGGTCGTCGTTCGAGATAAAACGAACGCATGGCGGAGAGCAGCGTCGATAATCCATGACACTTCACTGTAAGGAGAACAGAGTTCCACTTATACCAGTTGCTGAAGTGTCGAGACGAAAGCTGAAGTTGAATTTGAAGAGTTCGGGCTCAGAAAAACCGAACGAAGGGCGAGATGTGACCGCTTCGTGAAGGCAGAGAAATCTGAGGAGAAGATGGCGCGCGCGCGTTCATCATGCTACGACGTAAGAGCGTCGGGGCGGAGCCAGCTTTGCGCGAGCGCCATCAGCCAATGAATTGGCGTGATTCTATAGGGCATCAGGCAATCGGCACATCCAGAGGATATCCCACTGCGCTTTCCGCAGCGTTGAGTGAACCTATGAAAGAGAACGGCTTTGTTAATGTTTCTTGTTAACTAATTATTACATTACATGAGTCACGTTACATAGGCCTATTTTCAGTTCAAAATGGTGAAATTAGACAAAACTATATTAGTTTGCCTGATTATTTTTTGTCATTCGTTTAACATTTATGACCTAAAAAAAAAGTAAAATATGAAATGTTAAGTTTAGCTACTTACATCTTATCTCACACTTGACCGTACGCGTCGAGTCGCACTGTTAAAATTCGCGCTCAGCAGCGTCTGGTAACATAAAGCCCGCCTACTTTGATTTGATTGGTCATCTCAAATATTTTGACATTGACGAGCAGTGACAGACCAATGAGGCTCAGATGAATACACACATGAACACACACACCCTGTCCTCTGTTTCTGACATGCTCTCTGCTCGGCGCCGCTGTGGATTGAAGATGAAGAACGCGCTAAATCTGATTATAACAAGACTGAAGCGAACACGAATTTGTGTAGCCTACATTAATCTCACATTTTTAGGGGGGCTAGGCAGAAGTTTAGGGGTGAAGCCCCCCTAAAAAGGGCCTAGCGGGCCTGTCTGTGCAGTTCATTCATTCACACACAGACATGCGATTCATATTTAAACAGTCTTTTTGCAGTTTACAGACACTATTGCATATCGCGATTAGAACAAAGCACTTGAGAATAAAGAACTTACTATTCCACCTCAGCAGGATCCGTTGCACTTCTGAGGTAAATTTACCAGGTATTATTATTATTACGATAGTATTATTCCTCACAGCGTCATAAAGTACATGAGTGTGATTAAACTTGATGTGTTTTATCGAGTTGATGTGGGCGTTGACATGTTTGCATTTTGCCTCAGATTATTTGCGTTTAAATAGCGTGCGCTCTTCGTGGGCATGGTCACATTAGCACTTAATGAGCTATAATGAGCTGAAATGAGAACGACTGACATCTCTCTCTTTTCATACAGATTACATAAACTGAGAATATTTGTTTTTCATACATCATTTAAAAGAAGATAATTCAAGCTTTATGCATGTGTGCCTGTATGCCTGTGTGACTGAGTATTCACTGAGTTCCAGTTCATTTTTGGATGCGTTTCTGAATGGACTTCACATTGAGAGAGATGGCAGAACGCGCATCATATTTATTTGTCTTTATTTGGCAAAAAGCACAATACTTTGTTTTTTTTGTGAGTATACACAAAAAATAGACAATTAACAGGATCGAATGATGTATAACACTTATATGTAAGATCAAAATCAACAGAGTATTTTGAGTCTCTTTTGCACTGATAAGAAAAAAGTGAGCTGGTCATGCCGGCGTGACCGCCGACCCCAGGGGGTTAACCTCATCATCATAAAAAAAAATTATATGCTTTCACCTTTCGTTAATCCCTCCCTATTCTAGCTTATGCTACTCTGAGCAATGTCTGAAACTTTGTATTTTGAGCACTTGTTTGCCACTTCACGATAAATAGATTACTGCATTCCTCATTTGTAAGTTGCTTTGGATTAAAGCGTCTGCAAAATTAATAAATGTAAATGCTGAGACCACCAGGCTTGAGAGCACTGAGACTGACAGGCTGGAGAATGCTAGGACCCATTGTGGGCCAAGCTCTACAGCCACCGAAGCTTGAGACGCATAGAGGCCTGTACAGTTGTCCTGTAACAAGCGAGGGTAACGGAGGCATAGGTGTGGAACTAAGTGCAGGCTTAAGTTTATTAAACACAACAAAACAGAATAGGGAACAAGAGGAGACAGAAAACCAGAGGACAAGAAAATAAGGATCCATCAAACACAACTGAAAAAAACGTCTCGGGTTACGACTGTAACCCTTGTTCCCTGAGAAGGGAACGAGACACTGCGTCGTTGAAAACGACTCTTTTGGGGACGCCCCCTTAGCGTGCGCCTCTGAAGTATTAATGAAACTAATCCAATCCTGATTGGTGTTGCGTCCTGACGTAACATGTGACGGCATAACCGGAAGTATAAAAGTTACGCCGGCACACACACGCGTTAGCCTCGCGATGAAGCAAGCTGCTCCCAGGCATTAAGGGGTGTGGCAAAATGACGCATTGTCTCGTTCCCTTCTCAGGGAACAAGTCGTAACCTGAGACGTTCCCTTTCGAGGGAACTCGCACTGCGTCGTTGAAAACAACTCTTTGGGGAACGAATGCCCACTATGCCACGCACCAAAAAGGCCTGCCCTAGAGTGAAACTGAATACAGGCACCAAGCTAGGACGAGAGCACTCGTGCACCAGGCGTACTAGGGAGGTGAAGACTATAAAACCTGATAAAAGTGTGCGGGTTAGCCCAACCGGCTGCCTCACTCACAGATCTCCTGGAGGGGCACTCCCGAATGGGGGGCCCTAGAGGACGCCATGCCTCTAGTAGAATGGGCCCTTATGGCCAAAGGCGAAGGCAAATTGCGCGCCTGGTAGGCCAAGGCAATAGCCTGAACAAACCAATTACTAATGGTTTGTTTTGAAGCAGGGAGCCGCTTCTTAGGTGACCCAAAACACACTAAGAGTTGGTCCGACCTCCTCCAAGAAGAGGACCTCTCAAGGTAAATGCTCAGAGCTCTGACAGGACAGAAAAACCATCTTGTACGTCAGGTCCTTAAGCGAAGCCAACTGAAGGGGTTTGAAGGGGGCCACTGTCCCAGGCAGGAACCCTGGACCTGGTTGTCGGTCTCATCCTCCATGTACCACAGAGAAAACGAATGACCAGCTGCCCAGAGGCCCATCACTCAGTGGTGCATGGAAAGCCGCGATGGCAGCCACGTACACCTTAACCCTCTGGGGACGGATTGGGCGGTACCGCCCAAAATGGCATACTTTTACAAATGTGTAATTATCTTAAAAACTGTTAATGATAGAGAGCTGCGGTCTTTTTTACCGTCTTCCTCAGATTCCGCTGAAAACAGTGATACCCGGCTTGTAAATATACACACTTCCTTGTTGCGCAATACCACTATGTAAAAGGCCAATGAAATCGATGTTGTTTGGCAGATTCCGCGAACAACAACCAATTGAAAAATTGCCGATGGAGAAATATTTTTCTTACCCAATCAGAGGAAGGTTACCATGACCTTTCTAGCAAATCAGAGGACTCTGTAGCCTTGCAAGGGGTGGTACTATATAGTTAGGGATATGACGCAAAAAGCGTTGAATGGAGAGAGGGAGAGAGAGCGAACGGAGGCTCACGGAGCGGATTATCAGAGATTTAAATGAGAGAGAGAGAGAGACAGAACAATTATAATATATATATATATATATATATATATATATATATATACATATACATACAATTATAGCATTATTTATTGTTTTAGCACTTTTATGATGGCAAGCAGTAAACGATTTATGGTGGAACAAGCTCTCGAACAATTACTGGAGAGTGACGAGGAGAAAGCATTGCTTAGAAAATTCTAAGCATTCCTAAGAAAAACGCCTGGGACTATTTGTAAATAAAGTTACATTTTTCATTGTTCTTTACACATTTTATTTAACAATTACACATGTCTGTCAAGCAAAGGCTTTGACAAATATATTTTTGTGTGATGTGTGATTTTCAGAAATAAATGAGAAAAATCTAATTTCCGTTTTTGAAATTCTCTAATTTATAGTACATTTTTCACTCATACTTCCTTTATAAACACATTACATGCATGCTTATGTTATCTTAGGGTCTTCTGAATCCATAGATACCAAACACATAGTGATCCATCTCCATTACATATGGTTTATAAGCCCAAATGTAAAAATAGAGAAAACGGACCAAAAAGGGCTTAGTCCCCAGAGGGTTAAGTGTGGAAGGGGAGAGACCCGCAGAGAAACGATATTGAAGAAACTCCAGAACTGAAGCCACCGGGCAGTTAACTGGATCTAACTCATGTTCTCTACACCAAGTGGAAAACACATTCCACTTAAGGCCATATAATCTCCTAGTGGATGGAGCCCGAGAGCTAAGTATGGTCTCAACCACCCAAGCTGATAGTCCAGCATCTAGGTACTGAACCCCCTCAGGGGCCAAACCCACAATTTCCACAGCTCCGGGCGAGGGTGGAATATCGTGCCTTCCGCCTGGGACAGCAGGTCCCTCCTCAGAGGAATCTGCCATGGCGGACCTATCAGGAGTGATATTATGTCTGAAAACCATACTCAGGCCAGCCACAATGGGGCTACCAGAAGTAGACTGATGCCCTCCTGACGGACCCTCTCCAGGACTCCCGGGAGCAGAGCGATTGGGGGAAAAGCATACAGGCATAGCCTCGGCCAGGCCTGTACCATGGCATCCAACCCCAGTGGGGCTGGATGTGTGAGGGAGAACCAAAGTGGACAGTGGGACGTCTCTCAAGATGCAAACAGATCCACTTCTATTGGTCCAAACCTCTCCCATATCAACTTCACCACATCTGGGTGAAGTTTCCATTCCCCAGGCCTCAGCCCCTGCCTCGACAGGATGTCTGCTCCCTGATTCTGAACCCCCGGAACGTACATTGTTTTGATAGACAATAGTTGCCCTTGGGACCATAGGATAATCTGATGTGCCAATCTGGATAGAGGGCGCGATCTGAGTCCCCCTTGTCGGTTCAGATAAGCTACCACTGATGTATTGTCCGAACGTACCAGGACGTGGTAACCCTTGATGTCTGGAAGGAGGCTCCTCAGAGCCCTGAACACAGCCAACATCTCCAGGCAATTTATATGCCAAGAGTGATGATGGCCCTGCCACAGACCCCTGACAAAGCGGCCGTCCGTGACCGCGCCCCAGCCAGTGAGGGAGGCATCTGTCTTAGTTCTGTCAAGTTCCATACCACGCCCAGAAACTTAGTTTTCTGAGCTGGTTCCAACACGCTTTTCTTCGTGTTGAGTCTCAACCCCAAGTTCTGAATATGGCCAAGGACGACATCTCGATGCCGAACTGCCATTTCTCGAGACTGGGCCAGAATGAGCCAGTCGTCGATATAATTCAGTATACGGATGCCCTGAAGCCTCAGTGGAGCCAGAGCTGCATCCATGCACTTGGTGAACGTGCGGGGAGAGAGTGCTAGGCCGAACGGAAGAACCCGATACTGGTAAGCTTTGCCCCCGAAAGCGAACCTCAGGAACCTCTTGTGACATGGAAGGATGGAGACATGAAAATAGGCGTCCTTTAGATCTATCGTGACAAACCAATCCTCGGATCTGATTTGATTCGCGATAATGAGAATAGAACCTCTTGAACCTGCACCTCCTCAGAGAACGGTTTAACTGCCTCAAATCTAAAATCGGCCTCAGTCCGCCATCCTTCTTTGGAACTATAAAGTACTGCCTGTAAAACCCGGACTCCTTGTCTGGCAGGGGAACATTTTCTATGGCCCCTTCCATAACCCAAGCCTGTTCTGGAACCACTGTGGTCGGTACCACCCCGGGGAACTTGGGGGGTCAGTGACCGAACTGCAGTCTGTACCAATTTTTATTATATTCAGGACCCATATAGATATATTGGGAAGACGTTGCCATTCCTCTATAAAATCTACTAAGGGAACCAGCCTCTCGAGGCTGGCCTCGGGTGTTTTCCACTTCGGTTAGGACCTCTTTCCCAAAGCCCTCTTCGCCTGAAGGACGTCCCTCAGGTCGCCCTTCTAGTTGGAGGACTTCGAGTGAGAGCGTTTCCTCTGTTTACAGGCTCCCGCAGGAGGTGCTCTAGAGGCAACGCTCTCTCTTTGCTCTTGTCGGTGGGAGGAGCTAGATGAGCCCTCCTAGACCTAGATTTGAGCGGTGAGGGAGATATTGCTGGAACGCCGCAGACTGTTTCTTCTGTTTCTTCTGTTTCTAACTCTCCTGAAACCTGTCGTCGACAGTATTGACTGCATCGCCGAACAGGGCAGAAGGCGAAAGCGGTGCGTCCAACAGAAAAGATCTATCTTTCTCCTTTATTCCAGATGAATTTAGCCACAGATGTCTCTCCGTGGCCACCATATCTGCCATAGAGTGGCCGATTGTGCGAGCCGTCTCTTTAGTGGCCCGGAGAGACAAATCTGTGGCTCTTCTCAGCTCCGTGATATCAGCAGGAGTGGGTCCCTCGCCCTCATCCAGGTCTTTGAGGAGATCGGCCTGGTATGCCTGCAAGATCGCCACTGATCGCAGACATGAACCAGCCCTACCAGCCGCCATATAAGCCCGGCCAACCAGTGCAGAGGTGTTTCTACACGGTTTGCTGGGCAGCACCGGGACTTTAAGCGAAGATGCCGCTTCAGGAGAAAGATAGCTCACTAAAGCTTCCTCCATCTGCGGCATATTGCCATAACCCAACTCTCTCGCACCCACCACATTACTATAATCATATGACTGTGATAAGATGCGAGAGGAATGGGGTTTCTCCCAGGATCTGGTGATCTCTGTGCAGATCTGGGAAAAACGGGAAGCCCCGGCGCTGAGGCTGTAAACGGTGCTGCAGGAATCTCTCGTCTAATTTGCTCTGACAAGGATCATCCTGTGTGTTTTGTGGCCAGCTGAGGTTGAGTCTGGCCACAGCATGCGTCACAACCTCTAATAACTCATAAGCGGGAACATGAGCCGACGAGTAAGACTCATGTTCATCCGCATCGATGCTGAGCACATCCACTTCCTCAGAAGCAGATAGCTCAAGCACCGGGCACTGATCACGGGCAGAAGCCGCCGCAAAGCGGGCTTCTGCACCATGAACGAGTGCCAGAGAACCTTCAGACGAAGAACAAGAAAGTGCCTCGGCAGTCTCGTTCTCGTCTGCAAGGTCCTTTTGCGATCCCCACAATCTAAGCCGCCGCGCCGCCTCAACGGAGGCGGGACCCGAACCGTGGGGATCGCGAGCCTGGCCATCATCTTTGAAGACAGCCAGGCGGGAGCACAGCACCCTAAGAGGTAGTGCTTCACAGTGTTCACAGGCAGCCCCCTCGAGAGCTGCCTGTGCGTGCTCCACTCCCAAACAATTCACACACAAATGATGTGTGTCCCCACGCGTTAGATATCTAGGCCAGGGGTGCACACTTTGTGAATTGTTCACTCGCCATTATAGAGATACAACTTTGTAACAGACAGACAACACCAAATAAGACTGACAACAACAAAGAGCACTTGCTGAAGAGCCAAAGCTAATGCGTGTGTGTGCCGGCGTAACTTTTATACTTCCGGTTATGCCGTCACATGTTACATCAGGACGTAACACCATTCAGGATTGGATTAGTTTCATTCATACTTCAGAGGCGCACGCTAAGGGAGCGTCCCCAAAGAGTCGTTTTTAACGACGCAGTGCGAGTTCCCTCGAAAGGGAACCAACATAGCAAACACTGGAGCTTATACACATGGTATTACAAGACTAACTAGAAACAGGTGCAACAGATCTGGGAGAAAATAAGTGAACCAAAAAAACTACAAAAGGACAACAAAACTATACAGAAACAGAAGAGGGCAAAATAAAGGTCCACATGGGAGACATGACACATAAGGACATTTCAAGAATGTTGTTCTAAGGACATTTAAAAAACTTTATGAGAACATTCATCAAGTAAAAATAACATCATAAGGATGTTCTGGAAATTTAGTTTGGAACATTTCTCTCAACATACAAATAAGAAGATTCTATAAAAGTTATTTAAAATAACGTTTTATCTTAACTTTGACATAACCTTAAAATAATATTCCCTGTTAGCTGGGTAGTAGGTCACAGTAGGCAAAATGACCTATTATTTTCTGATTGACACTTCACTATCCTATGATGCCATGGGACATGATTTGTGAATGACAGTGAAGCAACGCAACTAACTCGGTTAGGTCACATGTACTTAAAAAAGGGGGCCAAGGTAGTATGCCCAGATTATATTCATGCTACATCCTATACAGAATATTTTTTTAATGGTCACAAAGAATTATTTATTTAAAGGATTTACCAACACAGAGATTATGTGGATTTGGAAGCAGCCATAGTCTGTGTGGGGCAGTTTATGTGTATATGTGTGTATTTTTGTGAATGCACTCTGCACTCTTTGCAGCTCTGGAATTGCTTGTATTTGAAAACGTTTCATTAGCTGTGCATAGAGGGGGAGCTTTGATTTAACTTCCTGTTTCAACCCTTCTTTAATCTAGGCCCTTTCTAATATTTGTCTGATGGTGAATAACTTCCCTTGAAACATGGGAGTAATCAGGCATGTCACTGTGCAGTGAAATTTGCTTTCAATCCATTTTTAATAGGCAGGATATTAGCAATGTCAGACAATCAAGGCTTCGCGGGAGCCAGGTCTGAATAAATAGATATGCTTTATTTGCTGCTGTTGTTTTTGTTTCCCATTGATTACGTTATTAGTGTTAGTATCACATAAGCAATGTCGAGCTCATCTGGTAAGCAAATAAAAGATCTCATTAGTGATGCAATGAGGGTTTGATCCAGACAGACTAATGTGAGACCATTTGTTTCAGTCCCAACTTGGAATGAAATGCTGTTTTTAGCGCATCATGTCTCCTTTGTGCAGTTCACGGACATGTTTTCTTTGCACTTCGGATCTTTTTGATTTGTACGTGCACGCGTTCATGGCTATCAAATAAACGGACGCAGATCAGACCCTTGGGTTAGTGTTTTCCTTCAGTGTTCACCATGAAATTATCCATCTGAGCTTTTTTGTAACGTTAAATAAACAGATATCAGATATGCAGTGTGATCAACTGCATATTCATCAGCTTTTTTCTGCTTTGGAAACAGGTGGTGGAGTTGCATAAGCAGTGCTGTTTTCTTGCCGTGTACTGCTTATTTTACACCATGCAAAACCTCTCTAGGTTTTGTGATTCACACTCCAACCGCCCCCTTGCCTGGACTCTTATCCCTCAGGGATTGTTTTGATGGGAAAAAAATCCATCATATTTCCATGCACTCCATACAAATCAATTCACCTTCTCGCAGTCAATCAGTATGCTTTCCTTCAGGCTGCTCCAAAATCCCTCCTTTGATCCTTTTCCCTGAACACAGTCATTTTCCGAACACAGAAAGCTTCGTCAAGTGTCCACACCATGCTTGGCTTTCTTCCTTTGTGCTGTGTCTCTTCCTTTCTCTTTGTCTCAACCTTTATAAAAGCCTGTCGTACCCATCCCTCATATCACGGCCCAAATCTACATGCGACTTTGTTTCCATTCCCTCGCTCACTTTCTGCATTGCAGAGGGGTGTTGATGCTGATGTTTAGGGTGGTCTGCAGTGAAAGAGAGTCTGACGATGTAAACTAAAGGGATTTGGTAGCTGGCGAGGAGGGACCTGGTCCACGGGCTGTGTGTGGTTCAGGCTGGTGTCAGCTTCATTCCCCAGAGGACATGCTTTCCACATGGAGCTTGCGGCAGCAGGAGGTGACCTCACAAGCCAAGTTCTCTGCCCCAGAACTCTGCTCTGTTCTCTCAAGATAAAGGATGGTTCTCATGGTAATATTTCCCTTTCTGAAAGGAAGGGATAATTGATAAAGGACATTCTTCTCTTTAATTAGAGAGGGAGAAGTCTAAATACTAAATGTTGTTTATTTGTTATCACCAATAAATACTTGGCAACTGCAAAAATATTTTTATCATCTTTGTCCTTTTCCCAGTAAATAATAACTCAACAAGAAGCAAAAAAAAAAAAAAAAAAAAAAAACTTTTTTGGTAATACTTTATTTTGGTGTTCCCTTTTGAACATTCTCTTGTCTATAATTAACTTTACAACTACATGTCAACTAACTTTCATTCGAGCATTCGTAGACTCTCTGCTTAATATCTGATAGCTCTTTATTTTGATGCTCCCCCAACAGACATTCTACTATCTATAAGTAACTTTGCAAGTACATGTTAACTTATTCTAACCCTAACCCTACCAGTCTACTAATACTCTACTCACACTATAATGAGAGTTGGTAGACTTGTAGGTGCAACGTTACTTATAGTTAACATAATGTGTTAAAGGGACCATCAAAATTAAAGTGAAACCAGTTTTTTTTTGTATTGATATTGACATTAAACTTGTATTTCCATATTGGAAATTGTTCTTTATTTTCCACAAATTATTTATGTAAAAACTTTTTTTTTAAATGTAAAAAAAAAAAAAAATCTTACAGTGGGTTGATAAAAATAAAAATAAAATTAAAATAATCTGAAAATTATGACAGAAAAAGAAAATTATGGTAACACTTTATTTTAACATGTTTTAACCCGTTGCATATACTTACTACATATAATTACAAGTATTTGTCAATAGCATTGAGATGTATGAAGCACAGCTCACACAGCACACTTTTAAACGAAGCAGCTTTCTGTTAGTCAGTGCAGGGAATTTGCAAGAGGTGCCCTCACAAGCCAAATTATTTGCCCCAGAACTCTGCTCTGTTCTCTCAAGATAAAGGATGGTTCTCGTGGTAGTATTTCCCTTTCTGAAAAGAAGGGAGAATTGATAAAGGACATTCTTCTCTTTAATTAAAGAGGGTGAAGTCTAAATACTTTTTTGTTGTTGTTGTTATCACCAGTGAATACTTTGCAACTGCAAAAATATTTGTATTATCATCTATTTATCAACTAAACAATAAGCAAAATAAAAAGACACTTACTTTTTTCCTCCATATTGGCATTTTTTCTTTATTTTTGTCAAATTGTTTATGTAAAAACTTAAAAGAAAAACGTCTCGGGTTACGACTGTAGCCCTTGTTCCCTGAGAAGGGAACAAGACACTGCATCGATACGCCCTTAGCGTAACGCATCTGAAGTATGAATGAAACTAATCCAATCCTGATTGGTGCTGCGTCATGACGTAACATGTGACGGCATACACGGAAGCTACATGGAAGCTACAGGGTTAGCTTCTGCGATGAAGCAAGTCGCTCCCAGGCAGTGGAAGGCGTGGCCGAGGGATGCAGTGTTTCGTTCCCTTCTCAGGGAACAAGGGTTACAGTCCGAGACAATCCCTTTCGAGGGAACTCGAACTGCGTGGATACGACATTTTGGGGAACGAGTACCCACTATGCCACAACAAGCCCTGCCTGTCCCAGTGTGAAGCTGCGCACAGGCACACTTAAGACGAGAGCACTAGAGTGCCTGGCGTAGAATGAATGTCCAGGCTGAAAAATCTGATAAAAGAAGAAGGGGTGGCCCTTCCTGCTGCATCACACACTTCTTGGATCGGGACCCCTGAAAGGAGGCCTCTAGAGGACGCCATGCCTCTGGTTGAATGAGCCCTCAAGGCCAAAGGCGAAGGCAAGCTGCGCACCTGATAGGCCATAGAGATAGCCTGAACAATCCAGTTACTGATGGTCTGTTTGGATGCCGGAAGCCCATTTTTGGGCGACCCGAAGCACACCAGCAACTGGTCTGACTTCTGCCAAGAAGAAGACCTCTGGACATAAATCTTGAGAGCTCTGACAAGGCAGAGCAAATTAAGTCTTTCTTCATCCGCCATTACGTGAGTGGAGGATGAAAAGCCTGCAGAACCGTAGGCCGTGCCACATTAGATGCCACTTTGGGCACATAGCCCGGCCTGGGATGCAAGCCTTAATAGCCTTAATGTCGCCTGGAGCAAACTCCCATGAGGTATAGAGAGCACCTGAAGATCGCCTACTGTCCTCAGAGAAGTAATAGCTAATGAAAAAGCTACCTTGAAGGAAAGGTTCTTGGCCTCATCTGACTCCAGAGGTTCGAGAAGAGCCCTTCAAGAACCACTGCCAGGTCCCATGTGGGAACACTGGTACGAGCTGCAGGTCTCATTCTCCAAGCCCCACGGAGGAATCGTACGACCAGCTGATGTCTCCCCAGAGGCCCATCACACAGAGGAGCGTGGAAAGCCGCAATGGCATCCACGTACACCTTGAGTGTGGATGGGGTAAGACCAGCCGGGAAGCGATCTTGGAGTAGCTCCAGCACTGAAGCCAACCAGGCAGTAAACTGGGTCCACCTCACGCTCTCTACACCAAGTGGAAACAGATTCCACTTTAAGCCGTACAATCTCCTTGTGGAAGGAGCTCTGGAACTGAGTATGGTCACAACCACTCCAGCCGACAGGCCAGCCTCTAGGTTATGAGCCCCCTCAGGGGCCAGGCCCAAAGTTTCCACAGGTCTGGTCTAGGGTGAATACCGAGCCCCCGGCCTGTGGAAGCAGGTGCCTCCTCAGAGGGATCTGCCAAGGCTGGTCTGCCAGGAGTGCTATGATGTTTGAAAACCATACCCGGGCCGGTCAGTACGGGGCTAATAGAAGTAGGCTGATCCCGTCTCGACGGACCCTCTCCAGAAACTCCCGAGATCAGAGAGATTGGGGGAAAAGAGCCTCGGCCACGTCTGTACCATGGCATCCAACCCCAATGAGGCTGGATGGGTGAGAGAAAACTACAGTGGACAGTGTGACGTCCCTCGAGATGTGAACAAATCCACTTCCACTGGGCCGAACCTCTCGCATATTGACTTCACCACCTCGGTGTCTCCATTCCCCGGGCCTCAGCCCCTGCCTCGACAGGATGTCTGCTCTCTGATTCCGGTCCCCTGGGACGTGGTTTGCTCTGAGAGATAAAAGTCTCCCCTGGGACCACAGGAGGATCTTATGCGCCAATCTGGATAGAGGGCGCAATCTCAGAACCCCCTGATGAATCAAGTAGGAGACCACCAACACATTGTCTGCGTGGTGACCACTGAGGTCTGGGAGGCAGCTCCTCAGAGCCCTGCCATCCATGACCGCGCCCCAGCCCGTGAGGGAGGCATCTGTAGAAGCGGCTTTCCGGCGACATGGCGCTCCCAGCACGGGGCCTTGGGGCAGAAACCAAGCTTTTTTTTCACATAGATAGGGAACGAAGGCATCTGCGCGTAACCCTAGTCATGCGGAACGGGTTCCCCCTTGGGGAAAACCCCTTGGTTTTCAACCACCACTGTAGGGCCCTCATGTGCAGCAGGCCGAATGGAATGACGTTGGACGATGTCGACCATGGCCAGGATGGACTGAATCCGTGCAGGAGACAATTTTGCCAGCATTGTGACCGAGTCTCACACTACTCCCAGCCCTGCTATTCTCATCTCGTTCTCGATGTGTGGATGAAACGATTTTCGATGTGTGGATGGAACACTGCCTGGCTGCAAGCCTGTGGGCTTTAATTCCTCAGAATTAAATGCAGCCATAAACACTGGATAAGTAAAACACGGTCTGAATGGTAGGCTGAATTAAAATATCTAAGTTAAAGTCAGATAATATTCCATCATTTTAATTTCAGTCATAATCACCAAACAATACTGTTTTAATATTTATTTATATGGTCTCGTAATCTACACGCTGCCTCTGCAAATGTTAGATTCGAGCCGCTAAAATATATTTGGCTTTCATCCCTCGAGAAGAAAGTCAACAGGTGCGAGGCTGAAACATCCGACAGCGCACAGAAGTACGCGTCGAGATATTTCTCAATGAACACTGCCAGCACCCTCAGGAGCTGACTGTGAATGCCTCGCACTCAAATGCAGACCTTTATTTGAAGTTCTTACGGGACAAACAACACCAAATAGGACAGACAGTTTGACACAGAACGCTTGCTGAAGAGCAAAAAGCTAACTCTGTTGAGTGCCGGCATCCCTTTGTAGCTTCCGTGTATGCCGTCACTTTACGTCATGACGCAGCACCAATCAGGATTGGATTAGTTTCATTCATACTTCAGATGCATTACGCTAAGGGCGTTCCCTAAAGTGTTGTATCGACAGTTCGAGTTCCCTCGAAAGGGAACAATTTGTGTTTATTACAGTGGGTTGAGAAAATGAAAACAAAATGAAAAGAAACAAAACAATTATGGAAACATTATTTTAACATGACTTTTAAACATGTTGCAAATACTTACTATATATTTGTCAATAGCGTTGAGATGAATGAAGCACAGCTCACACAGCACACTTTTAAACTATGCAACTTTCTGTTAGTCAGTGCAGGGATTTTGCATTACCAGTAATAGTAAATTTGGCCGCCTCTTAAATTAAATCTTAACCCTAATCTTAAACCCTACAGTAAGTACATGTAGTTAAAAAATATTACTTAATACTTATTTGTGTAATTACACTGTAATAATGTCAGCTTATAATAAAGTGTAACCAAAGTATTTTTTGCACTGTGACTTAAAAGCCAAATTCAATTGAATCTAGTAGTGAACAAGCTGAAAATGATCAGATGGTTGCTCAAGAAAGGAAGTGAATCTGGTTGGCAGGCTGCCACGGGTGCTGTACTTCAGCCTGTTCACATAAAGGCCGCTTCTGTGCTTCTCTGCTTCTCTGCTCTTTCTAGGCCGCAATGTGGATTAGAAAATCTCTAAGGGTTTAAGTGAATATTTTCAACCAGCATAGAACCGTACTGTTCTGAAAAGCATAATATTGCAAAGCTGTGCATAAAGTCTTTCTGCCGAGAAAGGACATTCATACATCAGTAATGAAATATAAACTCTCAGTGGAGAACTTATAAATGTGAATAATGTGCAGTATTTTGTATATTTTGTATACTGTTTCTTCAGCTATGGCACTTTTATGTCCCAGGGGTTATTTTTTATTAAAATTTATAGATTAACCTTTTTTTTTTTTTTTTTATAATGTAATAATAATAATAATAAAAAAAACACATGCTATGATTGTTACTTTTCAAATGCCTTTTTATGCAGGCTATCCTTGTATTGTTTTATTTATTGTCCCAGACATCATCTTAAAATATGAAAATACATAAAAACATGACATTTTGAAAAACTATGCTAAACTAAACAGAGTGAAATAATTTTTTTCACAAATCATTTCGTTTTGGCATCATTCCCAATCAAGCTGTAATTGTGTAAAATAATGTGAAAAGTATATATATATATGGTCTTGTAAAAGCGATTTATGTGCATTTATATATTTACAACAGGTTATTCCCTGGTTCCCTGAGAAAGGGACAAAGATGGTGCATCATTACATTGACGCAATGGGGCCGCTTTCAGCGTGATCCAGTGTCTAAATCACATGTAGTATACGCCAATCCATTGGCCAAGGACGGTGTCAGGTGACGCAGTGTTGTGCATGACTAACTCTATAAATAACACCTGCACAAAAGCATCACCAGATTCAGTTGTCTGAAGAAGCTGTGCAGGCTTACTCATTCCCTTTCTCAGGGAACCGAATTATATAAATAACCATGAGACGTTCCCTTTTGAGGGAACATCGATGCTGCATCATTGCGCTGGCGCTATGGGAATGACAATACCCACGCCAGCGTATTGAGAGGATGCCTGTATTACAGGTTGTAAAAAGTATACAAGCACAAAACTATAAATACAGAAATGATTGTAAGGATTATGGACTGAAAGGACATGGGATTCTGGGGTTGAACCCCATGAATGTGGGCCAGCCTGCCACAGCACAAATATTTTCCAAAGGTGCTCTTGATAGCGCCTTTGATGCAGCCACATTTCGGGTAAAATGGGCCCTAACACCTAGAAGTGAAGCGACACAGTGTGCCTCATAGGCGAGAGAAACCACATCCAAAACCCAGTGGGAAATAGTCTGCTTGGAAGCAGCGAAACCTCGGTTGTGCCCCGCAAAGCAGACTTCACAATGTCACACGTACAAATACAAATACAGTAAAAGAGTATGCGAATTTGGCATGCTGTACAGGGGAGGGCTCTGAGCTCGGAATGCGGCACGAACCCAGACCACTCCCCTGTATCCCTGGCTGGGATAGGAACCAGCCAAGAGTAAGGAGTCAGAGTGGTGGAGGGCTGCAGAAAAAGTCAAATGTGCGGAAATCACATTTTGAAATAAATGTTTTTCTCCAAAAACACGTTGGCCACAATTATTGGCACCCTTTTATTAAATACTTTATTAATCTCCTTTTGACAAGATAGCAACTCTGAGTTTTCTCCTATAATGCCTGATGAGTTTGGAGAACACCTGACAAGAGATCAGAGACCATTTTTCCATACAGAATCTCTCCAGATCCTTCAGATTCCCAGATCCATGTGGGTGCTTCTTCTCTTCAGTTCACTCACTCATCAGGTCAGGGAACTGGGACGGTCATGGCAGAAGCTTCATTTTGTGCTCCGTAACAAATTTTTGTGTTGATTTTGATGTTTGTTTTGGATCACTGTCCTGAGGGAAGATCCAACCACGGCCCATTATAAGATTTCTAGCAGAAGGCGTCAGGTTTTGATTTTTTATCTGTTGATATTTGATAGAATCCACAATGCCATGTATCTGAACAAGAAGTCCAGGACCTCCAGCAGAAAAATATGCCCACAACATTAAAGATCCAACGGTTTATTAAATTGTACTCATGGGGTACTTTTTATCCTTCTGTGTACCAAACCCATCTAGCATGTTTGCTGCCAAACAGCTCATTTTTTAGTTTCATCTGACCACAGAACCTTGTGCCGTTTGAAGATCCAGTCGTGTCTGACAACTGAATATGCTGGAGCTTGTTCTTGGATGAGCGAGGAAGATTTTTCTTGAAAACCTCCCAAACAACATGTGGGGATGTAGGGGTTGTTTGATTTTTTTTATATATATAGGCTTTCTGACCCCAAGAATCAACTAATCTCTGCAATTCTCCATCTATGATCCTTGAAGAGTCTTTGGCCACTCAAACTTTCCCCCTCACCGTCCATTAAGACAATATAGACACACGTCCTCTTCCTGGTAGATTCGTAACATCTTTAGTTGATAGGAACTTCTTAATTATTGCCCTGGTGGTCAAAATGGGGATTTTCAACTCTTTAGCTAACATTAATGGGAATATACTTCAGAGATATTTTACTCGTAAAAAATTCTAGGGGTACCAATAATTGTGGCCAACGTATTTTGGAGAAAAACATTTATTTCATAATGTGATTTCCCCCCCACTTTCAATTCTTTTACTTCAATTTAAGGTTAGATTTTTGGCAATTTTTTGAATGAAAGATCAAAAGGATAAACGATGCAGATTTATTTTTTACAGCCAGTTTTGATCATATTTACCAGGGGTACCATTAATTCTGAGCAAAATTATAAATGCAGGACTTCCGGTCTGGCAATGTGAGGTACAGACGCGTGTCGGCAGAGAGCAAAATCTCAGGATCTTAAACATCCCAGAGAACAGCGAGAAAGGCCAAATCACAATCAAGTTCGTGTCGGAGATGTTAATGGAAGTCATGGGTCCTGAAGTTTTTGAAAAACCTCCTGAATTGGAACGAGCACACCTATCTTTGGGGCCAAAACCACCGGAAGGTCGGCATCCTTGCCCACTGGTTGTGTGTTTTCACAGATTCCAGGAGAAGGAAAAAGCGCTAAGATGGGCCAGATAACATGAGGCAAAGTATAAGGACTCTACTTTGAGGATCTATCCTGACATCTCCGCCGATCTCGTCAGAAAACCCGTCGCTTTTAAAAACGTAAAACAGTTGCTGTATCAGAAGGATGTACGATTCCAGTTGCTTCATCCAGCATGACTACAAGTTCGTTTTGAGGACGAAACACTGCTTTTCAATACACCTGATGAAGCTCAGCAGTTTTACGATCAGCGGATTGCCAGACCTGAATAAACCTTGATATTATGGCGGCAATATTGTGAATTACAGAAGAGACATATTGACTAGGTAGGCCTAAAACACTACAATGACTGGAAAACTTACATCTCAGCACAATCTTTCTAAGTGCACTTTTTGTTTTAGGGTGGTTTATGTTCTCATCTGAGTGGGCAATTGCAGTGCACTATTTTCACAATTCATTTAGTAGGCCTAAGTCATAGATCCTACATTTGATATCAGGTTTAAAACACCGTAAGTGATGGGTCTGTTTTAGGTCTATTACATAATGCACTTTATTTAGCTGTGCTTAATAACAGGTTATTCAATAGTAGTAATGATGATGAACAACTTTACCGTTGATTGGCCCAGAATGTAGTTTATTTAATTTTTTATTACTATATATGTATATATATATATATTTATTTTTTATTTTTCACATTCACATTTTTTGTTAATTTATGCGGCACTGTGTCTGGTAATGGTGCCTGTGGTCTGCTTATACACTTATTGGTAGGCTTGATTTTACATTTTATGATTACGTTTTTCTGGATAGTTACATTATGTTGGGAGCTCTGGAAAATAACAGAAAAGGATATAGACTTGGATCACCGGGAGTTGAGAGATAGTTGTGAGCTGCGGTTTGTCTTTGTTCAACAGACAAATCTAGAATGTATTATAGTTTGGTTGGGTTTGTCAAAATGTTCCATTTGCTGTTTTTTTTTTTTTTTCTTCTTCTTCTTCTGCATTTTCCATGGGACGTCAGCCACAGACAGAAGATACATCTTTATGGGGGTATACGGTATTTGGGCACACAGACAACTATTGATAAATAATGGTAGACACTGGTGATAAGGTGACAAGTACTGGAGGGTCAGCTGTGCGCTTTGTTAGTTGGAATGTTAGAGGTTTAAACGGACCAGTGAAAAGAACTCGCATATTTACGCATTTGAAGAGATTAAATACAAAAATAGCCTTTCTACAGGAAACGCACCTACGTACTGAAGATCATAACTGACTGAGGAAAACTTGGGTCGGCCAGGTCTACCACTCTAGTTTAACCATAGGGCTAGGGGTGCAGCAATCATTATTCACAAAAGAATACAGTTTACTGCATCTGGAACGATTTCAGATCCCCAAGGGCGGTACATTATTGTATCATGTAATCTCTTCAATATTCCAGTAGTCTTGGTCAGTGTTTACTCACCCAATTGGGATGACATTAACTTTGTTGAACAAAATATTTTCCTTGTTACCGGATTTAAACACTTACCATCTTACACTCACCGGCCACTTTATTAGGTACCCCATGCTAGTAACGGGTTGGACCCCCTTTTGCCTTCAGAACTGCCTCAATTCTTCGTGGCATAGATTCAACAAGGTGCTGGAAGCATTCCTCAGGGAGTTTGGTCCATATTGACATGATGGCATCACACAGTTGCCGCAGATTTGTCGGCTGCACATCCATGATGCGAATCTCCCGTTCCACCACATCCCAAAGATGCTCTATTGGGTTGAGATCTGGTGACTGTGGAGGCCATTTTAGTACAGTGAACTCATTGTCATGTTCAAGAAACCAATTTGAAATGATTAGAGCTTTGTGACATGGTGGAAGTAGCCATCAGAGGATGGGTACATGGTGGCCATAAAGGGATGGACATGGTCAGAAACAATGCTCAGGTAGGCCGTGGCATTTAAACGATGCCCAATTGGCACTAAGGGGCCTAAAGTGTGCCAGGAAAACATCCCCCACACCATTACACCACCACCACCAGCCTGCACAGTGGTAACAAGGCATGATGGTTCCATGTTCTCATTCTGTTTACGCCAAATTCTGACTCTAACATCTGAATGTCTCAACAGAAATCGAGACTCATCAGACCAGGCAACATTTTTCCAGTCTTCAACTGTTCAATTTTGGTGAGCTCTTGCAAATTGTAGCCTCTTTTTCCTATTTGTAGTGGAGATGAGTGGTACCCGGTGGAGTCTTCTGCTGTTGTAGCCCATCCGCCTCAAGGTTGTGCGTGTTGTGGCTTCACAAATGCTTTGCTGCATACCTCGGTTGTAACGAGTGGTTATTTCAGTCACTGTTGCCCTTCTATCAGCTCGAACCAGTCTGGCCATTCTCCTCTGACCTCTGGCATCAACAAGGCATTTCCGCCCACAGAACTGCCGCTCACTGGATGTTTTTTCTTTTTCGGACCATTCTCTGTAAACCCTAGAGATGGTTGTGCGTGAAAATCCCAGTAGATTAGCAGTTTCTGAAATACTCAGACCAGCCCTTCTGGCACCAACAATCATGCCACGTTCAAAGTCACTCAAATCAACTTTCTTCCCCATACTGATGCTTGGTTTGAACTGCAGGAGATTGTCTTGACCATGTCTACATGCCTAAATGCACTGAGTTGCCGCCATGTGATTGGCTGCTTAGAAATTAAGTGTTAACGAGCAGTTGGACAGGTGTACCTAATAAAGTGGCCGGTGAGTGTATATTTGGTGGAGATATGAATTGTGTGATGGATACAACTGGATCCTTCCAACCCTAAAACAGTACCCCTTTTAAAAATGTCTCAGATTCTTGCTGGTTATATGACGCAAATTGGTTGTGTGGATCCATGGAGGTTTTTATTTCCTGATAAAAAAGAATTCTCTTGCTTTTCACATGTCCACCAGACTTATTCAAGGATAGATTATTTATTTACTGATAAAAGGCTTATCCCCTCAATAAAAAAAGGTAGAATACTCTGCTATTGTTGAATCAGACCATGCCCCGTCATTCTTGATATTTGTTTTTCTTATAACTACCCATCGCAGTCTGTGTGGAGACTGAACACAACTTTATTTCATATGCAACCTTTTGCAAATTCATATCTAGCGCGATTGGCAACTTTCTACTTGTTAATAAAACAGACTTTATATCCCCATCATTATTATGGGAGACATTCAAGGTTGTAATAAGGGGAGAAATAATATCGTACTCTGCCTCACGTAATAAAGTAAAGAAACAAACACAAGAGAAACTTATTGAATCTATACAGAAAATTGATCACCAATATGCTATGGCTCCAACACCAGAACTACATAAAACTGAGCCTTAAGACAAGAAATTATTTATTATTGACAGAAAAAAACAGAGCGTGATTTGGTTTTTGCCCGTGCAAGGTTTTATGAACATGGAGAAAAGGCAGGTCGTCTTCTCGCCCAACAGTTAATTAATTAATGAATTAAATTAAATCAACATCCCAGCTTATTCCCAAGATTAGGAAAACTTCCCAAGAAATTACAGTGGATCCAAAAGAAATTAATTCTACTTTTCAAAAATTCTATTCAGATTTGTATACTTCCGAATTTCCACATGATGACACTCTTATGTCAACATTCCTGGCTAATGTAAACTTACCCTCAGTTAAAGATCAAAAGAGTAATCTGGATAAACCTTTACAACTTCAAGAGATAGAAGATTCAATCAAAGCCATGCAGAGCGGTAAAGCCCCGGGACCAGACGGATTTCCCGTCGAGTTCTATAAAAAATGATCTTCAAAACTGTCTCCTTTACTTCTCAGTATCTTCAATAATTCTCTCGAACAGTCAACATTGCCATCAAGTCTTACACAGGCCCATATCACAGTTCGCCTGAAGCCAGATAAATACCCCCTGGATTGTAGTTCCTATAGACCGATTTCCTTATTAAATGTGGATGTCAAAAATGTATCTAAAGTATTGGCCTCTAGAATAGAGCATATAATTCCAGAAGTTATTTCACAAGACCAGACGGGCTTCATCAAGGGGCGTCACTCTTTCATTAATATTCGAAAACTTCTTAATGTTGTGCATTCCTCTGCGTCAGAGGATAGTCCTGAAGTGATTATTTCTCTGGACGCAGAGAAAGCATTTGATAGAGTTGAATGGAACTATCTATTTGCAGTGTTAGACAAATTTGGATTCGGTTCAAAATTCACTTCCTGGATTCGCCTGCTTTATCATCAACCAAAGGCAGCTGTAGTCACAAATAAAATATGCTTACAATTTTTCTCTCTGTCTATAGGTACAAGGCAAGGTTGTCCCCTTAGCCCTTTACTAATTATTTTGGCTATAGAGCCACTATCATCAGTACTCAGAACCTCACAGTCTATTAGTGGTATTAAAAGAATAAATGTCGAGTATAAAGTTTCGGTAACGCTTTAGATATACAGCCCGGAAAGTACTGCATAATTAAAGCGATTTTACAGTGTAACTTTTGGTAATTATAGTGTACCTATAAAGTACTTACATGTAATAAGGGAACAATATGTAATAATTGGGGAATAAAGGGAAAACAACCAGGAGAATTAAAAACATATTTAATCTGTAAGTATTATAGAACTAAAACCATTGCAACTTTTGTTTAGATATTGGGGAAAAATACTCTTGTTTCATGTAGTGGTAATTGTTACCCTCTTGTTCTATTTAGTTAAAAAATACATACACACAATCTTATATCACTGACTCGGAAACCTTTATTTGAAAAACAACTTAATTCAAAACAGATTTACAACACTTTTTTTTCGGTTAAAACTTTTTTTTTTTTTTTAAATCAACAATTCATTTCAAATGCTTAATCTTGACAGAAAGTAGCATGTTTTGTCCCTCTTTTTCTCTTGCTTGGCTGCTTCCTTTTATTCCTCTTATTTTTCTTTCTTAACACTGATGAATCTGAAGAAGAAATCATGTCTCTTGCTATTCTGTATTATTTATTAAAAGAAAATGCAGTACACCCAGAAATACATCCTCACCATTTACTCATCTTTTACCCTCCTGCCATCCAAGATGTATACTACTTTCATTCTTTAGATTAACACAAATGAAGGTTTTTAGAAAAATAAAAAATGCATCTCTGGGAAAACATATAATGCAAGCTCATGTGTTCCTAAAAGTTGGAGCATCAAACAGCACATACTGCAATAACTGTAGTAATCCATACAACCCCAATGGATGGATCAATGTCTTCTGAACTGAAACGATAAGTGTTTGTAAGAAAAATTACAATATTTTAAACCTTTTAAACTGTAGACTATCGCTTCAGACCAACTGTAATAAGTTGTTTTTCAAATAAAGGTTTCCCGAGTCAGTGATATTAGATTGTGTGTAAGTATTTGTATTGTACTTACTCTGTAACTACATGAAACAAGAGGGTAACAAGCACCACTTTAATTTACGGCCCGCAATGTCACACTTACCCTGTAACTACATGAAACAAAAGGGTAACAAGCACCTCGTACATGGAACAAGAGTATATTTCCCAGGATTTAAAAAACAAATTGCAATCGTTTTAGCTTTACTTGCCTTGAAACATGAAAAAAGTAAGATTGTTGTATCATAATAGTAGAATAAGTACCCCTTAGTTCTATAATACTTACAGTATAAATACGTTTTTAGTTCTCCTGGTTGTTTTCCCTTTATTCCCTAAACTTTACATATTGTTCTCTTATACTTACATGTAAGTACTTTATAGCTATAATTACCGAAAATTACGTTGTAAATTCATCTTAATTACGCAGTACTTTCCGGGCTGTAATCTAAAGTGTTACCGATATTTAAAGACTACGGGTTCTTTTCAGGTTATTAACTAAACTTTTCTAAAAGTATGTTTCCCTATAAACCATATGGCAGACAACATGACATCATGACTTTGCGTAAACATACACGCCACTTTCAAGTCAAGTGGCGTGTTATCTATACGCATTTTGAGCTATTCGCGTGTATGTCCACGGCGAAACGAACCGTCATCTTTTGCGTGTATGTCTACGCCGTTAAACGTCTGAGTGATTCCGCGTGTATGCGTACGCTTTTAAATGTCCGAGCGAAACGAAGCAAAATTCATATCTACATCTGTGGAGCAATATTTTTTTTCCTAGGATGGTAGGGGAAGACTCATAAATAGTATTAACCCCAGTGACGGGTAGGTTTAGGGACGGGGTTGGGGTAGGTCATATATTTATATATATACAGTAATGTAACGTTAAGTCAACGGCGTTGATAAACACGCTGAAAAGCGATTATGCGTGTTGATAGCACGCCAAAAATGGAAATACGAATTGGCGTGTCATATATACGCCATTTCATGAGATCAGTCTGTGGCAGATCAGATTATAGATACAGACTTGCCCTTTTGCATGTCAAAATCAGGATTTAAATACTTAGGAATTAATATTACTCGTTCATACACTGGTCTGTTTAAAGCAAATTACAGTCCCATACTTAAAAAACTTGAATCTGACTTCTGACGATGGAGTGTTATATATTTGTCTCTAGCTGGTAAAATCAATTGTGTTAAAATGAACGTGCTACCCAGATTATTGTATTTGTTTCAGAGTCTTCCAATTTTCCTTTCAAAGTACTTTTTTCAGTCAACTAATAGGTTGCTGTCTTCCTTTATTTGGTGTGGCAAAAAAACAAGAATACGTAGAGAGCTTCTTGAGGGACCAAAAAGGAATGGAGGATTGGCTCTCCCGAATTTGTTAAATTATTATTGGGCAGCAAATTTACAAAAAGTAATTTATTGGTTCTAGTCTTCACATACAGACTGGTGTGCAGCGGAAGCTAAATCATGCAAGTCAACATCACTTGCTGTGCTGATTACAATGAAGTCACCGTTCTCACCATCGCAATTCTCCTCAAGTCCAGTTGTAATTTCGACTCTCAAAATATATAACCAGTTTAGCCTGTTAACTGTCACCCCCTTTTATTTGCATAGACATAAAAATCACTATCCAAACTTAAATGGTTGTAATTCAGGAATGCTTTGGAATATAGACCTATGGCTGGTCTTGTTTTAAAGAAGACATTTTCCAGATTATTGTAGAAGTCTAGAAATGATAAAAAATGAAACAGAAAAAAAGTTATACAAGTTTGAGTTTATGAAATTGTGTAATGTAAAAATATAATTATTAATAGTTTATATAAAATGTATATATATTACAAAATATATTTTACTCTAAAACTGCAAGAAAATTAAAGACAAAAATCTGAACAAGTTGTATTCCAAATTTTAGGTTGATATCTAAAAAAATGAGCTTTCAGTAAGATTTTATTTGGGCGCAGTACCCAACTTTTTTACTAGACTCCATTACTGCCCATATAAGGGCGCCTCCATTTTCATATATGTTTTGAGTGATCTGAACCATGTATTTCCATAATTTTCATACAATTTATGAAGTAGACATCCTATTCAGAAGTAGTATGGGTGGTTTGGCAGTATTTGATTTGAATTCAACCTCTAATAAATGCATAAAAAGACTACGTTATAGCGTTATTGTAACGTCAACGGGTGGATGAAGATGGAGATCAGGCGAGGATACAAAATAACAAGGTCTTTATTAAAGATCCGGAAGAACACGAAACAGTGTGCATGTGCACAAACAATAACCAGCAATGACAAGGAGTGAGAGGGGAACTTAAATACACAGATAATGACAAAGACAACAGGTGACAGTGATGATGATGATGAGGGTGATGAGGAGCAGGTGCAGGTGATGACAACCGGGAATGCTGGGAAGTGTAGTGAAGACACAGATGAAGGAGGTGAATGTGACAGTTATAGCTCGCAGCCAATCAGAAATCGAGAATCCATACATTTTTCTTTATATTTAAAACATTTTCAGACCTTTTTTTCTCATAAAATGGAATTGGTGTTATCTTTTGAACTCATGGCATGAAAACAAACTGAGGTTTCTACCAATATTTCATGATTTTTCGTGTTTATTGTTATTTCAAAATAAAGGCCTAAATACTCCTAATGAATATGAAATATTCTTGTTGCAAATTGATAAATTACTGTTCCTCTGTAATTTATTTTAGATAACAGCCACCAAATATGAAAACTAGAGATTTTAAGCTTTCAAATGATATATAGTTTGGCAATATTACTTTAGGTTTTTACTAAGATATTATTGTTTTAAACATGCAATGGCAAATGGGCCCGCCGGCGGGCCCATGAAGGTTAAGAAGCATTTCAACTCACAGATGTTTCCTTGGAAAGCCCCATATGTAATAATCATCTTTTCCCGGGCTGCCAAGGTAGACTACTTTCAAGCAATGGCAGCACCTAGGACTAGTTAAATAGTGACTTTGTTATTGATAATATTTTTGCTAGGTACAATGATCTTGTTAAAAAATGTAGTCTTCAAAACTCAGATTTTTTTCTATTTCTTCAGGTTCATCACTTTATCCAAGCCCACTGCTCTGTGTTTCCACAATTGCTCTCTGAGTCACGTTTAGATTTAGTTCTGAGGGTCCCTTCACACCTTAAGGGATTTATTTAAAAAATATACAACCTGATCATGTCTTTCCAAAATGTATCAATAGAAAAGATCAAAACAGAATGGATAGGAGAGTTAGGAATCGACATATCTGAAGACACCTGGGATAGAGCTGTTGATCGAGTAAATGGGACTTCATCTTGTGCAAGACTCAATCTGATTCAAATGAAAGTTCTCCGTCGTATTCATTATAGTATAACAAAGTTTGCTAAACTGTACCCAAATATAGATGAAACATGTGACCGCTGCAATGCATCAAAGGGAGATCTAACCCATATGCTTTGGTCATGTCCTAAACTGAGACAATTTTGGTTTTCAGTCTGAGATTTTAAACTCAGCTTTTAAATTAAGAATTCACCCTAACCCAATTATGGCTCTGTTTGGAGTCAGCGGCGACGACTTCCAAATAGCTAAAAATAAAGAGAATGCCCTGGGTTTTGCCACATTAATAGCTAGAAGAAGAATTATCCTAGAGTGGAAATCACACAATCCACCTAATATGTCATCATGGCTTAGTGATCTAATGATGTTTCTAAAAACTGAAAGAATTAAATATTTTCTCAGGGGATTAACCAGAACATTTTACAAAACATGGGACCCTTTAATAAACTATTTTGAGAAGAATATACTCCTCCCTCTTTAAAGTAATTTGAGGACCATCCATCCACCTCACAGGTGTGGCATATAAAGATGCTGATTAGACAGCATGATTATTGCACAGGTGTGCCTTCGGCTGGCCACAATGAAAGGCCACTCTAAAATGTGCAGTTTTATCACACAGCACAATGCCACAGATGTTGAGTCAAAGTTGAGTTCATGTTGATTTAGTATCAGTTTTTCATTACAGTTAAATCTGGACACAGAGAAAGCATTTTGTTATTCATACTAGCTAATAGCTTGATCAGTCACACGGAAGTAATCAGAATCAATATGGACGGTGCGACCAAGACAATATTTCAAAATACATAGGCCTAATTGACTTTATGCACAGCTGCACTACTTCCTGAACTTAAGCCAGCTCCTTTATTTCCTGTCTTACATTATTGGACACACTGATTAATTCAGGTGTGCCTGACCTCAGTAGTCATAGCAACAATAATCAGACACACCTGGATTAATCAGTGTGTCCAATAATGTAAGACAGGAAATAAAGGAGCTGGCTTAAGTTCAGGAAGTAGTGCAGCTGTGCATAAAGTCAATTGAGTGTTGAATACCATGAACAGAGACATGATGTGAAAAACACTGCATTAGAATGGTATTATTACATAAAGAATGGGTATTAAATGGTAGCTCAGTGGTGTAACAGATTATAACATATACATTTTCAATCCAATAACGTTAACACCAGCTCAAAATTCAGTATGAATGTCAGTCAGCCTTAGTCAGCATAGTGCACAGCTTAAGCAATCATTATTTATTTATTCATTTGTTCATTTATTTTTTTAACATGTGTGCATTAAAAGTACCATTTCGGCAACGAGAACGTTTCTGAGCCAAATGAAGATAAAGATATGAGGCGCCACGTAGGATTTAAATCAAACTTCGCTTATCAATACATGCATAACACACGTGCATATACACCTATAAATTACTCGCATATACATGTATACTATTGGATGTTCAAAATACATCTATGAAATAAACGTGCACACTAATATGAAATTCATACCAATACATATTATGTTAGTAATGAATGCATATAAACTTGTGAATAACTTGCATATACATATAAACTTGACGCACGCATACACCTATAAATACTTGCATATACATATAAACTTCCATGCTTATACACCTATAAACACTCGCACATACATATACACTCGCTGCACGCAGACACACCTATACACACTCGCATTTACATATAAACTTACATGCAGACACACCTATAAACACTCGCACATACATATAAACTTCCATGCAGACACACCTATAAACACTCGCACATACATATAAACCCGATGCGCGCATACACATCCATTAAACACTCGCGCATACATACAAAATAAAACGTGGATGCATACTTTAGTTGTGTATATATGTAAATGCGAGTGATTTCATATGTGGATGTCCGTGAACTTTTCAGTGTATAAGGAAGTCATTTATTCTTCTTCTTCTTTTTGAGTTTTATGGCGGTTGGCAAACCAGCTAAAAGGTGCATTTACCGCCACCAACTGGACAGGAGTGTGAAGCGTCAACACAGGGGGCGGAGAGATATCACGCAACACCTGAAATAAAGCTTGCCACAAAGAACCTTTCTTTTTCTGTCTATGCAAAGAACCGGCGAAATTAATGATTATGCGTGAAACATTTGAATGGTTGATAAAGTTCAGAAATTGATAAAGTTGACGATGCAGACTCGCCATCTTCCCTGTATGAACGCGCCTAGAGAGAAATGCACACTTCATATGAAGTGTGAACGCGTCGGCGCCTCTGTGTCCTGGTTATATTGTCCACTATATTTGCTTCTTATTTATTAATCCAGGCAAATGTGTTGATGAAACATTGATTAAAATGAACATACAATTTATAAAAAAACTAAATAAACTTTAAAGAAAGGCTGTCTACAAAAGAAAACTTTAAGTAAGTGGTCAAAATTATGTCTGACCCATTCCAAATTTTTCCGAGAGCCTATATCTTATGATCCTATCTTACTCATCTCATGCGGTTCCCTTTTCATATAATCAACATAGATGAAATTAAAAAAAAAACATTATATTATTTAAACATAAATATGAAACGAATGTTTAAGTTTTTTAACTTATAAGCGTCACACCGCTCCGCTTTGCTCACATGCTCTGGTGTGTGTAGCCTATAGTAGCCTATACATGCATGTGTGTGGTGGTGTCACGTTTTCAGTGTGTTTAGTTCAGTTTTGTAATCTTGTTTCCCCCTGTCTTTGTGATTTTTGGTTTAGTCCTGTTAGTTTTTCCCGCTCCTCGTTTGTGTTCACTTTCTTCACCTGTGTTCAGTTAATTATCCCATTAGTCCCACTTCTACCAGAAAGACTCGGGAGAATAAATACTGTAACAATAAATACATTTATTGATAGCCCAGCAAGCAATTAAGTTCTTTGGCGTAGGCCCCGTCCATAGCTCGCAATCTGAGGGTCCGGACTCTGCATTTCCTGCCTGAAGACGAAGGCAGGGGCGCAGCCGACCCCCTGTGAGGTATAGGAAGGGACCATCCTGGTGGTGGTGGGGAGGATGGAGGGGAAGGGACCATCCTGGTGGTGGTGGGGAGGATGGAGGTGAAAGAAAGCGTCAGCATCTGCAAACTCAAACATGTGTAAGTACTGGTCTTTTATACCGCAAGTATTAGACACGATTGGATAGATGAGAAGGTAATAAGTGACGTAGCAATTGAGTCTTCCTGGCAGAACTTAACGCTAAAGCTTCCATTTCTTTTAAGCCCTGTGTTTTCCCTCAGTGTTTGTTGGTCGTCGTCCTTGTATGGTTGTGTTTTCCCTGAAGTTCCTGGAGTTTGTTATTTCGTTCCTGTATGTTTATAGAAGTTTATTTTGTTAAAAAATCAGCTATTTTTGGAAGTCCTCTTGTCCTCGTCTTCAGCTACCTGCACACAACCCTGACAGAACGACCAACCCTTAAAAGAAAAGAAAAAAAAAAGAAAAAGGAAGATGGAGATCTGGAAGCAAGCCGTTGTGGGAACCCGCCAAGCTGTGTTCTGTGGGACCCGTGGAGGCCGCAGTAGAGGCGGTGGTCGAGAGGAGTCCTGACACCACTCTCCACTCTGGCCTCTCTTCGATCCTGGGTTGGTGGTGTCCAGTCCAGCCAAGCCTTCGCCGCTGGTTCCATCCAGCACCAGGCCCTCTTCGCCGCTGGTTCCGTCCAGCACCAAGCCCTCTTCGCCGCTGGTTCCGTCCAGCACCAAGCCCTCTTCGCGCTGGTTCCGTCCAGCACCAAGCCCTCTTCGCCGCTGGTTCCGTCCAGCACCAAGCCCTCTTCGCCGCTGGTTCCGTCCAGCACCAAGCCCTCTTCGCCGCTGGTTCCGTCCAGCACCAAGCCCTCTTCGCCGCTGGTTCCGTCCAGCCCAGCCAAGCCCTCACCGCTGGTTCCGTCCAGCCCAGTCAAGCACTCTTCACCGCTGGTTCCGTCCAGCCAAGCCGATCCAGAGCCCGCTGATCCTGCGCCAGAGCCCGCTGATCCTGCGCCAGAGCCCGCTGATCCTGCGCCAGAGCCCGCTGATCCTGCGCCAGAGCTTCACGCCAGCCACGTCCAGCCAGAGCTTCACGCCAGCCACGTCCAGCCAGAGCTTCACGCCAGCCACGTCCAGCCAGAGCTTCACGCCAGCCACGTCCAGCCAGAGCTTCACGTCAGCCACGTCCAGCCAGAGACCGTCCAGCCCGAGACCGTCCAGCCAGCTCTGGAAGATACAGTGCTGATTACGGCGATCTTGTGTGTGTGGGCTACACACACAACGATCATGACCCATTCGTCCAGTCCAAAGCCCTCTTTGCCACTGGTCCCGTCCAGGCAAGAGCCTTCACAGCTGGTCCCGTCCAGCATAGAGCCCAGCTCCAAGCCCTCATTGCCACTGGTCCTGCCCAGTTCAAGGCCTTCATCGCTGATCCCACCCAGCCTCCCTCTCCCACCTCCGCTGTTGGTGTCTTCATGCTCTACTGTTTTGCCTCTACTGAGCCCTGTTGACCCTGCTGCCCATCCACAGCTACCCGCCAGTGTTGCTGTGGAGCCGCCTCCGGGACTCCAGGCCTCAGCATCGCCCTGGTCAGTGGATCCCCTGTCCTCGCCTCAATCCCCTGAACCTCTGACTCCACCTTGGTCCTCCGACCCTGCAGCTTCTCTTCGGCTCATTGTGCCCTCACCTCCGCCGGGTCTTGTCAGCCCTATAGCTCCACCAGGCTCACTCCTCCTTCCTTCCTTGCATTGGTCAGCTGTCACCCTGGTTCCACCTCAGGACTCCGTGCTGCCGGCTGCGCCTCTGCCCTGCATCCCTTCTGCTCCACCGGGCTCCATCTTCCCTCCTGCTCCTCAGTCGTCCTCCCTTGCACTGGTTACGCCACGGGCTTCCATAGCCCCTTCTCAGCCTCGGTCCCATGAGCCTGCAGATCCGCCTTGGCCCTCCAGACCTGTGGTGTCGCCTCGGCTTGGGGTCTCTCCGGCTCAGTTGGGGATCCCTTGAACTCCTGCTAGGCATTCGCCACCGTGGCCACCTGAAGGGTCTTCGCCACCGTGGCCGCCCGAAAGGTTCTCACCGCCATGGCTGCCCGAAGGGTCCTCACCGCCATGGCCACCCGAGGGTCCGACAGCTCCGCCCTGGACGCCCGAGGGTCCGACAGTTCCGCCGTGGCCACGCCCACAGCCAGCTCCACCGTGGCCACGCCCACAGCCTGCTCTGCCAGGGCCACGCCCTCAGCCTGCTCCATCATGGACACGCCCACAGCCTGCTCCTCCATGGCCACGCCCATAGCCCGTTCCACCCCGGTTCCCCTAGCTACCAGCTCCGCCCTGGAGGCTTCCCGTCCCTGCACCACCATGCCCTTGTCAGCCTCCAGGGCGCCCACCCTCCCACCCCTTTGGATGTTATACGGCGCGAGGACGCGCCTTCGGGGAGGGGGAGGTTCTGTCACGTTTTCAGTGTGTTTAGTTCAGTTTTGTAATCTTGTTTCCCCCTGTCTTTGTGATTTTTGGTTTAGTCCTGTTAGTTTTTCCCGCTCCTCGTTTGTGTTCACTTTCTTCACCTGTGTTCAGTTAATTATCCCATTAGTCCCAGTTCTTTTAAGCCCTGTGTTTTCCCTCAGTGTTTGTTGGTCGTCGTCCTTGTATGGTTGTGTTTTCCCTGAAGTTCCTGGAGTTTGTTATTTCGTTCCTGTATGTTTATAAAAGTTTATTTTGTAAATAAATCAGCTATTTTTGGAAGTCCTCTTGTCCTCGTCTTCAGCTACCTGCACACAACCCTGACAGGTGGAGGGCTGCGATTTTCAAATAATAATCACATATGTAATTAATAATTATTCATACATGTTTGGATTAGATCAGCACTTAAGGGACTTGAAATTGAGCAAAGAGACAGCACATCAATCAAATTAATATATAATTAATTTAATAGAGGCATGACTACTTATGTATTTACTACGGTTACACGGGATATATATGTATTTACAAACACATAGACATCAATGAACAATACAAAAAGACATCAATGAACGAGAAATGCGTAAAGTTTGGACAATGGATAACTTACACGCGTGAGCGAGTAAGAGAGAGAGAGAGAGAGAGAGAGAAAGGGAGGAAAGAGAGAACATTGGCAGGATTGCTCCTAAGACATTCACCTCTCCGATTACAACACGAAACATCATCTTAAAGCTTCTTAGAAGCTCTATAAAGAGATTATACTTGCACAAGTTATGTTATGGTCTCTCTGTGTCGAGGCATTCCTGTACGGCCCTGTCTGGCCGCATGCGTGAACGGAGTCCTTCGTGTGGAAGCGTCACGTGGTGCTGCTTGGCGCGCGTGTTGAACAGAGGTTTAAAGTCTTGGAGGTAACATTACCAAAGAAAATAGATCGGCTAAGTTCGCCTCCTTTGGGGAGGTGAACTTGGTAGGACACTTAAGAAAAAGACGAAACTTTTAGACGAAACAAAAGAGCAAAAAGGGATTTCCTGAGGGGAAATCGAGTCAACGACTACATTGTTCAGCAGACGAGGAGACCAGCGGAGTAAGAGAGGGCTTTAGCCTGCGGTTTGTCCTTTTGAAGACCTGACGTTTCCGCCTTCTTTTGGAAGAGGGTCCAATCAGGAGCTGTCCCTTTGGAGGGAGGTTTTATGACCCTTTGTGTTATAACCAGGCATTTAAATCACTAGTTTCATTGGGTGTTTAAGAGAAGAATCTTCACAATTCTTATAATACTAATGTGTCACAAAGTTTAGCAAAATGTAATGTCAATTAACAAATGGGGAACGAAGATTGGAGTTTATCGAGACCAAACTTGCCACAAATGGATTTGGTTAAACATTAGTTGGCAAAGTTTGAAACATTATCCCATTAGAGTTGTCGAGAAACATAGACCAAACCACAGAAAGGCAACTCATGAAATAGGGAACTTAGATACATCGTTCATACAATTCTCAAGTGGATGTATAATAGCATATATATATGAATACAGGATTCATTTCTCCTCCTTGGTTAGAATTCAGAGAGAGCCACAGTTCTGTGAACATTCCTTTGGGTCGTAAACGCTGTTAACTAAGAACACCAGTGATGATAGTTTTGGTCTCTTTTCACTCCAAAGATGGAAAACATAGTAAACTATATTTTACTGGATATTACTGTACGTATTCTGATTGATCACACCGAAAGCATTCGGGAGGTGTCCAGAACTATGTGTATAAGTTATGGAAATAGACAGTTATATTTAAAATGCATAATGAAGGTATTTATAATTCACTTTAAGCTACGATAGAATCACAGTCATTCCAATGTGACATGGGCAACTGGACACACATAAAAACACATCAAATATATCTGGTTAAATGTCTTTTAAAAAAAGAGAAGTTTCTTTCTCTTTAGAATCACCTTCTTTGGGACATTCCAGTCTGTCATAAAAATGTCTCGTAACTGGACACCACGCTCTGTCCTGAGTGTGGTCTTCACTTGTGGGGGATGCGTGTGTGTGTGCGTGTGTGTGTGTGTGTGTGTGTGTGTAAATTTACATTCCAGGCTTTTTGGGTCTTTAGCAGGATGTATTTAGTTATTCAGATTCACCCTTTTAGCCCAGTCCTTACACATAATACCCATCGATCTTCGAATATTAGCTGTGCTTGAAAATTTCGTTTTGTATAAATTGTATCTTCATTTTAATCAATGTTTCATCAACAAATTTGCCTGGATTAATAAATAAGAAGCAAATATAGTTGACAAAATAGGCTAATCAGGACACAGAGGCGCCGGCGTGTTCACACTTCATATGAGCATTTCTCTAGGCGCGTTCACTAGAGCGAAGATGCCGAGTCTGCATCGATTTCTGAACTTTATCAACCATTCAAATGTTTCATACATAATCATTACTTTCGCCGGTTCTTTGCATAGACAGTAAAAGAAAGGTTCTTTGTGGCAAGCTTTATTTCAGGTGTTGCGTGATATCTCTCCGCCCCCTGTTGACGCTTCACATTCCTGTCCAGTTGGTGGCGGTAAATGCACCTTTTAGCTGGTTTGCCAACCGCCATAAAACTCCAAAAGAAGAAGAAGAAGAAATGACTTCCTTTTACACTGAAATGACTTCCTTTTACACTGAAAAGTTCACGCACATCCACATATGAAATCACTCGCATATACACAACTAAAGCATGCATCCACGTTTTATTTTGTATGTATGCGCAAGTGTTTTATGGATGCGTATGCGCGCATCGGGTTTATATGTATGTGCGAGTGTTTATAGGTGTCTGCATGGAAGTTTATATGTATGTACGAGTGTTTGTAGGTGTGTCTGCATGGAAGTTTATATGTATATGCGAGTGTGTATAGGTGTGTCTGCGTGCAGCGAGTGTTTATAGGTGTATATGCATGGAAGTTTATATGTATATGCGAGTATTTATAGGTGTATGCGTGCGTCAAGTTTAAATGTATATGCAAGTTATTCACAAGTTTATATGCATTCATTACTAACATAATATGTATTAGTATGAATTTCATATTAGTGTGCACGTGTATTTCATATATGTATCTTGAACATCCAATAGTATACATGTATATGCGAGTAATTTATAGGTGTATATGCTCGTGTGTTATGCATGTATTGATAAGTGAAGTTTGATTTAAATCCTACGTGGCGCCTCATATAAAGATGTGTTCTGATGACTGGCGTGTTTATTGAACCAATCAGATAAGAGTAAAACGAGTGTCAGCGAGAAGCTCATTTGATTGGCTACATGATGAAGGTGGACCCACCCTCCTCTTCGCGCTTGCAAAACTCAGTGAGTGAGAGAATCGTGCCAAAACTGTAAGCGCAGGTAAAAGAAAGACGCAACTGTACAAATTGGGTTATTTCTGGAACTTTTTTGCCCTATGCACACAACAAGTCATTTAGACATTTGCAACAGTTAATTTTTTTACACAAAGTTTGATTTTATGCAATTCATCTGTTTTGCAGTTCCTGCCTCTGTTGTTTTGGCTTGCAAATTGCTGTTCACAAAATTGGTGCATTTGTGCACAAAAAAATGTGCCAAACGTGTAAGCGCGGAAAAATGAAAGTCAGAAGAATACAGATCCTATTTATTTTGCGTTAGCATGAAGCTGCAGCTTCAAAATACATGAATTAAACTTACGAATAACAGTTAATGCTGCAAATATTTTTTTCTTACACTTGAAAGGTGATTTACATTTTTACAAATGTAATTTACGCTTGCAATCTTATGTACAATTTCACAAATCATACCGTGCACATGCGATTCTTTATGGCATCATATTACCTTCATACATTACACTCTATTCAACACAAACAGGGCTATCATAATATGTGAGCAACATGTATGTACATGTTTCTGAAATAAGGCCACAAAACACATAGCCTACTAAATATGTGTACACAAGACTTTTGACTAATGGATGTTGTAGCCTAGAGTTCTTGCTTCAAAATGATGTGGAAATCATCCTGCCTACTCATTTACATAAAACAATACATTGATTTAAATTTTGTACGACAATTTTTATTTTGAAAGGCAATATGCGTTGGAGAGTAAATGGTCATAAATAATGCCGTGATTCACACCTGAGAAGACAATGACCCGCATAATGAGCCATATATATATATATATATATATATATATATATATGTTTGCATATCAAATTGCATTTGAGTTCTCATATTTAGTCCCTCCTCTCTGGCCGTTGTTTTCCTGTTTGCTTCTGACTCTGGTCTACTGAGAGGTCATGCAGCAGTTACTCTTTTCTCTTTACCTTTGGTAGTTTTTGAAGGTCTAAGTCTGTAAGTATTTCTGTAGGAAGTATATATACGTTGCTATAGTCTATGTGTATTGTCCGTTTTAGCATAATATGGATGTTGTATTAATAGATGCTAATCGCAATTAGCATTTCTCCATAGACATCCATGTTAATGTTAGCTTAAATGCTTAGTCCTGCAAGTCTCATTATAATGGCTAATTTTTCTTATGGGATAGCTATGTATGTTAGACTTGAGTCGCTTATTAATGTATGTATATATGGGCAGTTTGTAATGCCATATTATTATGGGTCTTTATTTCATGGATCTTATGTTAGCTATCTGCTACGCTAACCTGTAAAAGCAAGAGCAGAATAATATATATGTTGCTTTTAATTTATTTCAAATATAGTTAACATAATAAAGTATTGGTATCATCATATTGATTTACCATTGTCCTATAAGGGAAGAATAAACGCCACAAACAAATGCGTTCCTACCTGTGAAGAGGCTGCAGACTTATCAACCATGGGAAACAGTACAAATGTTCTCATACACACTGTGGGAACAAACAAACAATTTTCCCGCACGCCACTCGGCATGCGGAACCGGAAAGGAAAGGGAGTAGCTCTGTGATCATAGACTGTAAAAAAATATGGACGTAGTGTCCGTGACGTCACCCGTAGGTTTCTGAAGAGCCTTTTTGAAGCCTAAAGTGGGCGGGGCCGGCCGTCGCCATCTTGGCAGCGCGTCACCTCTCGTCACTACTGGATAACAGAAAATGGGCAAAAAGGCAGGACGTGGGTGGAGCTACTGGCCTCGTGTTAAAGTGACAGCTGATTGAAGAATTAAAGCCAATAGTTTAGTTCATGTTTTTGCCCTTCGAAACATTATAATACGTAACTAAAATTGAGACTGTGTATCGTGATGTATTATTATTCTGCTATAAAAATTCATTATCATGCAGTAACTTACAATATTGCTCTGAGCTTGTGCGTGTGACAGTGATTCATGCGCATACATGTCAGTCAGCAGGGCATCGCACGTCAAGTTCGTAAAGAGCTTTGTTCAGTCCATTTTAAAATCTGATTTTGGCCGCCTCTCAATTTCTCAAATGGGTTAAACCAAATATATTACCTCAGAAGTACCGGTAAATGCACTAGAAATCCGCGCTCATTCAAGGGTGTGCATCTACGTAACTGCATGGATGGAGAGAAAGCACTGACACCTGCAGGATTTCATCTGACGGTACTTTTTATTTAACACTAAAAAGTTAAATAAGCATATCTGTTCCGTGAGAGCAACAGTACCGCATAACGAGTGTGGTCTCTATATCTATAGATTTTTTTAGCAAGTAAATTGTCAGACATCCATTAATGTTAGTGCATGCGAGGAAAACAACTGGAAATACAGCGCTGGTTGTTCTCTCCATACTCGACAACGGAGGAATCCAACGGCGTGGGCGAAGGTATAATGCGTGTATTAATTGTATGAAATAATCCCGAAAAAAGCACAAACACGACAGAGATGGCAAGTACAGCAGCTACTGGAATAAGCTGAGAGTGACGCCAACAGACAGCAGACAAACGGCCGCAATCCACCTGTCACTCAAGTGGCCACGCCCTTAATTGCGCAGGCTTAATATAATTTAAACGGATGAGTTGTAAAAAAAAGTCACCCCCCTCACAGTTGTCATGAAGGGCAAAATAAGCTATAAAGACCAGAACCAAGGCTGCTGAGCTGACAGTTGTGCAGAAAACCATCATTGACACCCTCCACAAGGAGGGAAAGCCTCAAGGTAATTGCAAAAGAAGTTGGATGTTCTCAAAGTGCTGTATCAAGGCACATTAATAGAAAGTTAAGTGGAAGGGAAAAAGTGTGGAAGAAAAAGGTGCACAAGCAGCATGTCACAATACCACACACAGGAAACGGGGATAGATCCAAAAGCAGTTTAATGGGTGTCCGTAATCATAAACCAGTCCAGGCAAGGGTCAAAATCCATACAAGCAATCCATAAACGAGAAACAAAACAAGAACAGGCAAGAACTCAGAAGTGGTGTGACGAATAACAAGGACTCCGTAACAAACACTAAACAGGCAGGGTATTTATACACACCGAAACTAACAATCATGATGGGGAACAGCTGAGTGCAATGAACAGTGATGAGCGCAGACAAGGATTGTGGGGAATGCAGTTCCTAATGTGAATGACACTGTGGGGGAAGAGGACTGTTGTGAATTCTCTCCCTTTAAGTGTTAAGTTGACTGTGTGTGACGTTTTAAGTTGCGTTGTACGCAAATAACGTAGCGCAGCGTTCTCAGTACGCACGGACTCAGTGTAATTGCCTATTCACTAAGCTACTTAAGTTGAGCGATCATATCGCGTGAACACATTCACATGTTCAGTGTTTATGTGCAAGATAAAGTTCGTGACAAAAAACTACCTCAAGTACACTATTATGTATGGTCACTCTTGTGCAATAAACAGCTAAACTCTATCTGATGACTCCGACTCCCTGACCAGAGTTCTGCAGCGGTCAATAATATAATCCACCAGTTTTCAGTGGGGCAATCCCCAACAAGGACCTCTAGTGGAAACCAGGGAACATAAACCAAAACTGTGACATAACCCCCCCTCTACGGAGCGGCTACCAGACGCTCCAAGACGTGGAACCAAACAAAACAAGAGTCCAGGTGGGAGGTGGAATGGTGGAGGCTCAGGGGGCGGATTGGGGGGCCAGGTCCATGAAGGGGAACAGGAACAGGGGTGATGACTTAGCTGGTGGCCAGGGCGAAGCAGACAGTTCATCGAACGACCAAGGCGAAGCAGACGACCCATTGGGCGGCCAGGGCGGAAAACTTCCCTCAGCCGGCCAGGGCGGATCCGACTGTGCAGGCGGCCCGGGACGGGGCAGGCCCTTCGGGCGGCCATGGCGGAGACGACCAGGGCGAAGACGACCACTCAGGCGACCACGGCGGAGACGACCACTCAGGCGGCCACGGCGGAGACCTTCCCTCAGGTGGCCAGGGCGGATCCGGCTGTGCAGGCGGCCGGGACGGGGCAGGCCCTTCGGGCGGCCATGGCGGAGATGACCAGGGCGAAGATGATCACTCGGGCGGCCACGGCACAGGAACAGAACCTGGCTCAGGAACAGGCACAGGAACAGGCACAGGAACCGTCACAGGAACCGTCACACACCTTAGGTCGGCGGCGGCCACCTTGTCCGGAGCCACTGGCTCAGCAGACGTGACGTGAACAGTCTCTGGATCAGCAGACGTGTCAGGTCGCTGGGGTGGAGCCGGAAGGGCGAGGCGCTGGGGCGGTGCCGGCAGGGCGAGGCGGCGTCGGAAGGGCGAGGCGGTGGAGCGGTGCTGGCAGGGCGAGGTGCTGGGGCGATGCCGACAGGGTGATACCCTTGGGGACGGCCTCCAGGCCCTGTGGAATAGAAGATGTCCTCTTCCTCCTCCTCCGCTTACGAGAGTGCGGCAGTGTAGCAGTCTCTTAGGCCCCCACTGGGGGTGTAACAGGGAGAATGGACAGCTCTAACGGACAGCTCAACAACCGAAGTCGGGTCCTCCCGGACCACCGGACTTGAGACCCCCGAAGTCGGGTCCTCCCGGACCACCAGACTTGAGACCCCCGAAGTTGGGCCCTCCCGGACCACTGGACCTGAGACCCCAGAAATCGGCTCCTCCCGGACCTCCAGACTTGAGACCCCCGAAGTCGGGTCCTCCCGGACCACCAGACTTGAGCCCCCCGAAGTCTGGTCCTCGTGAACGACAGCTGGCTGCTCAGGGACGGCCTCCGGAATGATAACGGGCTGCTCGGGGACATTCTCCAGGTCTTGAGAGACGGTGGACGAATGCTTCCTCCTCCTCCTCCTCCGTTTCTGAAGGCGAGACGACGGCATCAAGCTTTCCACCGCTGGGAGCGCTGCAGCGTCCTCGGCCACCTCTGCAGGTGCTACAGTCTCTTGCAGTGGCATGGCGGCCATCTTGCCTGGAGAGACCGACGTAGCTGGTGTTTGGATTGTCAGGAAAAGGCCATTCAAATGTGTGGAGGAGCTTCACAAGGAGTGGATTGAGGCTGGAGGTACTGCATCAAGAGCCACCACACACAGACGGGTCCATGGGCTTCAAATGCCATATTCCTCTTGTCAAGCCACTCCTGAACAACAAACAACGTCAGAAGCGTCTTACCTGGGCTAAAGAAAAAAATAACTGGTCTGTTGCTCAGTGGTCCAAAGTCCTCTTTTCTGATGAGAGCAAATTTTGCATCTCTTTTGGAAACCAAGGTCCCAGAGTCTGGAGGAAGAATGGAGAGGCACACAATCTGAGATGCTTGAAGTCCAGTGTGAAGTTTCCACAGTCTGTGTTGGTTTGGGGAGCCATGTCATCAGCTGGTGTTGGTCCACTGTGCTTTATTAAGTCCAGAGTAAACGCAGCTGTCTACCAGGACATTTTAGAGCACTTCATGCTTCCTTCAGCAGACAAGCTTTATGGAGATGCTGACTTCATTTTCCAGCAGGACTTGGCACCTGCCCACACTGCCAAAAGTACCAAAACCTGGTTCAATGACCATGGGCTTACTGTACTTGATTGGCCAGCAAACTCGCCTGACCTGAACCCCATAGAGAATCTATTGGGCATTGCCAAGAGAAAGATGAGAGACATGAGACCGAACAATGCAGAAGAGCTAAAGGCCACTTTTGAAGCATCCTGATCTTCCATAACACCTCAGCAGTGCCACAAGCTGATCGCATCCATGCCACGCCGCATTGAGGCAGTAATTCATGCAAAAGGGGCCCAAACCAAGTATTGAGTATATATGCATGATTATACTTTTCAGAGGGCCGACATTTCTGTATTTAAAATCCTTTTTGTAATATTCTAATTTTCTGAGATTTTGAATTTGGGGTTTTCATAAGCTGTAAGCCATAATCATCAAAATTATATAAAATAAAGGCTTGAAATATCTCACTTTGCATGTAATGAGTCTATATAATATATTAGTTTCACCTTTTAAGTTGAATTACTAAAATAAAAATCTACTTTTGCACGATATTCAAATTTTTCGAGTTTCACCTGTAACCCTTACAAACTTATAAGCATGTAAGCATGGATAAGCAAACCCTTATAAGGGCAAGCAAACCCTATAAGCATGGATTTTAACCCTCTGGGGTCGGCGGTCGCGCCGAGGCGACCAGCTCGCCTTTTTTCTTATCAGTGCAAAAGACACTCAAATAACTCATTTTTGTCATACAGGCAAATGTTATACATCATTCAAAACTGTTAAATGTCTTCTTTTATTTGTGTACACTAATAATAAAAACAAAATGTTGTGTTTTTCGTAAAATAAAGAAAATAAACATCATGCGCGTTCTGCCATCTCTTTCAATGTCAAGTAAATTTCAGGGTAAATTTAAATTTAAAGGCACACTATGCAAGAATTGTACCTTAATATAACAGCTTCAAAGTCATTTCGGTGGTAAACAAACTCACAGTAGGGCGAATCATCCTGGTAGTAAAGCTTGGGGGGGACGCCGCTGTAAAAACCAGCAATGCAAGTTTGAGAGGAGCGCCCCGACAAATCTCGCGAGAATAACGACATGCTTTACGGCAACGACGTCACACACATCAACAACAATATATGAAGCACGAAGACACTTGCGTGCATTTCAGACGTGATACTCGACGATGGAAAAAGCAAAGAAAACACGGTCGGAAGAGACTAGGAAAAGGAAAAGAGAATCTGACCGCGTGAGGAACTGGAAAAGAGTCCCTGATTTGCCCTCGCTATGTGTGTGCGTGTTGTGTGAGTGAGCGCGGCTGATCAGCGCGGCTGATGAGCTGATCAGCGCCAGCTGTTTTGAATGAGGATGTCCTATATATTGTTTTTTTTACCTCGTCCTGTCTATGTCAGATGGTAGTTGAGGCTACCAGGGTTCTACTCACCGTGTTCTCCTGCATTCCACTCCTGTACCCATGCAGTGGTTTCCTGAGATTTTCCCGGAGGAATTTCTACCTGTTCCTGCATATGTGTCTGCCCACTGCGTCCCTGTTTTTCCGAGCCTGAGTCTTCTTCTGCCTGCTTCCATTTTGACCCACACGGCCATCTACTATTGTGCTCAATAAATTACTGTTTACTCGCAACTGAATCCTTTGACTATTTCCTTCAGAGTTGTGACAGTCCCACTCGGTCGGGCTTTCACTAGTTGGCGCGAGCTAAAAAGCAGCACTTGATGCAACAGCGATGCTGACCTGGCTATCTTGTTGATAGACTAGTAAATAAATCTCTTATTTCTAAACTTGTTTGCGTTCTATGTTGTTGCGCTTGCTTGTAGTATGTCATTTTTTTACGATGCTGTTCATTCATCCATTGTTGATAATTAGACCTGTCCAGTAATTTCCACATATGTCTAGCTAACTATTTACGACAGTGCAAGTATTCCACAGCGACTATAGGGGTCGCTGTTTGACAAAAACACAATTTCTGCATGGTGTGGCTTTAAACTTCTAAAACGCAACGGAAAATGATCTGTAACTCAGCAAATGCTTGCCACACATACATGAAACATGTGTCTTTACAAAGCTTGACGTCTCTATTTTTAAATGCTGTAAATCATGTCAAAAACAAAAATTGTCTGTTTAAGTAATCTGTAAGAAAGCAACAGCATGTACAGTTAATCCAGACCGTGCTCATTAGCTCTAATGTTACCACACCCACGCCTGCAAGAGCAATTGATATACAAATTATCCACGTGAAGGAACGCAGACCTGTAAATGCCCTCCTGACTTCTGAACAAAGCATTAGACTTCATTAGTCCTCTGATTTTAATTGAGTTTGGAAGACTGTGTTAGTGCTGTGCTGTGTTTATCTTGGATTTACCTCAGCAGAATTAGAAGAACACGATTTGATTATGAGAAAGATTTTTAGGTAAGACATCTCCACTCATAATAGTAAGCATGTTATTGTTGCATAAACTTTACATTATAGCAACTAGTTAAACTTCTGCCAGACTAAAATGTATGTATGTATATATATAGACAGAAACATGTTGAAATATGAACTATAGACAGGTAGGCAACCTTTCAATGCTAAATATATATACATGTACGACACAAGGATGTTATGTTCGATAATAAAACACAGCATTATAAGTGTAATGAGACTTTAGCCATTAAAATGTCACAAGTAACAGAAATAAGCACAAATGTCAGAGTATGTCAGAACACCTCCAGGGCCCAGAAAACACTTCAGACCCCAGAGGGTTGACAAAAGGTGAAATCCCTTGCTATAGGGCCACCACTGAAAGTGTCTCATGTGCAATCCAAATCTCAAACCAAAGTACCTCAGATGAGCGAGGAAGACATCTCGATGTCAGACCGCCATCTCCTCTGACTGGGCTAATATTCAACAGTCGTCTATATAATTTAGCACACGAATGCCCTGGAGTCGCAAGGGAGCCAGAGCTGCATTCTTGCACTTGATGAAGGTGAGAGGAGACAAGGCTAGGCAAAAATGGAAGAACCCGACACTGGTAGGCTTCGCCCTTGGAAACAAATTGCATTTGATTGCATTTGAGACACTACAAGCTTCAGCATCAACATCTTGAACCTGGAAGTCCGCAGAGTACGGTTCTATTACTGTTAATCAAAATTTTTGAGATTTTGAGATATTTTAATATTTCAGGATGTTCGTAAATTATAGAGTTCTCCTGTTGTGTGTAAAGTACACTGCTGGACATTATTTTACACCAGTTACATAAACAAGTGTGAGTGTGTTTCAGTCCATAGAAAGGCCTCAGGCATTCCCTCTACACAATCCTCTGACATATGTGATGTATGACATCAGCAGTGTCATGATGATGCTCATGGTAATGAATTCATATTGCAAGTAGACTCCACACACATCATACTCTGACAGACCAGCATATGTGCCTTTACTGCCTTGGGTGCCATGGGCTAAGAGTGAATAGGAACAGCCTGGACAGAAACAAAAAGGTTTATGCCTGAAGTATAACTATCCAGATGTGGTGTGGTGATTCCAGCCTCAGCGTCCCAGAGACGAGAGTAAGCCAGAGCAACTAGCCAAAGAAAAGTGTGAAAAAGCCAAAGAAAAGTGTGAAAAGTGGGGAGTCTTAAAGCCCTTCTAAATTTAGAATAGTGTAAAAGCACACTACCATTTAAAAGTTTGGTGTCAGTGAGTTTTAATTGACATTAATATTTTATTATCCAGCAAGGATGCATTCATTTGATCAAAGGTGACAGTAAAGACAATAATAATGTTACAAAATATTCCTATTTCAAATTAATGCTATTCTTTTGAACTTTCTATTCATCAAAAAACCATGAAAAAAATGGTTTCCAGAAAAATATTAAGCAGCACAACTGTTTTCAACATTGATAATACTAATAAATGTTTCATGAGCAGCAAATCACCATATTAGAATGATTTCTGAAGGATCATGTGACACTAAAGACTGTTTACATGTAAAAAATACATATTAAAACAGTTATTTAAAATGTAACAATATTTCACAGTACTACTGTTTTAACTGTATTTTTTTATTAAATAAATGCAGCCTTGGTGAGCATAAGCAACTTCCTTAAAAAAAAACTTGTTTTTTTAAATCTCTCAAACTTTTGAATAGTAGTGAATATCCTTGTTGTTTTTCTTCTAACCTTCCAATGACCTTGAGAAAGAAAGAAAAAAACGGATGGAAGGTTTAAGTTTCCTTATTTGTCCTTCTGTTTGGCACAGAGCCGATCCTCTCTATACGCACATTCCGCAAGCTGCGTAGGGCCCCGCAAATTACTCAAGGCCCCGCCTCCCCTTCGTGTCAAAGCGCGTCAATCAAAGTTTACAACATCGATGAGATAATTAAGCGGAACTATCCTTCTGGTCACGAAAAGAGAGACAGAGAAAAACACCATGTGAGTAAATTTCGGGAACAGCGATCAGGCAGACTTGTGTTCTCTCCTCTCCAAGTTTGATGTCAGCAAAGAACAGTAAAGTTAAGTTGATGTGCATCTCTCTCTATCTGTCTGTCTAACCAGCCTGATCTCATGAAAGTGCGTATCTATACCACAAATTTAATTTCTTATGCCATTTATACGCCAAAAATAGTTTTTGCGTGCATATGATAGGCCTACGCAGTTTTCGCGTGCATATGATACGCATTTTTGCCGTATAAATAGCACGATAAATTTAATTTGTGGTATAGGGACGTCCCGCGTGACGTCACGCCATTTGGAGCAGCCATCTTGACGGTATAGAAAATGCTAAACCGCCGGTGATAATACAGCTCGTCGCGAAATATTCCTATCATGCCCGAGCGATGCTGTGCATTTGGATGCAATCAGATACGTGATCATACAAAAGGAATATCTTTATACCGTATCCCAAAAGAAACAAAACGGAGAAAAGTGGTTGGCGGCAATTAACAGGCAAAACGCATACATACATTCCTAGATCAGTTAATTCGTTAGGCCTATTATCACATTACATTCTTTCGTTTTCAAATACCAAAAGCTGATCTTGTATTTTATTTGACACTTCTTATAAATCGTTAGAAACACAGGTTGAGACAGTCTCAATGACAGTTTATCATACTACAGTGACAGTCTGTGATTGTATAAAAAAGTATATATAGGCTATTTCGTTTTTCTTGGATCAAACTAGATTAAACAAATTCATTAAAGATACACTTAATTAGGGTGACCAACAGTCCTGTTTTCCCAGGACATGTCCTGTTTTTACGTCCTGTCCTGGCTGTTTTTTATAAAGTGATGAAAATGTCCTGGTTTTTAAAAAATTGCTTGGAAAGATCAGCTCTACAGCAAAATATAGATGGGCAAACAAGGACGAGGAAGAAAAACAGGATAAAGAGGAAGAAAACTAAAGATATAAATACATTTTGTTAGTTCGTTTTTGTAAGTTTGCGAGAGCTATTTTTGTTCAATTTGGAGGTATTTCTTTTAGTTATTTATATATTTATTTTTCTAATACAGAAGAGACATTATTTCTATCATTATTTCATTGATTATTTTTTAAACCTGTCATAATAAAACATGTTGAGTAACCTCTGAGAAGCCTATCTTAATGTGTGTCTTGTAATATAACAATTTTCTATCCATACAGAGGAGGCTACTTTAAATGTATTAATTAATAAGGCATCTTTGAGTAAATTTCGAGTGTCATTTGAGTAGCCTATCTGTTTGCCGGGCCGAGTGTCCTGTTTTTTGGTAATCAAAATATGCACTTAATCTTGTTGGTGATTTTGTTTTGTGTTTTCCCCTGTAAACTCAGTTAAAAAATTGTAGGTACTATAATTTGATAAAAAAAAAAAAAAATTGACCAACCTTTGCGGTGATGATTGAAAAATCATTTTCTTTTAATGAAGCTCCGGTGTAGCGTGATGGGAAGTGAACAAGGTAGCTGTAATGTCACCGAACTCAATGTCAGGAAGTTTTTCTACACATTTAATGCCTGTAAAAAGAACTTGTGGTGCTTCATATGGATATATGATTCCTAATTCCTTTATCTTCCTCTTGTATATTTATTTTTGTGATGCTAAAAATAAGTGTGATGACATGACGTGGTGGGGGAAAAAATCGATTCTGTTCAGTATCGAGATATTTTGTACCATGATTTTGCGCATGCAATTATATCAATACTGTAGCGCAAAGTATTTCAATATTTAGGCTAATTATACTAATAATTATATTATTAGTATATTAATATACTAATAATTATATTATTAGTATAAAATACTAATAATATATATTACCCACGGCAATGGATCTATGAGTAGCCGACGGATGTATTCCGTCAAAATGGCTGACAAGCGGCTAGGGGTCACGTGACTGGGAGATCCCTATAGATACGCACTTTCATGACATTACGTTTGATAATACAAAGGGCAATGGTGTTTGTTCATAAACTCCAGCTCGTAAAAGATAACCGCGTAGCGCGTTAACATGAGTTCTTATGCGCGTGCACGAAATGAAACGCGCACTTTCCAGTAAAGCATCTATGGGGACCAGTTACCAGTACAATATGGGCATGATGGCACTCCTCATTAGGCACTCATACTTTTCAAACAGATTATCTAGTCTCCCAGTCAGTTTAGTTACAACTCTGCAATAAAGCAAGATGGAAAGCGATCTATTGACATTTACTATATTGCATTTAAAATGTTGATTGGCTGGACATACTGGTCAATATGGATGCACATCCCTCAGTAAATAATAACCATCAAGTATCAATTATTGCTTTTATCATTTAAAACACAGTGACATGCAATGGCAAGCCATTTTAGCTTTAATTAATTCACAGGATGCATTTTTTATTTCAATAATTAAATTTGTACTATTTTAAAATATTAATTATTGATATTAATATAAAAGATGTCTATTTCTGATATCAGGAATTACATTTTCGTTAGTACTAACTAAAAGAGGGAGGATTGTAGTGGGGGTTCTGGGGTGTCAGGTGTGACTGTGTGGCAATGGCAAATGGTTTACATGGCTCTTGGGTCAGGTAGGAGGGCCCCTTAACAGATTTTTGCTTAGGGCCCCAGGGAGGTCAGGATCGGCTCTGGTTTGGCATCATAGATTCAATGAAATGGAAATGGCCCATGGACATGAAAATCTACTTCAGCTTACTTTCAAAACCACTTTCTCCTACTTTGATAAAACTCATCTATATTTTACAAAAGTATTTTTTTTTCTTTTTTTGTGCCCAATGGTTATGACAATGAAATGTGATAAACACATACAATACAGCAGGAGTCTCAGACTTAATTTACATGGGGGCCACTTTCCAGGTTGTTGTTCTCAGGGCCAGTTGAACAACAAATAACACAAATAAAAGTGTCTTTGCAACAATTTATTTTAAAGAGGCCATTATATGCCCTTTTACAAAGTCTTTGTTTTTTGGGGTCTACTAGGTTTTCATGCTTGAATGTTAAAAAAACACATTATTTTACATATTTAACATTGTTGCAGCACCTCACTTCCCAGTCTGTCAATAACACTATTTAGTTCCTGTCACTATGAAAATTGGTCGACAGGATCAGTGTGTTTTGATTGATCAACCGGTTCGAGCATGTTTCAGAAATCAGTCAAGTCCATTACCATAACCACAAGTTTCAACACACTAACGCAAGTCAACCAGGCCTCGCCCCTTTTTTTGAGTATGCCTTGAGCGGGAACTATTTAAAAGAGGAATAATGTGACGTGTACATTCCCGGAAGAAAAGTCAAGACTACAATTGAGGCATTTCAGGGAGTACAGAAACAATTCTTACTCAAATAGAGAATAACTTACCTATTTATCTACTTTTAATTTATTTAACTTTTACAGCATTTAAAGCTGCAGTAGGGAGTTTTGAGAAAACGTTGATTTAGCCTGAAAATTTGAACAAGCACAACTTACAGGTCCCACCCCCTTGCTCTCTGCTGCGCTACAGCCCTCCCTCCACAGCTCGTCCTCCACAGCGGAGCCTGTCGTGAACGCGCAGGCTAGTAAACAGGGCCACCCATAACGGCGGATAAAAAGTTATATGGCACATTCACTAATAGGGACTAAACGTCAATAATATGCTTTACATTGACTATGGCCAGCCCATACTTTGACTACAAACTTGGTCCTCAAATCATTATGTATTTTCCAATAGCCTACATGTAACTTTATAACGTTGCACTCTTTCTATAAGTTATAAATAGCTAGTAAGATAACGTTAATATAACGGTAACTAACTTTACAGTATGTAAGTAATTATTCTAGCGATATATAATGCTAGATAAGGTGTGCTAGTACATTATTTCAGCAACATGACAAGCCAGTGAATTAGCAGGTTTCAATTGTTGCTTAGCAGAGTGCGTGACATTTTATCTACATGTTATTATCGTCATCAGTCTTTTTCCTTTTACCTCTTTGTTTTATGAGCAGGTGTTACTCGAGAATTGGCAGTTTAGGTTGTTTCTCTGTCATAAGCACAGCTGCAGCACGTCGGCAATCTTGAGTTTGAACCGGTTTGAACGACGGCTCGCGCTCCGGCGCTCGCGCTGTGCAAGAGAGGGGTGTGATCAGCGCGTACACGAGCGTGACTGACACTGCTAAGACACTCCTGTCGGCTCTGATTGGTTGTTTCTGACCGGGAGCGTGTATTTCTTGCAAATGGCAATAGGACCACTGGGAGGAGCCAGAGGAGCTTGATTTTTACACAGATTATCTGTCTCATATTCTACTGTCAGGACATAATGACAGTTTTAGCAAATACATGTTTTCAAAAGTTACCTACAGGAGCTTTAACTTATATTTAAGCCATCCTGGATATAGCATAATTAAACATATTTCAACAAACAGTTTTTGGTTCACAAATATGACTGAGAAATGAGAACAGGTTGCCTATAGACTTGCAGCACTAGTGGCAGTTGACATGCGCTTATGGGCCATTTGTATGCAGCAGTTGCACCGTTGAGAAACCCCACAGGAAATAGACTAGCCACCAAACAAGCCCCAGATTCTCTGAACTCCCACTGTCAAGGTACCAATCTAACTCAATTTTATCACACTCTCAAAGTGCTACCCAGCCTCGTGTCTCTGAAGCTATCCTCCTTCAGTCTCTTTTTCTTTCCCTCGACAAATTGTGTTTCTGATCATGCTGTGTTCTTGTGTTTGCTCTCACAACAAAGGGATCAGGCAACAGGATCTGACAGAGGGAAGGAATGGCAATTACGCACAACCCGATGTGGAGGGCTGACCTTAAACACTTAAATCTAAAAGAGCCTGGCTCAGGCCGCATGCTCTTTTTCTCAATAGTTACACTTCTTGACCTTTTAGTTGATTTTCTCTCTCCTTATTTGTTTCACATCCTCATTTATCAAAAAAAAAAAAAAAAAACCTGTACGAAATGTTTAAAAAAATAGAGTGCAAAAGTGACTGCTCACTTTTTCAGTGGTCTTGTTTTCGGAAATTATTTGCCCATTATTTTTTTTTCCAAATTAGGAAATTAACTGTAATCCCATGGAGCATTGCAGAGGTGTAATGGTATAAAAAAATATACAATATTGAACTACTGAGATGTAACATTCACTATAAATATAAAACGTCTCAGGTAACGATACCTCATACCTGATACCTACCAAATAAACCAATAATCAGGTAACAATATGAGCGGGGTAAAGACAATAGACAGGAGAACACATGACACAAGAAAACGTCTCAGGTTGCGCAATGTTGAAAATAGGGAACAAGATGCTGCGTACCCTATGGGGCCGCTATGGGGAATGCCTCCGGCGTCTGAAGCATGAGTCTAAACACTACAATGAACTTGAAATTGGCAGGCGGCAGCCTATGACGTCACTACAGGTGAGACAGAGTCTATAAAAGGGCACCTGTGCAAACATCATCTACTTCTTTTCTGAAGGAGACGTGTGCAAGAATGCCGAAAGCATGGAAAAGGGACACAGCATCTTGTTCCCTATTCTCAGGGAACCATGGTTACATTCTTAACCTAAGACATTCCCTTTCGAAAGGGAACTCGTGCTGCGTCCCTTAGGGGTTGCTATGGGGAACGGAATACCCACGCTGCCCATGCTGAAGGGATGAGTGCCCTATTGGCTGAGCTAAGTCGAAGGACTCAAATGTGTCCTCATCACTAAGGTGCACACCAGCAGCACAATCATAGACCTGAGCTTCTCAAGAACAGAGGCCTCAACAGGATGACTCTAAAGAGAGGAAGCCTAACTACGTTCAAATTCAGGCCAGCGTCCAGGGAAGCTCACAGGTAGACTAACACTCAGAACTTCTATCAGACAGCCCTAAAGAGCGGAGGCCTCAAACAGGAGAACTAGCAACGCTCTAAACCAAAGGGCAGTAGAAAGCTCAGAAGAACTAAAGAACTCAGTCTAACTGGCACGCGAAGCACCGCAGAGTAGAGGCCTCAGTATAACGACTTGCACAATGAGAGGAGGCCTAGCAACACTCCACACTAGGGTCAGTAGCCAAGGAGGGTTGAGAGAGCCTCCAACGTAGCGTACTACCCTTCCGCCTAGCCGAGCTCTAGGTGCGGAATCCTCAGCACGGCGACTCTCTAAAACGAGAGGAGACCTAACAACCCCCCACACTCAGAATATCTTGTAAGGAGGCTCAAAGAGAGCCTACAACTCACAAATTGCTATCCTATCTGAGCTCTGGGGAGCGGAGGCCTCAATAAGATCATTCTGCACCATCTACAACTTAGCAAATTGCCTGGCCGAGCTTGTAAGGAGGCCTCAGCAGGATGACTTTCTAAATCGAGAGGAGATCTAATAATGCTCTACACTCAGGACATATTGCAAGGAGGCTCACAGAGAGCATACAACTCGCAATCGCTATCTTAGCGAAGCCTAGCTGCCTGGTCGAGCTCTGAGGACGGAGGCCTCAACATGACGACTCTCAATTTGAGAGGAGGCCTAAATACGTCCAACACCAAGGACAGCTTACAAAGGAAGCTCACAGAGAGCATAGCTGCATGATATTGCTATCCAGGCAAGAACTCTGAGGAGTGGAGGCCTCTAAAAACACCTCTCTATAGCAAGATGAGGCCTAACAACGCTCCATAGTTCTTTTTCAGTCTAAGGAGTCTCGCCTGGAGTCTAGCTATTTAGAACTGCTATCCTGGCAGAGCTATTTAAGTGCAGTGGCCAAGGAGGCTCACAGAGAGCTTAACAACACTGACTGAGCTCACAGGACAGAGGCTTCAGCACTCTGCCCTACTCACAACTTAATTCAACACCTGTCAATGAGGCTGAAAACATGCCTGGCACTTGACATCCATAAGCGGGCGGAGCTCAGGGGAATGTAGGCCTACAGGAAGGCTCTAAGGGGAGCAGATACTGACAACACTCCCATTCCAGAAGCACAGAGGGGCTGCTACTTCGTACTACTGGTTTCCGAGCTCTAAGAATGGAGCCCTTAGATGTTAGTTAGCCTCTGAAGCCCTAGAACGCTGCCGAGCGCACTTGTTCTGGACCACTTCCCTGATGTTACCACGCCTCCTTCTAGACTCACGCCTCCTCCACGCTCTACCCCCCCCCCCCCCCCCCCCCCCGAAGTAGGGGGAGCGTTAGAGGCCGCATGTTCATCGTGTGCACTCACAACAGAATACAAACACATGGAGCATGGATGTCCGAATCCCGACACAGAACTGAAACCAAACTTGACCGAAGTGCCAGGATCCGAACACCACGCTCAAGACACATGACAACTCATGCAGACAGAATAGCTCACACAAGACAAGACGATAGCAGCGTTGGAGCTCTGTCACCAACCCAAGAAAAAAAAAACAGACCGATGTGACAAAAGCCTGATAACACTAAAAATGGGAGTGATGGCTGCTGAAAATTCAGCTTTGCCATCACAGGTGTAGCGATTCTTAGCTCAAATAAAGGGAATATAATTTTAATAACTGGTCATGAATATGTCCAGTAATCGCATACATAGAAAAAAATTCCCCCTAAAGGGAATAAGTTACCAACGGTCTATATGGACAACTGAATACAACAAATTATAGTCAGTTCTCCATACAGGGAGGCAAAATTAGATCAATTGCATATATCAATAATCAGTCACAACGAATTATAATTAAATATTAATTCGTCAATTGTCTAGGATAGATCGATTCCAAGGATCACCTTTCATGGGGTCAATTTATTATCGAATAATCTGCTTTGTCCAGCAAAACTGATCATCTGATCTTCATCAAACCTCATGAAAGTTATTATAGATGTTCAAGAGAAGTTATTCTCTGGCCATGAAAATTAACTTTCCTGTTCTATAAAAATACTCTTTAAGTATTGACAAATTTGTAAAGCTCGTAGCTTGACCGAACATTTAAGGGACCTCGTAATATGAGCAGCAGACAGAGTCAATCAAATGAATATAATGTATTTAATAAAGGAAAACTACGCATACAGGTGAACTAAAGTTACACGGAATATAGACAACAGATTAAAGCAACAAAACAATGAAAGAATAGAACATAAAGAAAAGAGAAGAAAGGGAGGGAATGAGAGAGATCACGGAGGGATCACAGAATGCCAAATTACCTGGACAGTTAACCTTTAAGAGACAACAAGACTCAAATCACCCTAAATGGGCAAACAACCTTAAAGCATAAAAATCTCGATAAGAAATCAAACACTTGCAAATGGTTCTTAGTGGCTGAGCAACAAAAGCTTGTGTGTGCCGGTCCTTTGGAGCATCGTCACAGGAAGTTTAGGTGTCCGTTGAAGATAAAGTTACCAAATAGTTCAGACTAAGTTCGTTCCACTCGTTGTGGAAATGAACCAAGCAGAATACGAAAAAAGGAAAATAAAGACAAACAAAGGAAAACAAAACGACGAAGGCTGGGGTCGTAGATGCTGAAAGTGAAAACAAGGTGAGAGAGAGAGAAGCTTGGCGAGTCTCTTTAAAGCACTTATGTTCACGCCTTCTCTCGCGTGAACGAACCAATCACCTGTGAGAAAAGTGCGCGGGAACGTGTTATTTTGTCCTGTCAAAGTGCGCTTATTTACATAGTTTATGGCAGTGACAGAAACACGGTCAGTCTCACTGAGGAGGTGGTAAAACATATTAAAATACATTTTATCATAACTTAATACATATATTCAGCCAGGGCTAACCGAGAGGTTTAATTTAGTACCAATAACTTTGTTTGGCATAGTATAAAGGTGGATATATACTCTTAGGTTTTAATATGAGCACTTAGAGTTTAAACTACACAATCATAACATCATAACTAGGCTTGATACCCAAGCAGAAACACAAAGATATACAGGAATATATCGTATTTTTTCCAGAATTAGTCAAATTATAGATTTCAATAAAGGAATGTCTGTTTGTGTGTGTGTGCGTTTTGGAGTGAGCTTTTCTTGGCCACCTGGCATTCCTTTCTTCGCAGAAAGGAGGTGTTTGAGGAGATACTGATCTCTTTGAGGCCCAAACCCATAGCTGTGTGTAAACATTTGCATGCCATAAAGGTGTCAATGGGCAATTTGAATAAGACTCTCTGGTGCCATACTGGCGAGTTATGGAACAAGAGTCAGGGCTAAAAAAAAATTCAGAATGTAGAACTGAATGAGTCATCCTGACACAGTCCAGATACGCTACAGAGGAATACATTTAGCCTACATTTTTATTTATTTATTTAAAAAAAATTGAAATAGAAAATTTTTTTTTAGTTGTATTTTTTTTTTTACAAATTATATTAATTTAATTAGTTACCATTTTGACTATTTTTGATACTGTGTTCTTGATGAATAAATATAGACTTCTTTCAAAAACCTACAAATTTAGTAGTAGCGTATATTATCACTTTACAGTTTAGCAGCTCATGGTAGGTTTGATAGATTTATACATTGTCAAATGAATGGGATTATTTCGTGAGAAACCCAGCTGTGGCTCTCGATTGGCTGAAATAACGACTGTTCGTGAGCATTCATATTTTGAGGGAAACAGTGCCAATTTCTTTTGTCCATGGACAAACTGGCTCGATATTTTGCTGACAAATTGTGAACTGAGGCCATCATGACATCAATAAAACCATTGTACCTGAGTGTTTTTTGGCAGGCTGAGGGGCATTACAGGAAATTACTGTTATCTTCCTGTGATAACATGACACAAAATATGAAAAAAAATGGTTTGACCAGTATCATCCTAAAGATGTAATTTCACATTATCCACCATCCTATGTCAGCTTTTTAGCCATTCATCATGAGAAAATGCACAGGATGCACTCCATCATGCACATACTGCATGTCTTTACTGTCACTTTTGTTCACTTTAATACATCCTTGCTAAAAAAATTAAATAAAATAAAATAAAAAAACTGTGCAGTTGTTACCTAACCTAAAGGATAGTTTGTTAAAAAATAAAAATAAAAAATATATTATTCACTCAACCTCATGTCATTTCAAACCTGTATGACTTAATTCTGTGGAACAAATGATGATCAATAATCCTGTTGCAGTGGTTAGCAGGCCACTGAAGTGGAAGATTATCAATGAACAATGACTTAATGAATATTAAATTATTCCTCATAAGAGCTTTTTTTTTTCTGATCTGAATCAGGTTTGTTTGGTCATATATTAAATAATGTTTTTGACTATTAATTTTTTCATTCGTTACCACACATTTTTATATTATTTTGTATTATATTCTTATATAATAATTATTATATTTACATTTCATTCAATTTATTTGTATAGTGTTTCTAAATGCATTGCCAAACAGCAGACTACAACAAGATGACTGTATTAGACTATAAAAAGATGACTGCATATTATATTATTGTCATTCAATATTAGTTAAAGCTGCAGTATGTATATATATATAATTTTTTGTTGTTGCTAAAAAATAACACAAATCAGTTATTGAGCAAGTGCATAAGAAATCAGTGTTCAAAATTGTCTCATACCTTACCTTAATTTGCAACAAAAAGCATATAAAAATTATGTAAAACATGTTTTACATCGGTTTGACATCATTCATATTTGCATGGTTTCGTCATGTCTGTAAACAGAAAGAAGAAGACCCGGCAGGCGTGCCCTATATGTACTGAGGATACATTTTCTCAGAATTTAAACTTGTCACCTATGGCTGCTTTTAATCTAGAAAGGTCTAAATGGCAATCATCGTTGACATCTGGGGAATCACCTGTTGTAAAACCAAGAAATCTCAAGAAAACTGTGGAGATCTTGCAATCAAAAAAAGGAAAGCAACAAAACCTGTGCTGAAATGAGAGTAAATATCCCCATGGCTTTTGAGAGGTGGTGACAACTCTGAGATCTGAAGGGATTGAAGACTGATGCAGAGATGTCTTTTTTTTCTACTGAAAAGATAAGACAATTCAGTGGCTCACTAGGTTGCTAGCTATTGCAATTGTGTGATATGATCTGACTAAGCAATCATAAGAGCAAATATGTTACTTACTTGTACAGATTACCTTTTTTCAAACTAAATGATTAGTAGGATGCAGTTCTTATTGATATACAATGTCAAATATGCTCTGATGTGATGTTTACAGATTTAACCGCGGTGAGGAGCAGTGTCGAAGCACAACCCACATAAAAAAATATACCTCCGGAAGTAACTTACAATTTTATGTTTCAAAACAGAGTTGGCGACAGAGAGGCAAAAGCTTTAAATAATATTGAACTATATTTAATATAAATTCAGTGTAACATGCCCAGACAAGCCCAGAGCTGTGACTGCGTAACGTAAGGCTTGTGTCATTAGATTCATTGCGAGTCAGTGAACAGAGGCCATCCTGAAGCATAAAATCTGACCCTGAGCTTTCTCAGCTCCCTCTTGCCCCCTTTCCCCCAGATATGAACATCTGATGAAATTATACAGCAAGAAAAACAAATACAACAAAGCATCCAGACTGTGTGTCCCTAGAACCCAAAGGTCATGTTTGAGTGACAGGTGGGTTGTTTACCGGGACCTGTGGGATGAGTGCACAGCTCTGAACTCCTTGTTTTACTCCCTCTCTTCAACATTCGTCCCTCTCCTTAGCATCATCAGCTGTCTCTGAGAGTCAAACTGTGGTGAAAGCATTATGATTTCATTAAGAATTCAGCACGGCTTATAGCATGGAAGTGTAAGGTTTCTGGTTTGTATAGTTCACCAAAGCTCAAATAGCTCTTGATATCACCTTACAATCAGCACTAGATTTGGTTTCCAAGGTGCTCAGCTTTAAGAATGAGACAGCTTTACAAAATGGCTTGCATCAGTGACCTCGCTAGATTGATCATCCAGACTTGCATCTCACATGAGAAGCTGTCAGAGAGAGCGAGAGAGAAAAATCGTGTGTGGTTTGTGAAATGAAAGTGAGCATAGAATTTAGGAAGACAATTTGATGTGCACCTACATCTGTGACAGACAAAACAATCTTGCAGGAGGAAAGAGTACATTTAGCGGGCATTGCCCTCACAAAATTGATGCTGCTGTTTTCAAAACATATATTGTATATTTGTATTGTCATACATTGAAAACCTGTATTGGTATATTTACATCACCAATCAAACAATTGGAATAATTACGATTTTTTTTGGGGAAAAAGGCAATAAAAGGGTGATTGTGAAATATTATTACAATTATAAAAAAACTTTCAGTTTGAATATATTTTACAATCTATTTTATTCATGTTATGGCAAAGCTGAATTTTTAGCAGCCGTTACTTCATTTTTACGATCCTTCAGAAATTATTATAACATGATGACTTGGTGATCAATTATTATTAATAATGGTTCTTTTTATTATCAATGATGAAAACGTTTTTTGCTCCTTATTATTTTTGTTCAGGATTATTTGAAATGGGGCCTTGGTGACCATAAGAGAATACTTAAAAAAAACTGTTGACCGGATATAATATCTTAAAGGGTTAAACTTTATTTTGATGGTCCACTTTAGACATTCTATAGTAGCTTGTCAACTATACTTATCAACTAACTCTCATTAGAGTTAGTGTAAGTAGAGTAAGTTGACATGTAGTTGCACAATTACTTATAGTCAGTAGAATGTCTGTTGGGGGACCATCAAAATAAAGTGTTAGCAGATATTAAGCCGACAGTCTACTAATACTCTAATTTTGGAACATCATATTCAGCTGTGTTTCCATTTAAACCTGTTAAAATGAATTAATGGATTGCTGATGAATACATATCTTATTAAATATAAACCTATTTCTAAAACAAATAATGTGTTTGCTCCATAAGCTTAGTGAATATAATTGTCTGACTTTCTGAAGACTGAGCATATTTGAAAAGACTTCAAAGCCTATGTGTGATATTTGACTACTCACTTTCAGCTTTGACAGAGATCTATAATTACAAAGCAGGTCAGACTGGTTTTAATTAAGGGACAGTTGATGTTCCCAGCTCATGTAATCCGTGTCTGATTAAGTCGTACGTGAGGGATAGTGAGGGAGTGAGATCCTCACTTTTTATTCGTGCTCAAATTTCTTGTCCTTTTACAAGCCATGACCCTGGAGCAAACGCAGTGGGAGCTTATTAAATGTTTTAAACCTCACCGCCTGGCTTCAGACCCCCGCCAACACTCTCCCCAAACAAAGTCTTGATGCTCTAAGGATTTTGTACACATTTCTCAGTCTGGGTTAAGCTGAGTTAAGGTCCAGTTAACCTCAGACTGTGAAACAGTGTTTGCTGTGCTCTTAATGGCAAGGTAACATTTCTGCACTATGCTGCCACCCTGACTGCGAGGGCAAGCAGGGTCTAAAGCTGGATAAGTGAATCATATCCTTAGTCTGAGCTCCAGAATTAAATTCTGACTGTTATTGATAGGCTAATAATTATTTATGGCTGATAACCAGTGTATGGGCAATATTAATATATTAATACTTTTTTATAGCCTTATTATAGCTAAAAAAAATAACAATAATTACCAAACCATTATACTTATTCATGCTGAGATACACATAATTATTAAATGTCTTAAATTATTATAATTATTGGTGTTATTTATTGTATTTTGTGTGCTACATTACACCAAAGATAATGCAAATGTAAAAATAGAAATGATCATGTCTAATTAAATATCCAATATTGACTGATACCAAAAAATGTAACTAGCTATAATCAATATGGAACAAGCTTTAAATATTTCATAACTACTGTATACAGTTTTGTCTTTTTTTAAGTGCTTTTTGTTGTGAATGTCTTTTTAATTACTCCATATCTTGGCAACCCTAAACAGTGTACAGTAACACAATGTTTATACTAGAGGTCACAGGGGAGTGTTGCAACACATAAAGCTGAATAGTTCTTATTATAATCATCAAAGCTGTCTACATTAATTTACAACAGAGTTTACAGAGATTATAGTTTCCTGCTTTTTTTTTTTTTTAGCTCTCCACAGATAGCAGTTACAGAGCCCCAAACATGACATGACATAAAATGGAAAATTGTGCGCACGATTTAGTAAATCGAGGGAAGGAATTAGTAAATCGTGCGCAAGATTTAGTCTACAATCTTTTTTTCCTAAATGTCATGTGCGGGACTCTGTACAGTAGAATTATCACACAGCCCAAAAAATGTGAGTGGTATCATTGGTCTTGGTTAAAGCCCCAGAAACTCATTGAAAAAGAACTGGTATGGGTCATTTCTACACAACTATCCTCAAAAATGTCTGTGTAAGTATCTCAAGTATATTAGCAATCGAGGCTTGATATCACCTGCTTGATATTGAGTGAGTCTTGATCTTTGCTTTGCCTTTTGAATGATTGTTTTGACAAGGCTGCTGAGGAGAATCAATAAGGCACATGAGTTAGTGAAGGTGGTTAAGAGGGGAAGTGGAGTGGTCATGCTGTGGAAACAGATCAAGTATCAACTGCACATCAACATCTGCCCCGCTGCATCTTGAGACTTCTGAAAACCAAAGAAATGCTGCTGGGGACTTTTTTTCTTCTGCCTGCTGCTATCTGATAATACAAGGCCTGTTTCTGCTCCTCCTCCTCCTGCTGTGCTGCCTACAACTTAGTACACTCTCAGAATGTTTTTTCCTTGTCCATTATTTATCCTAGGCCTGATATTTCCTGAGCTTTGCTTCAGATCTACTCTTGTGCCTTTATCCTACACAACCCAAATGTCGCTCTGGTGTTTTTTCTTCTTCATCATCATTTCAGAGGATTTCAAACATTTAGGTTTAAAATGGAAAATGCTCAATTCCCAGGGAAAGCTTTTTTTTTTTACAACGAATGCATAAAACTATCTGCCAAATGCATAAAAAGTTAAACAATAACAAAATGTAAATGACAATTCTATCTACATTTACTCTCCCATTACATTTACTCTGTCATTCTAAACTCTTAAGATTTTTTTTTGTCTTATCCTGTTCTTCATCTTTTTTTAGATGAATGTCTAAGACTATTTTTCACCATGAACACAGTTTTTTACTGTGAGGCTCGATTATTGACCAAATAATTGAAAGTAGGCTAAAAAAGTCAATTTTTTACATCTCATTTCCATGATGTTCTGTCTCAACATGTATTGCACCAGGCTTGTAATGTGAAAAGCCATTGGCTTTTTGTGTTGTGCGCGGTTGCAATAAGTTTGAATGTATATTTTTGAATGAGATTTTAGCTTCGTTTCATTTTTCATTAATAAGCACAGGTGTTTGTCATTTTACCCTCATTTACCCTGTATTTAATGCCGAGTTCAGACTGCACGATTTTAGCCCCGATTTTGGCTCGCCGACAGGTTTTGAGAAATCGCCGACAAATGCCCGAAATCACAGGCAAATCGGTGCTCGTTCACGCGAGTGACAATCACGCAGTGTGAATGAGCAAAGACGCGATCTGAGAGAATCGCCGACGAGTCGCCGACGCCCGTGAGATATTTGGCATGCTAAATATCTGGACCTGTAGGCGATTCACAATCCTGCTGTGTGAATGTGTTCTGACTGAAAACTACATCGGCGATGACCGACAGCCAATGAGAGAGCAAGATACAGGGAGGAGGAGGAGTTATAGACCAGAATATCAGTATTTTAATAGATAGGCCTATATTTACAATTATATCAAACAGAAACAAAGCACAAACATTTGCATGACCAGCAGCAACAGCAGGACGTCATTTGCAAAATTATTTATTTACCCCCAACTCTCTTTGCAAAACACAGTCCTTGCTCCCCTCGTCTTCCCAACCATTTCCTGCATAAACTGTTTATTATTTTTTTTCATTTTCGCTACAAATCAGTGCACAGACAATTTGTAGGCTATCATTTTTAATAACAAATTCAGTGTCGCGCGAGAACTCCGGTCTCACGCATGCGTGATCTTCCGTTATTTCCTGTCACTTCTCGCGTTTGTTTGGTTGTGAAAACGTAGTTTGCGGACCAGGCAGAAGTTGTCGGCGATTCTTTCTTTTGTAAAGTCATGCAGTTTGAAACCTCCTGTCGCCGATCCATCGTGCAGTGTGAACACAGCAGCAACTGAATGTTACCCCAGATAGTCATGCAGTGTGAAAACAACAGTGACACGATTATTTTGAAAATCGCGCAGTCTGAACTCGGCTCTGTTTTCACGTCTCATGTGTCCGGTAATGTTTGTGTTGAGCACAGTTTTGCAGGCCTACATTTTTGGATTTACCAGCCTTCTTGGATTTGAGTTTAGTGATAAAACTTTGTTTTAATTAAATCTTCTGCCCCTTAGTACAGAACCATGGTTGAAGAATTTTTTTTTTTTATCACTACTTTTATTGTACTACTTCTTTATTTGCACTCATTTGTGTGGTAACGACATACAAAAAAGAAAGTGTATATATACTGTATATATATATATATATATATATATATTGGGTCAGACTTTTTGTGTTTTTTTTAAAGAAGATTATTTGCTTCACCAAGGCTGCATTTATTTGATAAAAAATACAGTAACAACTGTTTCTTATTTTTTATTTAACATTTCTGTGATGGCAAAAAGGAATTTCCATTACTCCAGTCTTAACTGTCACATGAACCTTCAGAAATCATTAAATGCTGATTTAGTATTTACTTTTAATAGAGAGCTTTCCTGTTTAACAGCTGAAAATAGTTGTACTGCTTAAAGAAACTTGCGAAAACCAAGGTTTTTCTCCTAGAATCCGTTAACGAACAAAAAGTTAGAAGAGCAGCATTTTTTTTTAAACACAAATCTTTTGTAGCATTATAATTTAAAGCATCCTTGCTAAATTAAAGTCAATTTCTTAAAAAAAAAAATTGTAAACGAGAACGAGTTTCTGTTCAAGCCACTTCCATATTTTGCACCAACACATGAACTGAAGTGAACTTGTCACCAGTGCCCCATTTCGGCTGTACACCATTGACAGTCTCTACAATGTTTTCCTTAAAAGACAGCCCTGGGAAATTTGGGTCAGCAGAACATAAGTGCATTCGTGGAATGTGTCACAGCACATGCTCTCCCTGTCACTTAATCATGATAAATGTGATATCTTATGCAACCAATTATAGCCATAGAGCAGCTATATTTTGCACTGCTCTTCACATTCAGTAAAGTTGATATTGTTTGTTTAGAATGCATTTGTGCATGGGATGATGTTGATTGTCATAGTCATTTCCCTTAGGTTACACAGACCTTATGTGAACTAGGGAGTCACCAGAATGCAATCCTTTGCTTTTGGAAGAACAGGAGGTGCAGTGGGATTGGTCTCTAATTTAAGCACAATGTGGTAGCTTTGATATTGACTTCAGGGCATTGAGGACTTGCTTTGTTTATGCCAACATTAATTATTATAGTTTCCACGTCAGTTGTTTTTGCCACTGCTTTTTGATGCATAGCTTGCGAGAATGTGAGAGAAATTTGGAGATGAAGTGGCATCATTGGTTATATTTTATTTCGATATTCCACTTTAGACATTCTACTAATTAAGAATGTTCAGTCTCGTCTGCCCAACTGTATTGGTCTTCAAGCTCCACCGTGGGGATCTTCAGTACCGTCTGCTCCGCCATGGTGGTCTCTAGCTCCGCCAAAAATTGTCTTCAGCTCCACCCTGGCCACTTGCACTGCCTGCACCTCCCTGGCCTCCTACACTACCTCCATCTCCAGTCCTTCCTCCACTCCATGGACCTGGCCCTCCATCCCGCCCTCTGGGTCCTGGCGCTATGTTAGGATCACAAGCCGGAGTGCCCTTGATATCCACTAGAGGGCACTCTTCCCCGGATCATTGCCATTCTAACATGGTCTACGGCCGTTTCTCAATACCAAGTACTTGCATCCATGGTAGTTCGGACTTTCCAAGTTCGACTCAGGAGAACAAACTCCCGAGGACGAGAGGATGCAAGTCCGGTAATTCTACAAATGGAACAGCAGAGTTCTTGATAGCGTCACTCAGCTCGCTCTATCTCTATCTATGTATATTTTAGGCAAACAATAAAACAAAATGTGTTATATAACTCCACTTAGCTCTGCCTCTCTTTATTTTCATTTTTAAAAAATCTTAAACATATTAATAGCCACACAAATGTGGTTCATGCAATGCGTACATTGATTATCTTCACAGTAATATTTATAACACGAAATATAAAACACAACCCTGTCTCTTTTTTCTCATTTTAAAAATATGAAACATTATAATATTGATCATTAAAACTGACATTTAACAAAAAGAGACATGGTTGTGTTATTTTATTTGATTATACATGTACATACAGTGAAGAGAATGTACATGTATAATAAAATAAATATATTTCAAATAAATATATTTTAAATATATAAAATAAAATAAAATGATACAACCCTTTTTGTTAAATGTCAGTTTTAATGATCAATAATAGCCATTAAAAAAGTATAAGTAGCCTAAAAAGTGTCACGATCACCAGTGAGAGTGCCCGGGATTACCATCAGAGGGCACTCCAACCCAGACAATCACAACACATCCACTGACTCCATTCCTCATAATCCTTTGCCCAGACCATCATCCACTATAACTTTCACCTGTGTCTCATTACCCTGTTTAGCTCACTCTATAATAGCCTGGTTTTCACATTCATTCCTTGCAAAGTCTTGTATGTTGTTACACTGCATATCTGAGTGTGTTTGTTTTTTGTTTCTCCCATGTCCTGGTTCTCTTGATTCTCTGCATGTTCCCTCGGATTTCTCTTTGCCTCAGCCCTGATCTGTTGTTGTTTGGATTGTTTGTTTGAACTGCCTTCCTGTGTATGACCCTTGCCTGTTATCTGGATTTCGTCTTTGGATTACCCTGTTCAATAAATACTGCCTTTGGATCCTCAACCTTCGTGTCTCGGAGCAGTTTGTGACAAAAGGTATAAGAAGCTATACAATAAGAAATAAAGCAAACGATTCAGTCAAACATAAGTCTCTAGTAGGCTACAACATTAAAGTTAAATAGCGTTTAAATAATGTTATAAAACTTCACTTTGCCCTCAGCCAAAACGATTTGTAAGGGAACAAATTATAGATTAATGAGACCAAAGATCGCCCGTGTAGCGTCTGGACCAATCAGACACACACAAATTTATATTTAATGAATAATCCAGCAAACTCACTATCCCAACAAAGGTCTTTGAGACTTCCCCCAAATTAAGCCTACCCACTGGCAGATCCTGGTCAGTGTTGGGGAAGTTACTTTTAAAAAGTAGTGTAACACGTTACTCGTTACTTCTTTAAAAAAGTAATCCGTTACTTTACTTAGTTACCCCACATAGAAAGTAACTTTTTACGTTACTCGTTACTTTTACGTTACTTTTATGTTGCTTGACTTTGGGCAGAACCCAATATCTGTTCCTAAATGTGTAGGCCTACATAAAGTTATACTATGCATAATGCCATATATAATGCCATAAATGCATAATGCATTTATCAAACATTTTAATATTTATGAAGAAATGCCGGTTAATGGATAGGCATATGCATGGGCGGCGCTAGGGAGGGGCTAGAAAGAAAGCCCCCAAGAAAGACCAAAGCACCCCGTTAGCACCCCCAAAAATCATTTCTGGAAGCAATTATATTTAGGCTGTATTCTATGGAAGTCCTGAACCGCATGGTGAAGAAAAAAAAAAGAACATTTATCTTGTTATTTAGACATAATAAGGGGACATTCTAATCTGCATTAAGCCAAATTAAGCGTTCTTATAATGGTTTTCTATGGGAGGAAAATGCTTAACGTGTAATTAAACACGTTGCGTTCATATTCTGGGCTCATCTGATTTTTTGTACATAGTATAGCCTACTTTATAATGATTTTAATATCATAATGATTAATAAATGCACGCACAATTATCCGTGAACTTGATAAATGTTGCAGATATGTTTTACTATGCACGTAAACAAATGCCTTTCAACTTATGTGTGCAAAATTCAGAATTAAATGAATGTGCAGCAATATACAAATAGAGAGTCTGTAGGCCTACTATAGCCTACTTGTTGCAGCCATTAAATAAGCGCATTTAGTTTCATATTTGTTAAAATATTATAATGTTATTTTTTTTCCATCTATGCTGATTATGAAAAGTGAACAGCGCGAGTAAGATGGATGCGCAATATATCGGGAGACATTGAGTCAATCAGACATATTTTTGACCACTTCATTAAGTTTTGTTTTGAAGAAAGCCTTTATTTAAAGCAAATTTAGTTTTGTATAAATTGTATCTTAATTTTAATCAATTTTTTATCAACCAAATGCCTGGATTTAATAAGCAAATAAAGGGGACAATATAATAATGGAAGCGCCGGCGTGGTCACTTGCATTGCACGTGAACTGGAGCATCTCATCATAAATTAACCGAAACTCAACTTATATAGTTTAAGCTTGAAATGTCTTTAAACGAAACAATTCAAAACAAAAAGAAATAGGCTAGCCTACTCTCTGATTATGTAATCCATTGTGCATTTCTCTCTGGGGCGTTCACTACGGAGATGGCGATCGCGGTCAAATCTATCAAATGACGGAGATCGCTGTCAAATCCCAGGGATAGATAATCTGTCCCTGGGGAAAGTAACGTTGCGCCGAATTGAAAAAGGAACTACGTTTCGTTACCAAATTTTCAGTAGTAGCGCGTTACACTACTTTTTACCCGAAAAAGTAGTTACGTTACTGTAACGCGTTACACACAACACTGATCCTGGTGTCCTGTTACAGGACACATTAAGACGGATAACAAGCTTCATGACCCAACGGAATTTCCAGAGAGTTGTGACACTCTCTTAATTCTTGCTGAGAAGAAGAAATTAACCCTTTTAATCCTATATATTCTATATATATAACCATGTGATGAATGTATTCACATGTATCTAATTTCCCATCTCATAATTTTCCTTTTATGTGGTTTGGCCTATGTATTCATTCTCTCTTCTAAACTATTTTGGTCTGAGACATGACTTGCATACTATGGTTAACCAAAATCATATGTGTAGCATGTTTAGTCTCTATAAACTCCAATCTTCGTCCCCCATTTGTTAATTTACATTTCATTTTGCTAACTTTATGACGCATTAGTATTATAAGAATCTTGTAAATTCTTTTCGTAAACACCCAATGAAATGAAACATTCAAATGCACTGCTAGAAGACAATGGGTCATAAAACAATCCCTCCAAAGGGATAGCTTCGCATTGGCTCATGCACCTACAGAGGGTGTGACGTCTTCACGCTTTAAAAATCACTGATAACAAGATCAGCTCTCTCTTGCTCCTTTTGCTCTTTTAAGTATACTTAATGACAAGACATGCAAGTATCAAACTTATTCTCATTATTTGATACATTAAGTATCCTTACCCCTTTTAAAGAAGGGCGTGTTAGAACTAAACTGATGGTTTTCTCAGGCTGTTTATCTGCTGAACATCAAACAATGCTATAACTTCTTGCTTTCCTGTATTCTGCTTCAGCTCTCTTTCCCTTGGTAAACTGTATGCATGTATGTATGTTAGAGTAGTTTAAATGTTTAGTCTAGGTAATAAAAGTCTTTTTCATATCACACGTAAAGTTGTCTGTGTCTCAAGCTCATATCTGGAGTCACTAATCATAGATCTTGACTACTTGCTCTTAGTAGTACTTAATAAGAAAGACATTTCCCATGCCCCGGAAATGTACATTTCAATTAATTAATTAATAACCAATATTGAGTGTTCACGGGATGAACCGAGTAATTGGTTGTAATGTTAATGTATCTACATCAAGTTAACCCGATTAACTGATCCAAATATTCCTAATCAATTATAATAAGTTATGATTGATTATTCATATTTCATAGAGCTAATTCGCTACACGCGTTAGATATACACAAGACAAATTATATCTCATGTTTAACCACTAGACTAGAGACATCAGAGCCAGTGGCAAACTTCGGAAAGACTAGCCGAGGAAAGGCTGTTCTCGGCAGGGTACATGAGCGTAGAGCGCCACCCGGTGTTCGCCTGGATCTCACGACTCAGAAAACGTCAGATCAAATTTTCAAATAGGCTCTATCTTTATAAATAAACCACAGATTTAAGCTTTAAACAACTATTATTGCCTGAAAAACTCTTAAAACTACATTTTGTGACACAATAACAGTAGTATTTTTAAATTAAGCGGGTTTTCTCCTCTGCTATTGACAGTTGCTGGTTGGTGCGAGATGCATTCTGGGATACCTGGCTGTCTCAAGTCCACACAAGTCACCTCTCGATGCATCCTCGGTAAAAGGGGTGGATCAAAAACACATCTGGGGATTTGAACTGGACTTGGCTAGATGTGAACTTTGAATTGAAACACTTGGGTAGCGACTGACGTTTCACAAAAACACAATTACAGACAAGAACGCTATTGAGAAACGGCCTACATTTCCCAGAACTTACTGCCCGGTCTCATCATTCCTGATTGTTCTCAGCTGTTTCTCATTACATTGTCACTTCCTGCCTATATAAGCCTGGTTCATTCAGTCACTCTTTTCGAAGTATTGTGTGTGTCAGCACTGCATTTCTGAGTGCTCTGTCTTTGGTGTCTCATGTTCATGGTTTTTGACTTTCTGCCCAGTTCCTTTGGATTTCTCTGTTTTGCCTCTGCCCTGGACTGTTTGCATGTGTTTTGACCTCTGCCTTTATTTTGTATTTTGTATTGTGTCTTTGGATTACCCTTTAATAAACTACTACATTTGGATCCTCAACCTTCGCGTCTCCAACTTCATGATGACATCAGAGTGTACATCTTTAAAGAATGACAAAACGATTATTAAAACAATGATTTGAAATGTACTTTAAAAGTTTAATATGACATTATTACAAAGATCACCTTTTAAAAGTGTAGTTAAGTCTGTTAAGAAACAGTTATGAAAGTGTATTTTCTAAGTACTCTTCAGTAGCCTTTTATTAATAATAATTATTTGCAAGTACAATAAAAAATTTAGACTTAAGATTTGATATACAATACAAGTGCACATTTACAATAAAATTAAACACTTCTTTTTCAAGGGTATATTTTTGTATTCACATTTCTGAAAAGCAGAGGTGGAATGTTACAATTAAATTTACTCGCGTTACGTAATTGAGTAGTTTTTTTGTGTACTTCTAATTTTTTAAGTAGTTTTTAAAATCTGTAATTTTACTTTTACTTAAGTACAATTTGTTGGAAGTATTGTACTTCGCTACATTTTGAATCATTTCGTTACTGAGTAAAAAAAAAATAAAAAAAATACAAGGGATAAAAAATCGCGCTCCAGAAACTACTGCATTGATTGAAGGGCGGGAGAACAAACATGCAAAAAAGGTGATGCAGAACCAGTTGAAAGCGAAACATCATCGAATTATTATGAAGCGAACCATGGCCAGTATGAGAATACTTTGGATGTAGAGAAAATGCATGGTTGTCCTCGAGGATCTATCCCATTTACAAAATATGTGGACGCAAAGTGGCTGCGTTGTTTTAACTAGGATGAAATTATGACAGAAATGTATTACTATTGTAGGCATACAATAGAACGTACTTCTCAAAATAATAACAACAACAATAATACAATTTATTTAAACATTATTTAAGGAATATATTTTTTGTCCATGGTTTCATTTAGTAAATCTGTTTTTGCAGCGCTTCCCCAAAAAATAAAAGGACACAAGTTTCAATTTTCATTTGATCACCACCCTTTTTGATAATATATTTGGATTAAATCATAAAAAGAAACATTAATTTTCTGAATAAAATACATTTCATGGGACTATGTTATTCTTAAACATTTTAATAAATTATTAATGTTAAAAATAAGTTGTTAATCTAATTCATTATCAATTATTGAATTTAATTGATTAGACATGTTTTATTGAAATTTTAATAAACAAAACAAACAAATGGTTTCAAGTTTGTTATAATTAAAGCATTTGTTCAACCAATTTAACTGTCATTTTAACGGATGATAAAAACAATAACCATAATTTAATAATACCGTTTATTTATTTAATAATTGCTTAATACTGTAAACCATGATATTTTCTGAGACGTTATCATACTGTGAAAATCTCATACCATTACAACCCTACACCCACCCCCGCTGTTAAAAAAGTAACTCAGCAACTTTTACTCTGAGTAAATTTTAAATTGGCTACTTTTTACTTGTACTTGAGTAAATTTTTAGACCGGTAGCCTAATTTTACTTGTACTTAAGTCAAATTTCATTGAAGTAGTAGTACTTTTACTTGAGTCGAATATTTTTTTACTCTTTCCACCTCTGGTATCTATCCATCATAAACGAACTCCACACAGCTCCGGGGGGGGTAATTAAGGCCTTCTGAAGCGAAGCGATGCATTTGTGTAAGAAAAAAAATCCATATTTAAAACTTTATAAAGCAAAATAACTAGCTTCCGGCCAAACGAACATACGGATCCCACTTAAGTGTAAAGCGCAACTTATGCAAGTCTATATTATGATCAATTAGGACGTTAAGGCTTCAGTAATATCTGTCTAATGGTTTGGTCAAAGGAACTTATACCACGGGCTGTTGAAAATACTTGATTCTGATTGGCAGGAAGGTGTGCAGTAAAACCGTTTAATGCACAGGTAGTTCCAGTCAGTTTGATTACAGTTCGAAATTAATCCGCTACTATAAACATTGGTAACCATAGTAACATAGTTAAAGTCCCCGTGAACCGGAAGTTGCAAACGACTTTTCTCCAGTGTTGTGACGTATTTCCGAGAGAAACGGAATACTAAATGAGGCAAAATGGTGGGCGTGGCTTTTTCCCCAACTAGCACCTGATTGGATCTAGAAAAGTAGGTGTTTTCATTCAGCCTGTCTACTGTCAGTTGGAGGGGCGTGGTTACGGATGTTAAGCAGACACCCAAACCGTCAAACCTACGTCATCAGGGAAGGTCCTCCAATGCAGAGGGGAGGGGAAATATCAGATTTTGATTAAAGATTACGAAGCCAAAAAATTTTTTTGTGTGGATTGACTTGCATGGATGAATTGTTCACCACAAAACGATCCATTTAGGCAAACAAAGTAAGTATGGTCAATTTTGAATTCATGGGGACTTTAAACTTGCAAAAGAGTGAGAGAGAGACACATATGAAAACGTTTATTTAGGTAGGCTCAGAGCCATAGATTGAAAGAGTTGCGATGCTCTTTGATGTCGCCGCGATGGCTGTCACGTGGTTCATGTAAGCCCCAATAGTTTCAAAACATACGCTGGCTGTCATGTTCTTCTATGGGACAGACAGCAGCGATTGCATTATTGACCGGTAAATATAAAATAAAACACACACCCAAGTACTTTTTCAGCTGTTACTGCATTAATGCATTTTGTTAATGTCAGTTTTGCATTTGGAGAGGCAGGGTGACAACGAAATACTGTATATTACTTTTTTTTTTAGGGAAAAGCCAGAGCTAAGATCGAAGACGACAAAGATGAGGTCAATACGAAAAAGACAACTAAATGGGCAGTTAACACTTTCAGTGACTTTTTGCGCCAAAGACAGAACAATTGTGATTTCGAGACCTACTCTGCGTCTCTTTTAAATTAGACATTGCGGGAGTTTTATGCCTCCGTTCAGTCTACCGCTGGACGCGAATACAGTGTTGCAAGTTTGATGTTTCTCAGAGCAGGTATGAACCGTAACATTACAAAATACAACATCATAAGGGAAAAAGACTTCAAGTCAAGCAATGCCGTCTTTAAATCAGTTTTAAAGCGCTACAGGAAAAATGGAAAAGACACCAGCGTTCATCATCCACGTAAGAAAAGTTTGGTTTGACATACAGCTAATTCATTTAAATAAATGACATGATTAGTTCAAATAAAGATTGCCTTGTCACTGTCAGTGTTGCCTGTCATTCATAAATAATTTTAATAAATCCATGAATCATTAAGTTAGCTATATGCTTAAGCAACGAGGGGACTGTAGACTTTAAAGAAGAGACGCTCACAGGTAACTCGTGCACGCATCTCTCTCTCTCTCTCTCTCTCTCTCTCTCTCTCTCTCTCTCTCTCTCTCTCTCTCTCTCTCTCTCTCTCTCTCTCTCTCTCTCTCTCTCTCTCTCTTCCTTCTCTTTTAGTTCTCTGTCTCTCTCTTTTCATAATGAATTTAAATAAATGTGATAATTCATTCAAATAAAAGAAATCCGATGGCTCTACTTTATTTAAAGCGGACGGAGTGCTAGAACTAACGAGCCATTACTTAAGAAAATAACTGTCATTTTTACACGTCTGTTAAAAAAATACATTGCAAACATCAGTTACAGCTTTAACTTCTTTTTAACTTGGCAAATAACCGAGGTATAAGCGGGAAATCCGCTTCGCGTCGGGTGGTTCTTCGCCTCTATGTCGTGCATTAAAATCCTTTAATGCATGGCTAGCCGTGGATTATCCCTTATACTTATTAAATGGATTTGAAGGAAAATAATGGTTAATTTTTACACATACAAGAATGGAGTCTCTGGGACCTCAAAAGTAAAGTCACAGTAGCCTACAGTCAATCTCAACTGAATATGAGGGTCGGTACAGAAAAACAGCATGGTTGATAGACAAGTGTGAGTTGTCAGTAAGTGTGTATAACAAAATATGATGTTTTATAAACCCAGTAGCTTGGCAACAGATCATTTGGGTCATGAAACAATGCCACGTTTGTTCGGCCAATGACAATCGGTGCACTGCAGATTGCATCACCAGCATAGTTCAATATGTAATTAATCCCCAGGCTATATATAACCACACCGAATAGGGTTCATGTACCCTGTGAGGACACAACTACTGTACATAACAACAACCCCCTCTAAACATGGTAGTTGAAGGATAAAGTGGAAAGAAAACACATTCAAGGCAATGTTTACAAAAATGTGTTCGGACGGGATAAACAGTATCCCTGGCAGTAGATTGCAGTGCCATTTCCCACGCTAACTCACTCTACACCCGTTCCTCCCATTTCTACCGACAAACTAATTTACATTTAGAAGAAAACATGGTCAGTATGTGTGTATAGGTCAGTGTTAGCAAGTTAGAGTGTTTTAATGTAAGTTGTGCATGTGTGTGAAGAGCTGTGTAATGTATAAAAAAGGCACAGATACTGTATGTATTATAGACACTTTGAGAAGTTAACAGGATTAATGTTTCCTTGTTGTTAAGTAAAGACAGATGCGTGGCTTTCTCTCTTCATGCTTCATGTTCATTTGGGTTATTTTACATGTCACTTGCCAAGGAACCAATGAACTAATTGATCAATGCCATTGATAGAGGGAATATGAACCCATTATGAAACTATGAACCAAACAGAATGAAGCAACTTCAGGATGTATTTCTCACAGGAAAGAAAAGATATTAGATACAAAACACAACAAAACCTCAAACATTTACAACATTATAATTTTAAAGAAGTTTTATTATACTCTGTTTATTTATATTTATATATGTAACCCAGTAGGTTATAAGTATGCTGTTAATAAGTTACCTCAATTTATTAGCTTGTATTTAGGGTTAATTAAGAGATAAAATGTGAATTAACCATTCATCTTTGTTTGTGATTATACGTGTATTTGTGCCTTTAAGAGCGCGCGTGCATGAGATACAAGTTTGATCGAGGTGTACATGTGGAAAACGTGGCTTTAACCATCTAGTTAGGTGTTTGATTATTTTATTGGTTTATGTGAATTAAGTCCCGCCCTCACTGGTGTTTTGTGTAATGTGAGTGGTTGTTCGGGAGATGAGAGTTTTTTTGACAAGCGCGGGAGGGAAGTGAGAGACAGAGAAATGAGAGAGACGCGCTTGCGGTAAGAGAGTGATTTGATTGAATGATTTACAAGTTTATAAATCTTGAACTGTAAGGTAGATCGGGTGTGTAGCACGAATACAGGGAGAATTAATTTCTGTTTACTTCTTTGAGATCTCCGGAAGCGTTTTACGGTCTTCACTGTTGTTAATCTGCCATTCAGGCGCGAATACAGGCTGTTTAATTATCAATGCGCATATCTGCGCATATGAACTGATAAGTTAAAGCAACCATGAAACAACAAGACTAAAGACTGTTAACGCAGTGGTTTTCCTTAACAACGAAGGAGACCTTGAGGACCAGATAGCGCTCCAAATACCCGCGTTCTCTTACGAGAGTACTCTCGTACAGCGTAATATCTTACGCTATGGGAAAAACCTCTTTTCCACGAGATATTGAAGCCAAAAAATTATCCTTAATTTTGTATTAATGTAAAACGCTGTGCAGCAGCATGCAGACATAGGCAAGGCGCTTGCGCGCCTATTGGCTGCCCTGCGGCAACAGCAGCAGCCTATCGAGAGAGGCGCTGCGTGACAGCACATCCAATGGGGGCAATTCGCGCCCATTTCGTCTCGTCCCGCCAGAAAGGGCATGGTCTCGCCCTATAAATATAGCTCGATTAGGCTGGTACAACTGATTTTCATCTCTTCAGCGAAGCTGCACGCATCGCTGGATCCGGAGTGAGAGGCCGCGCCGTCGACACAAGCCTTCTGCGGGACGAGCCTTGAACCTGAAGCCGCTGGCCTTCACCTCGCCGCCTTAAGTCGCCGTACCTGCTGCGCTTTCCGGCGTATATATCCTTTTACCTCTGCTGAGAGTGTTCGTTCGCCGCTGCAACTTACACTTCTCTATTCCTCTAAAAGAGCTAGCGTCTTTTTAAAGATGCCTTCTTCCTGTGGCTCGTGCCAAGCCCAACTCAACGACGGGGACTGCCACGTGATATGCGTTTCCTGCCTTGGTGAGGATCACGCGGCTCTCGCGCTCGCTGAAGGCGGATGCCCTCACTGCGAACTTCTGCCTGTGGTGACTCTGAGGACTCGCCTGGCATCTTTCTCAGAGCCTGCACTTCTACCCACTGTAGTACCACGCCGCAAGAAGCGCCGTGCACAGCGCGCCCCCGAGCTCTCTCCTGCCCGCCAAAGCTCGCCGGTTCGCCCGCCAGCTTCGCCGGCATCGCTCGAATCACTCACAGATGGACAGCGGCCGCCGTCTACCACCGCTTCCGCCATTGAGTGTGATGAACCAGCCGAGGCCTGTTCCATCCTGGCATCATACAGCGAGGACTGGGTGAGCTCTGTAGACCTCCCCCCTGCTACCCGCCAGCCGCCTGGGAAACGAGCCGGCATTGAAGCTGAGCTGATGCGTCTGCTCTCTCAAGCCATCGACAACCTCGGCCTCGACTGGGCGGCGCCCGCGCAGCCTGCGCACAACCGGCTGGATGGTTGCTTCCTCCAGAAGGACTCCGCCCCATCTCAGTCAAGACCCGCGCCTTTTCTTCCTGAGCTTCACGAAGAAGTCGCGAAGTCATGGAACGCCCCCTTCTCGGCCAGAATGCGTTCCTCTGTCTCTGCAGCATTCTCCTCCGTGGACGGTGCGAAAGATAAAGGATATCTTTCTCTTCCTCCAGTGGAAGCAGCGGTAGCGTCCCATCTTTGTCCGCCCTCCGCTGGACGGCGTGCTTTGACGACGCTACTCTCTAAAGCCTGCCGAGTGACGTCAACCATGCACGGCCACGCTTACACCGCCGCTGGGCAAGCTGTGTCAGCGCTACATTCTATGGCGATACTGCAGATATTCCAAGCCAACCTTCTCCGTAAAATGGACGAAGAAGGACCGGGAGCTATCTGCGTGGCGGACCCAAGAAGCGCTACGGACCTCGCTCTACGCGCTGCAAAAGCCGCCGCACAAGCCGTTGGGCGCAACATGGCCTCTCTCACCGTGGCTGAGAGACATCTGTGGTTAACGCTGTCTGAGATGACGGATGCTGAGCGCTCTGTGTTCCTCGACGCGCCCATTTCCGTTGAGGGCCTTTTCGGATCTGCCGTCAAAGACTTCACGGACAGATTCGCTGAGGTGCAGAAAACTTCACAGGCTATGAAGCACTTCCTGCCGAAGCGCTCTAGTTCCGCAGCAGGCCGCTCTAAACAGCCGTCTGCTCGGGGCTCTCAGCCGCAGCCTGCACCACCAGCCGCCGCCGCTTCTCAGCGCCGCCAGGCCCGAGACCAGAGACCGCGCTCTCGCTCTGCTGGACGCCGCCCCCCTCAGCGCGGGCCCCGGCCGAGAATCGAAATAAAGCCCGAGGTCTCAAAGCCTTCCTAGCCACTCTATTGGCTGTAAAAACGAAACCAACACATTCTCAGTCGGCGCGAGCCGACAGTGTTATCAGTGCAGTGAGTGTGCCCGCTACCCCGCGCCCACATTCCCTCACAGGCATGCCGAACCCTAAGGGGCTCGTCCCGCTCGCATTCTCTCCACAACATGTCAGAGAGAAGCTGAGTGCGGCCGGGCTGCCCGCTGTGATCAGCGCACCCCCCGCCTCGCACACTGTAAACACAGTGTTTATTTCCCAGCACACCGGAGCTCTCCGGCCGCCGTTATGCCGCAGCCAGAGCTCAGATTTCATTCTACCTCTAGCTATTCATGCAGATGCATGGGCAAAGCTTCCCGGGGTATCAGAATGGGTGCTGAAGACTATAATAAGAGGCTATTCGCTACAGTTCGCTCGTCGCCCCTGCTGTTGCGCGGCGCGAGTCGAAGCGACGGTAAAAGGCGAAGTATCTCATCTACTTCGAGCCGAGATAGCGAAACTACTGAGCAAAGGGGCTATAGAACCTTTATCTCAGGCTCAGAGCAAAGGGGGTCTTTACAGCAGGTATTTTCTGGTACCGAAAAAAGACGGGGGTCTCAGACCCATTCTAGATCTGTGACAGCTGAACAGAGCGCTCGCGAAGCGCTAGTTCAGAATGATTACAACCAGGAAAATCCTCGCGCAAGTTCGCCAGGACGACTGGTTTATGTCAATAGATCTGAAAGACGCATATTTTTAAATACAAATAGCGTCGCGTCACAGGCGATTCTTGAGATTGGCCTTCGAGGGCCAGGCATACCAATACAAAGTCCTGCCGTTCGGCCTGTCCTTGGCACACCCCGTACATTTACGAAGTGCATGGACGCGGCTCTCGCACCCCTGAGACTCCAGGGCATGCGAATTTTGAACTACTTGGACGATTGTCTGATTCAAGCTCGATCACAATCAGAGCTCATAGAACACAGGACCACATTACTCGAGCATCTCGAGAATCTGGGTCTCACAGTCAATTGGGCGAAAAGTTCGCTGTCTCCCAGCAAGAAAATCTCTTTTCTGGGAACAGTGCTGGACTCGCTATCCATGACAGCGCGCCTGTCGCCAGAGCGCGAGCTGGACATTCAGCGAGCCGTGAAATCCTTCCGCCGCGGCTCGATAGTCCAGCTCAAAAGGTTTCAGAAAATGCTGGGCCTCATGGCCTCAGCAGCTTCAGTGCTCCAGCTGGGTCTGCTTCGCATGCACCCACTGCAGCTGTGGCTGAAAGCGCGAGTTCCTCCCCGGGCATGGACCGCTGGCCGGTTAATCTGGAATGCGTTTCAGCTCTGGAACCATGGAAAGTAACCGACTGGTATCAGTCAGGTGTGAGTCTGGGGACTCCCTCGAGTGTGAAGGTGGTGTCCACGGACGCCTCCACCTCGGGATGGGGAGCGCTGCTCGAGGGCAGACCGTTCTTTGGCCAGTGGTCAGAACGGGAAAAACTCCTACATATAAACTGTCTGGAAATGATGGCAGTCGACAATGCGCTACGGCGCTTCTGTCCCCAGATAAAGGGTCACCACGTCTTGGTCCGTTCGGACAACATGTCAGTGGTGGCATACATAAATCACCAGGGCGGCATCAAGTCCCGAAACCTTTACAGGCTAACGGAACGCCTCCTGGTCTGGGCTCAGCACAACCTGCTTTTACTGAGAGCGGCGCATGTGCCTGGTCACCTGAATCTGGGACCAGACAGACTGTCCAGAAACAATGTCCCAGCAGGGGAATGGTCGCTGCACCCGCAGACGATCCAACTGCTGTGGGAGACATTCGGCAAAGCGCAGGTGGACCTGTTCGTGTCCCACGAGAACGCCTACTGCCCGAAATATTTCTCCAAGAGCGAGGATGCGCTGGCCCACGTCTGGCCCCGCTGTCCCCTCTATGCTTTTCCTCCCGTCTCGCTCCTGCCTCAAGTGCTGGAACAAATCAGGGAAAGCAGATGCCCAGTGCTGCTTGTGGCTCCGCTCTGGCCGAACCAGGCTTGGTTCCCAGTCCTGATGCGGCTGACCAGCACTGCCCCGTTGCCAATACCGTTGAGGAGAGACCTCCTCTCTCAGGCCAAGGGCTCGATTTGGCATCCTCGCCCGCAGCTATGGTCCCTAGATGCATGGGCCATCAACGGGTACCCGCTAACCTCCCAGAAGGAGTGTTAAACACGATCACACAGGCGAGAGCCCCGTCCACTAGACGGCTTTACTCCGCGAAATGGTCTGTGTTCTCTACCTGGTGTCAAGCTCAGGGCTTTTCACCCATAGACTGCGGGGTCACGGAAGTACTTTCCTTCCTTCAAGAGCTGCTGAATAGGGGCAGGACCCCATCCACGCTCAAAGTGTACGTGGCGGCCATAGCAGCGTTTGCAAAACCTGTGTCTGGCCAGTCACTGGGGAAAAACGACCTGGTCGTGCGATTCCTCAAGGGAGCTCGGAGGCTGAACCCTCCTAGACCTCCTTCAGTCCCGGTGTGAGACCTTTCTACGGTTCTGGAAGCCATGAAAGTTGCCCCGTTTGAGCCAATCCACTTGTCAGACATGAAGCATCTGTCCTTCAAAACGGTGATTCTTTTGGCTCTCGCTTCAGTGAAGCGCATAGGGGACTTACAAGCGCTTTCAGTAAGCGCGTCATGTATGGACTTTGGGCCTAATGACTCAAGAGTCATACTCAAACCAAGGCACGGGTACGTGCCCAAATCCCTCAACACACCTTTCAGGGCCCAGGTCATTTCCCTGTGCGCCCTCCCGGTTCATGCTGAGGAGGTGGATGCGAGTCTCCTTTGCCCTGTCAGGGCACTGAGAGCTTATGTGTCCCGCTCGTCTGTCTTCAGACAGACCGAGCAGCTCTTCGTTTTGTTTGGCGGATGCTCCAAGGGACTGGCTGCATCAAAACAGAGCTTATCCAGATGGATAGTCGACGCCATAGCACTGGCTTACACTTCTAAGGGCCTGCAGTGTCCTTTAGGTGTCAGAGCGCACTCCACAAGAGGTGTGGCCTCATCGTGGGCGTGGTATAGTGGGGTTACCTTGCAAGATATCTGTACGGCCGCGGGCTGGGCCTTGCGTCTACATTTATAAGGTTTTATAACCTGGAGGTTCCCGCTTTACAAGCCAAGCTCCTGTCGATATAGAATTCAGTGCTATCTGCCCCGTTGTGTCGGCCCAGATACTGAGTTTTGCCTGTGCAATCGCTCACCGAGCGATAGAACAGCCCAGGGGTGTTGAATAACCCTTTCTATTGCCCAGTTCAGGCTGAATACGTTCACCCTGTCTGCGCGGAACACTGTAACATAACTAGCTCCTGTGGGATGCTATTTCATGGGGAATGATGCTTGCAGCCTCTCTTCTCCGACTCTCTGTGAGTCTATGGTGATTATGCACTATATGAGCCCCGGGCTACTGCCCTTGGGACTTTGGTTTTGGATCCCAGTACGCATGGCGTTTTGCATAGTGTTCCCCATAGCGTATGATATTACGCAGTACGAGAGTACTCTCGTAAGAGAACGTACTCGGTTACTAACGTAACCTCGGTTCTCTCTAGAGAGGGAACGAGTACTGCGTATCTTGCCATGCATACACAGCTCTGGTTCGAGCTAATCGAGCTATATTTATAGGGCGAGACCACGCCCTTTCTGGCGGGACGTGACGAAATGTGCGCGAATTGCCCCCATTGGATGTGGTGTCACGCAGCGTCTCTCTCGATAGGCTGCTGCTGTTGCCGCAGGGCAGCCAATAGGCGCGCAAGCCGCCTTGCCTATGTCTGCATGCTGCTGCACAGCGTTTTACATTAATACAAAATTAAGGATAATTTTTTGGCTTCAATATCTCGTGGAAAAGAGGTTTTCCCCGTAGCGTAAGATATTACGCAGTACTCGTTCCCTCTCTAGAGAGAACCGAGGTTACGTTAGTAACCGAGTACGTTATTTGGGGTTCCTCTGGCGGCGTGGGAGGTGCGTTTCGTCGGCTGACGAGGGAGAGCGAGGACTGCTACAGGATTCCTGGAATTGCTGTATGGTTGCAAGTGAAATTGAGGTATCTTGGTTTGATTTGTTTTGTGCTCAGGAGAGTGAAGGGGCCATTTTTCAGTTTCCCGGCCACCACGAACACGAGCGACGATTCAGGCCTGCAACGGGGTGGGTTGTGTGAATGACTGGTGTGTGTGTGTGGGCCCACAACATTAAATATTGGTTAACTTAGCATTTCTCAGTGCACTGAAAATATAATGTGCATATTCAGAGTATATTTTGTTATAATCTGTGGGAGTTATTGTATACATTCATCCATTTGAGGTCATTGGTTCAATCTATACTGAGTGTATTTGACCTGGAGACTAATTTCAGTAGGTCTGGCAACTGAGATATTGCTCTTCGGGGGTTAAATTGTGTCAGATTTACTGGCAATGTGATTGTGTAAATACTTCACATTCTGAAATTCATTTTTGACCTAGTTAACATTCAATAACTCTATTCCAATTAAATCCTATATTCTTTCAAAAGTGTTTATGTTGCCTTGATTAGTTAAGGTGCGTATAGATTTAATTATTTGTAACTTTCCAAAAGAAAAGTATACATTGTGACTCCAGAGGGGCCTAACTTCAACATCTGTAGGCATTTAGTTAATGAATCTGGAGTGCTGTCCTACTTAGTTACAAGAAAGACAGGTAGGAGGCGCTACATATATATATATAATATATATATATATATATATATATATATATATATATATATGAAGCACTGCATTCACACTGTATTAGTGCTATAATATTGACAGTTTAGCTGTTAGATTAGATGTAGTCATTTGGTGGGATATGCAGCCTCTAAGTTGGATTTAGTGCAGTGTAACTTTAGACACTTGTTTTTCAAGATAAAAGTTTAATTAAATAAAATGTGTTAAATATATACTTAAATGAAAAGGTAATTGCAGCCTCTGCTCACAGACATTGGCTAGGCTAAAACAAAACACATTAGTGCCTCATTTTATAATCATGCTGAAAACCTCCCCTGTGGCACCATTAAGTTAAAAGAGGAAAGGGAAAAGCTGTATTTAGAACTTTTCAAATTCACAAAACTCCACATATTACATTTACTATTTTTTTTTGTGTAAAATGATAATTAAATAGTTACATTATTCAGGTTGAATAAAACATCTCTGTTACTATTGTAACCTCCGTTCCCTGATGGAGGGAACGAGACATGATGTAGATGACTGACACTAGGTGTTGCACTTGGGAGCCCCAAACACCTCTGATACTTGAGAAAAGGCCAATTAGAATTGGCGAATGGAATTTTCATGATACTCTCCCAGACAGACAGGTATAAAAGAGAGTAATGTGCTCCTAGACAGTGTCCTAGTCATTTCAGCGGGCAGTTCGGTGTTGTGGCAGAAGGTGGACAGATATCACATTGACAGATGGACAGATTGGTGGTGCAGATGTCGGCAAGGCCGGCGTGCCGGGTAGCAAGCACACTTTCAACATTGTAACCTACCCAATGCCTGCCTAAGCCGTGTAGTCCAATCTACCACACGGGGACAGAGAGGACAGTAGTTATCATGGGAATAGGTTGCTTCAGCTGGTCTTTTGACTTTTTTTAATTTTATTTTTTTATAAAAGCTCACAGCTGTGCAAAACGGAAGCACTCTTTCTCCTAGATATGAAAAATTATGCTACGGAGACCACATACTGCCCTAAGGCGGGTTAGTATGTGGAGAATACCTCACATAGTCTTACCACACTTGGAAAAAGGTCCCTATGGTAGGTCCTATCTGAAAAGGGAGGAATTACTACAAATGCAGCGACTGGCAGCAGGGACAGAGCTCTGCCTAGGGGAAGACACTGGTTTACCATCAGGCAAACCGTATAGTGGACAATATATCATATGGGATTACCATCAGGGAATCACTACATATGGAGCACCAAGCCAAAGTGTTTGTGTTGTAAACTTTTTCTTCGTCGAAGCAGAGACCAGGAGAGGTTGGGATGTCTTTCGAGCAAAAGTTATTCTTTATTGAGGACTCGCTGTGCGTCGCTGTAGTCATCCAAGTCTAACTAAGGCAGTGTACATTGTAGTTTATATAGATTTGTGTGGGCAGTGCTTAGATATAGAGACAAAGCACCTGGGTGATGACCTTAAACAAAGCATGCAAATGAAGTATCCAGGTTTAACAGCTGATATCATAATCATAAAATCATAACCTTAAATGCTAAATTCAATGTATAATACCTTAGTTTTTCATGTTATGTTATGTAAGGAAATACGATCAGCAGATCTTAAACAGATTTTTAAATTTGTAAGAATATTTAATAACTCTAGTTCTAATAACTCTCACATATTAAAATTTAAACATTCATAAGTTCATTATGTTTGTTAGCATGAGCCCTGTCTTCCAATCATGTAACTTGAAAAAGGTTACAGGCACAAATCACTTATTCTGTGTTGTGTCTATGTAGTGTAGTTCTTTTACTGAGTAAACTGTTGACACATGTACTGTATACGACGCAGGGTGTTAACATCTTCTTTGAACTACATAAGAACACAGAAATCCATGTAGTGGAAGTCTTGAAAATACATGTTGCCTGAATAGCTGTGAAGTCTGTTTCCTGCAGAGTCGCTCCGATAACTTGTCCCTCACGAGGCTTGTTCATGGATATCTGAGGTGATGCTTTATACCAGGTTGCCGCTTGTGAAAAAATCATGGCATATACACATACCTGTAACACAAGAAAAAAAGAAACAGCAGACCAGCAGTATTCATGCATGGACTTCATTCTTCCATACGTCTGTTGATCGAATAGTGGTTTTAAATCTAACTCTTATCAAAGTAAGCTTCTGGTGATCGTATAGTTTTCACATATAACCATATTACATTACACATTGTGATCGTATAGTGTTTTTCCTTAACCTAGTCTTAATTGAGTTGACACCTATGGACCAGTAAGGTGGGGATAAACTACTGAGAGGGGGAAACCTATGAGGAAGTCTTCACCACAGGGTTGGCCCCAGAGGCCTGTTGCACTTCGGTTCTTAGTTTGGGCTCCTCACTGGTCTGTGTGTACTATTCAGTCCCTGTAGGTGATTTGCAAACTTTACTGTGCAACATCTCCATCTTCCAATGAAAACATCAGTCATAGCAGACTGTTCTATCATAACCCATAGAGGATGGATAAGTGAATGAACTGTGCTGTAGCATAACATTTAAGGCTGTGAGTGTACTTAACCAGTGTCCCCCAAAGGAAGGCTGAGACAGTCACTTTCCTTTTGTTCTATTAAAAAAAAAGTCTTTCATCTTTGTTGTAAGTTACTGGGGAAATTAAGCCTTCACAGCCCAAATGGTTAACACCTCAACAAGCTGCCCCATGAGTTTAATGACGAGGGGAGGGGCTGCTTCAGAGAAATAAGCAGACTAAGTAGAAGCTGAGTAACATTGTTAACTTCCCTAAAGTTCTTTTTGTTTTTCCAACACTCTTTTCTCCAATGTCCATGCTTACCACAGTAATAACAACTGCCCTCTCTCTTAGAACATTTGCGTTTCTGTTGATTCTCTGTGTTGACCTTAAAGGATGCTGCTGCAATTTTTACTCTTGCCTTGACATCAGAGTCTCTTTCCCAAGTAGCTAACCTGTCCAAGTTGTTTTGCAGGGTTCTATTGGACCATGTGAAGTCTAAGAAAGGCAATGCCTTTCTATGTTCTGACAAAAGACCATCAAACCATGTGCGAACTAGTGGACCATTATCATCTTGCACCTTCTCTGGAGTGTCAGCTATCCCACTGTATGCTGCAGCTGACTGACAAAATCTTTCAGTGTACTCACTCACAGTTTCATCCTTCTTCTGTACAAAACTAGTGATCTTTGACCAGTCCATGTTTGGTCCAACAATGTTCTTTAACACTCTCAGAACTCCCTCTCTCATTTCATCTTTTCTGGCATGTTGAAAAATCAGAATTGTTTACAGCATTTTCAAAATCATTGAATTCTGACTCAGTCAAGATCTGTGATATTAGCTGGGTGACTTCAGTTAGAGACATATCATAGAGCCGCATCTTTCTGGACAACTCTCTCCTAAACTCAGAAAATGTTATATCCACTGATGGCAAACTCTCAGCAAGTCTCTCCATGGCTTCAGGACCTAAAGTTGTATTGACTGCTTGTAACTGCAGTATGGGGGTTGCAGATGGAACTGTATCAACCCCTTTTCCCCTACTCTGAGCCTTTTGTCTTGCTCCACACACTTCAACTGCATTTACATCTTTATTCATCAATCCAGCATTGACATTGTCCTCTATTCTATAGAAAGACTAAGTCAGGATAAGTTTCATCTGACGGTTGGTCTTCTGAGTCACATTTGGTTGAGGCCTTGTTATGGCCCACCTTTTTCATGAGACAGGACACTTGAGTGTGCAATTGTTTGTTCTGTTATTTTAACTTAGCAATACACCGAGCTTGTTCTTGTGCAATGGATAAGCGAAATTCTCTGTGGCAGCAGATAATGCCTTTTATGTTCTCTTCCTGATACATGCACCCAACACCTTCTTGCATTCTTCAATAGACCATACTTTTTCTGGGTGAATACCAAATTTCTTCATCAAATCCAATCTGACTGACTCAGTCACTATGGAGTCCATGTGCTCTCCTAACAATGACTTGAACTCACTGTCTGTCCATAAAGGGGTAGCTAGTCCACTTTTCTCAGTTGTTGGAACAAGCCTAGCATTCCTTCTAACCATTTTGTGATGTTTTCCTGACAAGGTACTTCCCTGACAAAACAGAGGATAAAGCAATAACTTCTCTGACAAAGCAAATGATAGCTAGTTATGAATATTCATCATAATGTATTCAAACTTCCCTGGCAAGCAGAGGAGAACCAATTTGCTAACACACATTTAACAGTTGTTAAATGTTCCAGATTAAACAGAGGATGAACCTTCTTCTCAAGCAAAGTAGAGGATTACTACTTTGTTAACTGTTAACATACTGTTAACACATTGTAACTGTTGTTAACCCTCTGGGGTCGGCAAACGCGCCGGCGCGTTTTGGCAGATTTTTTTCACATAGCAGTAAAATAGACTTAAACTACGCCATCATTTCTGGTCATACAGACTTAAGACTTAAGACTTTTTTTCTTGAGGACGTCTCTAAACTTAAACAAAACTCAGCGAATACTATTCACCCAGGCCTGAAATGTATATCTTTATAATCATTTAAGTTTGTACTTTTAAATGATCTGATTCAAAACGAAAACAAATTTTCTCTGTTTAAGTAATTTGTATAAAACTAACAAGATTTCCACTTTCTCAAACGCTTGCTCATTATTTTTAATTTGACCACACCCACGCCCGCAAAAGAGACTGATATGCAAATCTCCACGAAGGAATGCAAACGCGCTCATTACCTCATGTGGGCACATAAAAAAAAGAAGACATTTAACAGTTTATTTTCTCATATTTCTTAACTCTATATGAATTTGAGAGACTGATATGCAAATCTCCATGAAGGAACGCGAGCGTGCTCATTACCTCAAAAACAAAGCACCAATCAGTCCTCTGCTTTTCGTCGAGTTCGGAAGACACGCAGTGAGCTTACATTGGATTTAGTTACATCAGAAGAAGAACGCGGTTTGAAGACAAGAAAGATGTAAGGTAAAAAATGTATTATGAATTATATTAGTTAGTGTTATTGTTGCATACACTTGACATTCCAGTTGAACTGTTGCTAGACTAAAATTTATGAAATCGACAGAAACATGTTGAAATATGAACTATAGCCTAGACAGGCAGGAAATGTATTCGACACGTGTACGACACGAGGATGTTTTTATGTTTAAAGGGACACTTCACCCATTTGCATTAAGCTTTGTATTTTTAGAAACCCAGTCATATATTATAATGGTCGTGGATTTTTCCTTTTTTTTTTCCTGAGATGGGAGAAATAAGGATTTAAGCGTCATTTTGCGTCACAATCAACAGGAAGTCACATTTCATTGAAAAGTGTAGAGACTACAAACACAAGCTCATCATTTATTCAGGGTGTGGGACCCACTCACGCTACAGACCTATTACAGATCAGTGGGTGGGACTTCACTTGCAGATACAGAAAACAATATCAGCCATCTTGTTTGGAAGCTAAGCTAACAAGCGCTGTGGAGATAGGAAGCTACGACAATGACGGAAGAAACTAAACATGATATGGAAGAAGAGGATTTTGAAATTCTGCTACTCGAATCCGGTGTTCGTGGCTATCTTTACGAGTCGCAATATAGTGAAGTGCAGCTGAGGCTGATGGAGGAACAGGAGGCGGCTGCCTGTCGTGGACGAGGAGCCCGGACTGGCTCGAGCTGGGCGGACTGCTGGTACCTGTGCTCTCGCTGTCCGTCTGCTGCAGAGAATTTCAAAGATGGCAATTTCTCCTGGACGAAATCTCTGAATCAGACGAGCACACGGACGTTTGTGATGTGAACCATCCTAGTTTCGCACCGCATATGTTCTGACTGAACATCCAGGTATTATGCAATAATTCACCATATATATAGAAAGAAATACAAACGAGGAATAATTCACTAATGAGTTTGCCAATGTAACAGGGTTCGTTGTTGTGGGAAGAATGAGGCGGGAACCGGCAAACATTTAAACATTTTAATAGTAAAATAAACAAATACAAAACAAAAGTATAAGCCAACAGCCCCTCACTGTTGGCCACACACAACAGAAACAAAACACAACATAAAATCAGGCCTGTTCCTCTCTCGATCTGGACTGTCGTCGCTCCTCGGTGAGAGATCCGAGAGAGACCGGTGCGTCTCACAGGTGTCGTTCATTATCACTCGCGCCACCGGCCTCGCGCCATCCTCTCACGTCCCTCGCCCTGCTCGCCACAGCCAACTACCTATACATTTTGTGTGAAATTAATTTCTAACTCTGGTGGCAGCTAACGTTAGCCTTGGAGACGGAAGAGTGATTTGTGATGTTTGCGCTGCTGTTCTGAATTAGTGGGAGTGGCTTGTGGAGCTGTGCAATGTGGTGCATTTTGGGAGTTGTTGTATTACATACAAATGCGCCCAAAAGTTATTTTCTGTCTTTTCTCGGTCAAGAGGGCACCAAATTCAAAATATCTTTTACATTTCGACTACATATATGACCCACTTTCAATAAAGATTAATGTTGAAATGGATGAAGTGCTCCTTTAATAAAACACAGCTTTATGTTAGGCTAGTAGGGATGGGACGGTATGAAAATTTCATATCACGATTATAGTGACCAAAGTTATCACGATTATCAATATTATCACGGTTTTGTTAAAATGAGATGGAAATGTTCAAAAAGAACTGATGCTCACCCTGAAAACATTTGAAAATCAACAAACAAAAAATACAATTAGCAGGCTAGCAGCTATATGCACTTTTTTAAGCATAAACATTATATTAACATTAACATGGAGCCCTGAGAGTGAGAGGTATAAGTTTTCCTAGTGCAGGTTTTAATGAACCCGTCATTAAACCCTATCATTAGGCTAATAATGATAATAACACTTATGGATGTGTGTATGACTGAATATTATTATTATTAATAAATAATAAATCGCTTTCTCTCTCACACACACACTCACACGCACGCACGCACACACACTTTAAATGAACAAAATATGTTGGTTGGGTCAGGGTGACTAAACTACTGGAATACTTATAATGACTGTTGTAAATAGCAACACACTACACAGCGCACATCCATGTCTCGGATCACCGCGGACGCAATCTCTGGTTTCATTCAAGTGTGTATGTCTTGCGTCTCAGTTTTGATTGTATTGAAAATTAAATCAGAGTAATTTAGTATTAATACTACTACAATATTGTTGTAGTGATCACATTTACTTTACGATTGATTTGGACACTGTAACTTGTATAATGGATTTATAAACCGGCAAGATTTAAAAACATTAAGTTAATCACAATTCAATATTTCATGTCCCTGAAATTATTTCTGTGGTAAAAAATAAAACTGTAATAAGTTTGCTATGAATGAATACAATACATTATCCCTTAAATGTCACCCTTAATAGTTTGAATATGTTCGTTCGTCTTGGCTCAAATCCACTTGCTGTAAAACTTTTCTCTTCGCGGAAGCTTTGCAATAATTACAAGTGAGATAATGAAATAATTCATCTCCAATACATTTTTTGTCTAATTATTTGCCCAAGTTAGTTGTGCTATTAAGGTAAAAATTAACTCAGTGGGTGGTTGTCACGTAACGTTAGATGACTTAGCAGATTTGACGTGTTTCCCCCTTTTGCAGCGACTTTCCTCTTGCAAGATTTGCAGACAGGCTGCCCATCCTCGATTAAATTGCCCTCGGGACTCTTGTAATAGCCAAAATACGACCATACCTCCGATTTTGTCCTCTTGGATGGCTGAAAAATCTCCCGTGCGCTGTCACTGCCTTCCGCCATGTCTTCTCGCGCAAAAAAACAACAGTGCATCTGCGCGCCTGCTGAGTGCTCGCGCCTGCGTCAGACTGATTCTGGCTGGACAGGATTTACCGCGAGTTTTCAAAATCACGATAATCAAACACGGTTTTTATGATAATTAAATTTTAAACGATAATACTAACCGCCAGGCCATTTTATCGTGGTTTATCGTGAAACCGGTAATCGTCCCATCCCTATAGGCTAGTATCAGTGTTTACTAATATGGTGAATATTATAATATTTAGAAACATGTTAACTGTTAAATACTGTGTTTGTAACTAATGGAAACATTTGAAGTAAACGTATCCATATATTTTTTTCTAGTGTACTGAAGTGTTCCTTTTTAACGATTTATAGGCCGCATGCTAGGCTATTGTTATTATTATTAACAGCTGATATCATCATCATAACCTTAAATGCTAAATTCAATGTACTCTACCTTAGTTTTTCATTTTATGTTATGTAAGGACATAAGATCAGCAGATCTTAAACATATTCTTAAATTTGTAATCCCACAACAGGCTGACCTGAAAAGCATCATGAGTCTTAGACTTGGCGTTGAATTCCTCTGCCGAATTCAACTGTCAAGGATGCTGAGGGAAAATTCAAGTCCAGGGTTCACCAGTCCAGTGAACTAACATGGGAAATAAGCACATGTATTCACCTCCGCTGTGTGCTAATGCGTCCCGAGGAGGTCCACGGTCAGGGAATACCACAGGTATTCCCTGATCCAATGGTTGGATTCCTGGGAAGCGAACAGGTCTTCACTGAAGTGACTCCAAATCAGCTGAATCGCCTTGGGATGGAGTCTCCACTCCCCTGAAGCTTATTTTGCAAGAGCGTGTCTGCTGCGTGATTGAGGAGATGCAGGCGAGTTGCAACATGTGCCGTGCAACATGCAACCACCTTGGCCGCTGTGTTGTCTGTCCGGACCAACACGTGCTTGCCCTGGATCAACAGTTGAAACCTCCTCAGGGCCAACAATATCACTAGCAACTCGAGGCAGTTGATGTGGCACTGTAGTCGAGGTCCTGTCCAGGAGCCCAAGGCTGCGTGCCCGTTGCACACGGCTCCCCAGGCAGTCTTGGACACGTCTGTTGTGACCACAACAAGACTGGACACTTATTCATGGGGAACCCCTGCTTTGTTCTAGAGGAACCCCTACCCACTCGCATAGTCCAGTTTGACTGTTCTGATGAGCCAGTGTGACAGGTTGGGAAGTGCTAACCAAGCCTTCAAACGCTGCACGAGTGGCACTAGATGAACAATCGCTTTGACCTGCGGTGGAGCAGCGAAGCAGAGCTTCTGGTGCCGTGTCGGGAAACGTTCAAACATGGAGAGGTGGTAAGTCAGCGTCCATCATATCTGGGCTGCAAACTATGTGACCCAGAGAATGAGGAAGTTGCTTTTTCTTTGAACATTTGGGTACCACTGCCACTTCGGCAAGATGCATAATAAAAAGAAAATGAAACCAAATATTCTCCACCAGGCCCTCCATCAGGGGAAAGAGCAGCTCCTCTCACCTTTGGGTCGTCCATCTCAGGGACGCTTCAAAGCCTGTCTGGGGTTCTTAGCGCTCACCTGACGAGCAGGTTGGATTTATGGCAGGTGGCGGCTTCAATGCACCAAAATTACATGCTCCACCTGTGGAACATCCGGGTACCCCCTTGCCATCCCAAGCAGGACCGGTCAGTGAAAGGTGCCCTCCATGACTTCGTCAGCTCTTCATGCACTTCAGAGAACAAAGGCTCTGGGACCGGGCGTGGCTGTGAGTCTCATTCTGAGCCCAGATACCAATCATCCCGTCGAAAATGCTCGGGACTGGGCGGAGGATTCCATTCCAGCCTGATGTTCACGGCGGGCCAGGCAAGCATGGCTGCCAACTCTTCATCAGACTCAGACTGAGCTACCGCACCCGAGGGTGAGTCCTCATCATCGGAAGGCATAAACCTGCCCTCCGATGCTGCCATCGAAAGTTTGTCCTCATCCGGAGCCCCGAATAAGAAATGAGGTGCGGCATGTTACACAGTCATCTGGGAAATCCATCGGACACAACTTGCAAGATATTTGAATAAATATATTTAAAGCAATATATTGTATAAAGTGCTATAAAAATGAACATGGTGAGACTTGTTTGGAGTGCCAAACAGCAGAGCTGGTGCAAACATATCTACATCGCTATGATCACTTTCTTAACTGCTGTTTTCTCACAACTGTCATTTTTGCTGTGTGTTTATGTTGTTATTGAGAGGAAAGCACTTAGCGGCATCGTAATGTTTTTTTTTTTTTTTTTTTTACAGTATACCCACTGCAGAGGTACTTTTTTTTTAACTTCAAACTATTTTTTACCCTCAAGTAGAAAACAAAAAAAGAACTTCACTGTGAGTATATCGGGGCTTTACTCCATACAGACATCAAAAAACATTGGGCTGGTCTTAGAAATAGAGGTGAATAGATGAGATCAAAGGAACTGTCAAAGGCCGAAGAAACACTGTTGTTGATGGTCTTTAAAACCATTCTAAGCAATCTGTATTCAATCATGCTGATCATCCACAAATGGGGAGAGTTCGAAACCGCTCGCGATCTACAGGTCAGGTCATCTCAGCAACTGTAGCCGAAGAGCTGCCTGAAAGTAGCCTCTGGAAGTCTCCCCAGGATAATATCATAACATCAAAAGGATTTACACGCAACGGTTGCCTCAGTGTCATTGAACATGAGTGGAGAAATAACTGCATGACTCTGCAATGCAATCAGAAAGAAGTATCCACTCTCAAAGATTTATTTCTACTTGATCTAAGCCACAAAAAATAATTTCTTATTTACGTTGTATGGTTGATTTTTGTCAAATTACATTTTATGCTTTAAAATTGATGTTACCACATATATGTTACAACATTAAGCACATCTTTTAGGTTACCTGAAAAAAATAAACAGTTTATATGCAAGTCAGCATGAAACGGAAGTTGCCTGTTGTGATGAATATCCAAATGAAATGGCTCCTCGAACAAGACAAATGTAGGGCGGGACTTGATTTTGTCCATCGGGAATTGATTGTATCGTTTTGGTTTGCTACACTGCAAAAACTAAAAATCTTGCCAAGTATATTTTTCTAATTTCTAGTCAAAATATCTCATCACACTTAATATAAGACAAAATCACCTAAATACCAAGATTTAAGTGAGATAAAGGAGCTTGTTTTTAGACCGTGCATCTTGAATATCTTGTTAAGTGAAACTGTCTTAAAAATATCTTGTTTTGAGTCATATCTCAGATGAAACAAGCTTTTTTGACATGTCATAAGGTTTTTAAGCTGCTGTGTTATTTGTAAAAGATGAATCGTCTTGTTTCAAGAAACAGACTTGACTTGAATTGAGACAACAAATCTGCTTTATTGAAAACTGCAGGTCAACATGCCCAACTCACAACAACTCACAATGACATATATTGACAGCAAAAAAAACGTAATTTATTTACGTATAAACAACTTTACCGACGTACAAATTTGTATGTATTCCTATTTAACTTATGCATATTAAAATCGTGGTTTTGACTCTATTGCATTCAATTGTCTTATCAATTAAATTTTCAGGCGCATTTATTAATAGTTTAATGCATTTAAAATAGTTTTAACGCATTTAAAATAGTTTTACTCCCCGACTCCCCATATGGAAAAGGTTTGCTAAAAACTCCTGTGATTCTTATATGTTCCAACAGAATATTGTAAGGGACATATATGCTGCAAAAACCACATATGTTTTAAACATTTAAACTACACACAAGCACACATTTTAATTACAAAAATATTTTATTAGAATGTGTTCTACAATATACAGTTGCATATTTCACATATCAATAGTTTTCATTTTAAATCCTGCATCACCAGATTTCATTTTCATTTGTGACAATTTCTCTAAACTTTATCACAGTACTACTAGGTATACAACAGTTCTATTCTTAACCTACAAACATAAAACTTTCCTAAATGTTGAAGTGATTCTTATGCGTATCACTCTAAAAAATTATTCAGTGGCTTAGTCACAGTAATAATTAACTTTATTACCTAAAATCTCTGAATATCATTTACTTGATAGTTTGAGTTGAACATAGCCTATACCGAAATAATTGACTAAAACTCCAACAATAAATTTTGTCTGAAATTTACAGTTATATTTAAGTTTGAAGTTTTTCACTAAAATAATTTAGTATTTGACTAACCAATTATTTATTTAAAATACACTGAGCTAAATTTGTGAAATTTCCATCACAATATTTGAGAATGGATAATTAAACTAATCTGTTTCAAGAACCACAAATATTACTTAAATAAAATCAATATTATTAATATTTAACAAGCATAAGAAATTGTATTTCACTGTCTATGATTACAACAACGCACCCCTCCCCCACCCTCTGACGTGACGACAACTCGACGGTTGAGTGAGCGCGCGCTGTTTGAACTCTCTCCAGTCCAGAACAGATCTCCTCTCCTCAGCCTCGCAGAATTGGTGCATTTCCTCTGTGAAATTCAGGTGTGTATGTTTTATTTTATCCGTATAATCATTAATGTGCTTTAAATAATTTTATTTAATGCGAAGGAACATACAGAGACGCAATGTTACTCGCCTTAAACGAGTGTCGACTCGCGCCTGCCTTTTCGCGTGATTGTAAGGCCTTGCATATAAAACACACGACTATATTCTTAAAGATAATGAATTATAACTAATTTGGATGATAAAATGTCCTCAGAACTGTGCACTGTTTGTTTATTGGCAGGTTATGGAGTCAGTCGCGTCGCAGCATCTTTCGGCTGTGAGTGACGCAGGACGGCGGTGTAAAGTTAGAGGTTCCCCCGCAGAGGCGAGTCCATCTCCGGCACGCGAAACAGCGCTGATCCGGTGGATACTGGATAACAGACCGGTTGATTACACTTGAATTACTTTATTGTTTAGGCCTAAATGTTTCATTTTTACTTCGAAAATGTTTCTTACATGAGTTTAGATGTAGGCAATATTGCATACGTGTTAAAAATAGTATAAAATATATGCTGTTTTGCTGTAATGTTAGGCTACTAATCGACAATAAAGGCCAATGTCATGTAGTTATACCGGTGGTTGTATGGAATATTTTTTACAAAGGTTTAGAGGAAATAAAAAAGTTAATATTACTGCCATATAAACACAGTTTATATTACTCATAAATATTTGTTTTTAAATGTTTCCCCCTAATTATTTCTACTCAAGTTTATTTGTTAATGTACCAAATGCAGTTACTCGGATCTATTTAATTTGTTTTACTAACATTTACTCAGTTAATACAGTGTAAGTAATTGCTTTCACTGCTTAAAAATCTAATCAATATTCTAACTTTAAAAATGTTTCACCAAAAAAATTGAGTAAATCATATTAAATGTTTTTAGAGTGCATCACCAGAGTTCATGTCACATATACAAAAACATATTCCAGCCAATTTTAATCACTGTTCTAGAAACATATTTGACTCAGCTTTGTTCATTTGCAATAATATGTTATGATTTTGTTCACAAACAACAGGCCCAGACAGTTAACAATTAATACACAATCTTACAATATCATTTCTTTTCAACTGCTCTTTCAAATCCTGTAGAAAAATTAACAGTCTTCATAAAGATCAGTGATATTCTGACAGTAATCCTCTAACCGGCATCTGCACTGTACAATTTAAAGGGATACTCCACTTTAAAATGAAAATTTTCATCATATACTCACCCTCATGTTGTTTTAATCCTTAATGAATTTCTTTCTTCTGCTGAACAGAGAGGAAGATATTTAGAAGAATATCAGTAACCAGACAGTTTCTGGTCTCATTGACTTACATAGTATAAAAGTCAATGAGACCAGAAACTGTCTGGTTACTGATATTCTTCTAAATATCTTCCTTTCTGTTCAGCAGAAGAAAGAAATTCATTAAGGATTAAAACAACATGAGGGTGAGTATATGATGAAAGAATTTTCTTTTTAAAGTGGAGTATCCCTTTAAGAATCTGCCAACTGCATATAAGTGAATCAGATGTTGGTCATCAAAACATGAAATCTGTACGAAACACATAAACAAATGACACAAAATGTGTATAAATTCTATATGACTTTAATTTGACTAGCATATAATTCAATATAAGAACTTTAAATTATTATATATGAATTTTATATATTTCGAGTAATACCATACACATTTGCATACTTTTGTCATGTAAAACTCATACAAGTCTTTTAACAGTATTCATTAGGGCTGTAACGATACGCGATATAAAATCGAAATCGCGATACTCAGGTCCACGATCCTGTATCGCGATGTGAGAAGGCAGAATCGCGATCACACCCCTTCCAACTCCCAGAGTTATCCTTCCCGTCCAGATCCAATGCTACCACATCTTTAAATTACTATTAGTATTATTTGAAGTTAACATTATAAAATACGTAGACCTACCTACACCACAAAACTAGTTGAGGATAAATTATTTAAAATTTGGCAATTTCAGCGTTATGGACGTGCAGCCAAAGCTTGAAATATAAATTCTCAGAAAATGCATTTAATACCAATATATTGACACTTCTGTTTATATATCCATAGCCTATCCCTTAATAAAGTCTAGTACATGTCCAGACATTAGAAAAATATAAGTCTACACATGCATTTTATATTTAATATGAGGGAAATACACACGCGTACACGGATGCGACACAAAACATCTTTCATTTTTAGGTGGCAAAAAAAATATATATATTTTATAATTCTGTACATTCCACAGTACAAACCAAAAGTAATACTAGGCTACCCACCGGATGAAGAGGGGTTGGCCCTCCCCAGAACATAAAATATTAATTTTGTTTTATTTTTCGTGTTCGCATTTAAGAGGAAAAAACAATATCGTCGTGACAGTTCTCAGGAAGCGGCACTAAAACTTTCAGAGACCTCAAACAGAAAGCACAAAGACTTTCTTTAAATTGAATTTCGTTTTGTATTAATTGTATCTCAATTTTAATAAATGTTTCATCAACCATTTGCCTGTATTTAGAAATAAATATAGCAGACAGATAATCACGAGACGTGCTCGGGCCGGCGCGTGAACTGGAGCTCGTCTCGTGTGAATCGAAACCTATAGGCTATAGGCCTGAGAAATATATCTATATTGAAATGTCTACTTTTAAACCGAACAATTAAAAACGAAAGAAAACAGACTGCTCTCTGCTTATGTAATCCGTATGAAAAGTGCATTTTTCTCTGGCGCGTTCACTACTGCGAAGATCGCGAGTCAGCATCGCAACTTCATCTTTGCTGACACTGATAGAAAACAATTTATTAATAAACAATTAAAATGTCTCCTTGCTATATTTGACATATTCATAATCATTACTTTTGCCGGTTCTTTGTGTCAGCTTTTAGGTGCTATTTTTAGTCTTAATTCCTCTAATACCAGTGGAGGAAGAACTCAGATCTTTTTACTAAAGTAAAATTAATAATATCATAATGAAAACGTTTTTAATTACATATGTACAGTACTTTTATACTATTTTAAATAATTAGTAGGCTAAGCAAAATTTACTAAACGTGAAACTAGGCTAGGCTACTCTTAATGCAAAATGGCCCTATATAAAGTGTTATAATTATATAAATTATTGGAATATTGCTTGATGTTATTTTATAAAAATATGGTATTTTTTTTCTCTCTCAAATCTCTTTTTTTCACCCCAAGCCCCGCCCCCGTGATAGAATCGCGATACGAATCGAATCGTGGGTCAAAAATCGCGATACGAACCGAATCGTGGGTTTGGTGTATCGTTACAGCCCTAGTATTCATATATAACGCAAAAATCCCCTACAAGTTGTATGTGTGTTATTTAGTATGAAATGGGCCATAATCGTTCTGATTTTGTATAGGACATGTATTGGCCTTATATGAAACACAGAAGGTAATTCTGTCCGATTTAAGTAAGGAAGATAATATATAGTTGCTGTATATGAACCATGCAGGTTTTTTTCATATGGGTTAAAAATACCTTCTTTAATTGTTTAACCATTTTGTAATATTTGGTTTATTTATTGTGAAACACAAAAGGCATTTTCTCCTATAGACCCATAATACACTAAAACATAAATTCACAAAAGACATCAATTTTATTAGCTTGGTGTAATCCAAATCTTTAGAATCCATGCGTTGTTTGCAAAAAACAGATCCAAATTCAGCCCTTCATCCAGTGATCTTCATAATTTCTCTCAGCAGAGACCGTAAACGCCAAATCCTGGCATCCCGCGTGTTTAATTGGTGTACTACATTTGAAATGGAGAATCGCGCGCGCCTTCAAAGAGCGAACCGAAACCGGATTAGCGTTTTCATGGATTAATCACTTAAATTCTGCTCTATAACGTTACCTCATACAAATATATTATATAGCCTACTGCCAGAGAGGACTGCGACACATCGTCCTGTGAACGACTTTTGGTACCGGTTTTGACATTTTCTCACTAAATAAATTATTGCGATTAAACGTGTAACGTTATGTCTGTGTTTTTCTTAATAATTGTAACATTAGTTACATAGTTTTAAGAAATGGTTAGGTGTAGGGGTAGGATTAGCCTAGTGGCTCAAACTATATTTTAATGCTTTATTGTTAATAAAACTGCCATTTCCCTACACATTATGTTCATTACGTTTTATCCTTTTAATATTGTCTATAAAATGGGTATGTTTAGGTGTGGGAGTAGGGTAAAGGGATCTTACATTTATAATCTATAAAATGTTCTACTATGTTTTCATATTGCAGTTCCATAAATACTGTGAGCCAAAATGTTGAGAAAAATGAAGCTGTTTCCCTTTTATGCAGTCCTCTGGGACTTTTTGCTGTTTAAAAAAAAAAGGTTAAATGCAAGTGTATTTTTCACTTTTTCTGTCTAGTAAACAGTAGTTAATGTCTTGAATCTAGTAGGTAAAATGTCTTGAATCTAGAACAGTATTACTTTTGTTGAGCTTACAATAAGGTAAATACACTTGAGATGATGACAGGATGGTAAATTATGGCTTATTATGGCAAAAGAGCACTGCCTAATATGAGTCAGGAAGGCTAACTTCAAGGCATTTTGTCTCAAAATGCCCGTTTCCAATCTTATTTCAAGTTGGTGGTGACTTAAATCTAGAACAGTGTAACAATTATAGAACTAAAAATTAGTTAAATACACTTGAAACAAACAGGATGACAAAAGAAAATGCTACTTTTGAGGGGAAAATACTAATTTTGAGCATGACTAGCTTATTATGAGACACAAAACATCACAATACTAGTAAAATATAGCTAAAAATGAGTTTTCCCAGCTAATTTCAAGATCACTCATATCTTTTAAGGCTTAAATATAATGTCTTATTTCAAGAAATCTTACCAAGAGAATTTTCACTTGTTCCATTGGCAGATTTTTTTGCTTATTACAAGCAAAAATATCTTGAATTAATTTTTTTTTGCTTATTTTTGGAGGGGCCTTTTTTCCAGTGTATTGCTGTTATCTCATGTGAGTGACAGGTTGTCCTGCCCTTGTGCCAGTAAACACATCATCACAGAAGAGAAGAGATAACGCTGCAGGAGGGAGGGTAAGTTATTTTGATTCAAGATTACACACATGATATATCATTGAAATCTGGCTATATTCCATAAAAAACAAGAATTGATTTCATGGTGACTTTAAGTTCAGGGCTATTGCTGATTTTAGTTTACAATCTTAGTCTTATTTAGGCTTTAATGCAATGCAAAAAATCATGTTAAAATATATGAAGTTTTCAAACAAATCGTTATGGATTGTGCAAGCGTTATAGTTTGGGTCTGCTTTTCTGCCTCAGGGTCTGGCCTGCCATCATGGAGTCAATCATGAATTTCACATTGTACCACTTGAGGAGAATGTGAGGTGGCTGAGGCTGAATTATAACTGGATTCTTCAACAACACAGTGCCTGAAAACACTGAAGGACATAATAGGATGGATCAAAACATGCATTGAATCAATCCACCAGGATAATAAACATTTGGTATACCAAGTCATTTCTGCCGAACAGCTGAAACTCTAGGCTGGAATTATTTTTGTAAATTACAGACAGTTTTTATATCACTATTATAAATTATCTATAATTTTAAATGTGTGTGTATATATATAAATATATACATCAAAATTCATATAATAAATCTATATTACAAATGTCATGCATGAGAAAATAAAGTGTGCCAAAACACACCTTGGGCCCTTTTTTAACGATCTGAAACGCAAGTGTCAAAGCGCAAAGCGCAAGTAACTTTGTGGGCGGATCGCGGCGCTGTTGCTATTTTCCCGGCGGGATAAATGCCTCTTGCGCCTGGCGCAAATCTAAAAGGGGTTGGTCTGAAGTAGCTTCATTATTCATAGGTGTGGTTTGGGCGTAATGTGAAATAAACCAATCAGAGCGTCGTCCAACATACCCTTTAAGACCAGGTGCGCATGTTGCATGGCGGATTGCTATTATAACGGCGGATTTACCAGGCGCGCGCCAGGAGCGGTTCACAGCCGAGGAGACCGACGTGCTTGTTAGGACCGTGAAAGACAGAGAAGTGACATTGTATGGGGATGGGAGAAACCCACCCAAATCAGCGTCGGTTAAACAGGCGTGGGAGGAAAAAAACTACATTTTTTTTACATCTTCATGGACACCACAATGATTTCCCTCATGTGTTAATATTTTTCCTTGTTATAATGTATGATTTGCAAAAATAAAAACTGCTGCATCTGTGTTGTTGAGAGAATCAAAGTGTATGCGCGTTGTGCACCCGCTACATTATGGCCAAGCATGCGCGCTTAAAATAGCATTATGAACAACGCGCAACGCCCCACTGACTTTAGACTAGGTTTTTTTCTGGTCACTGGCGGAATTGTTTTCTGGAACTGCAAAATAGCACTAGGGAATGTTTGCGCTGAAACACGCCTCCTTTTTGCGCCGACCCGCCCAGGGAGCGCAAGTTCATTCCCTAGTTTACCGACATGCGTCTGTGGAGGGAAAAGCCCGCTTTGCGGGTGCAAAATAGGAATGATACAAGCGTCAGTGTACAAAGTCATTTGCGCCGAGTGCAAGATAGGGCCCCTTATGCACTTATTTTTAAATCCCTTTATGTTAATGTTTGTGTTTCTTACAGTCAAATAAAACCTTTAAAGTGCTAGCTAAAGAAGGACAGTGTTCTCACATTAAAAGAGAAATGAGAAAATAATTGAAAAAGAAAAGTTTAGGGGCCTTGAACATAAAAAGGCTTCTGTTTCTTATTGTCCTTCTCGGGGCTCAGAGTAACTATCTTGTTTCTCACTTTCATGTTTCCCCCAGACAGCTCCAGGATTTTCTGTCTCCAATTAAAAACATCCAGAATAAATAATAGTGTGAACTTACCCAGCCTGATGTTCAAACATTAAAGCAGGAGTGAGGGAAAATTCTGTCAACGGCAGCACAATGGCAATGTAATTATGATTGAATAGTATTAGTAATTAAATTTCTTAGAGACTTTTGATGTTTTAATGAATTTGCGGAAAGAAGTGTCATGAGAAATTCATATTTAATTTGATAAACAGGCAGAGGATTTTGAGGAGACTTCATTGTTAAAGGTGTGTGTGTGTGTGTGTGTGTGTGTGTGTGTGTGTGTGTGTGTGTGTGTGTGTGTGTGTGTGTGTGTGTGTGTGTTTAAAACTGCAGAAAACACTTTTTGACAAGACCTGGCAACTCCATTGTTGAGTACTGATAGTATTCCTGTCTATTTCATATGGATGTATTACTATTGTGCATCATCATACCTATTAACATATTGACTGGATTTGAATAAGAACGTTTCCGGCAAAGCAGAAAATCCCCATACGCTGAGATTATATCTGCAGTGAAAACCACAGATACAGAATCAGTTTACAGTGCAGTGCTGTTCGGTCTAAAGTAATTAACAACAGCTGATGAATCTTGTATTGGGATCAGGCAGCAGGTGCTGATGCAGCATGAACGAGGTTACTGGAAAAAACAGATACATTTCATTGTGCTACATGCTACTTTTATAGCCAGTGTTGTCATGCTTTCTATATATTTATTTTTATGTGAAAAAAGTGACAAATTTTATATTAAACACGGTATTGTTTTCATATTTTCATTTGTATTTCTACTCTATTCTATTCTATTAGTAGTAGTAGTAGTAGTAGTAGTATTAATAACATCCTATATTTTTCTAAAAACCCTTTCCATCCGTCCGTCAGTCCGTCCATCCATCCATCCATCCATTTTAACTAAAGACTGCTAAAGACTTACAAAAAGTTTATATTTAATAGTTATTTTGCTACTAATCTTCCTGCTTGTATACTCCCATTAATCTCTTTGGGTAATTTTCCAATTTAGAGAGGTTTAATGCCTGATGGGTTAAGTGTCTTTTCTAAACATTTTCACCTGTGACTTTTACCTTGTTTGGTGTCAGTGCAGTGAAATGATCACTGTGAAATTTCCCTCCATCATGGTCAAAGTTTCTTTCCTCTGTGTTCATATGTTTAATTGCCAGCATTTAGGAGCGTGAGCTCTTGAGATTCTCTTGGTGATTTAATATGATCAATAGCGTCAAAGAGGATAAAGGGAAATCCAATGAAACAGTCATTACCTTTATCTCATTATTCATCCCTTCTCGGCCCATCGTTAGTCATTTAAGCTCATGCACAGAGGCGTCCTGACTTAATGAAAGCTGTGAATCTCTTCTTTCTTTTCCACAAGCAACCCAAAAAAAAAAACATAGTGTTGGGGTTTATTTTCCCATCTGTGCATGTACTTCATGTTGAAGAGCTATTTAAATGTATCCTTTAGGATATTTCTGTCATGAGGACATTATGTTTATAAAACAAAATCAGTAACAGATGGCTAAATATACAATCTATGGAATGCTAATCATTTTTGGGAGGTCTGTATAATTTGCATATGGGTTTTTCTTCAACTACTGCCACTTTTATGTCTCAGGGTTTGGTTATATACAGTTGTGGTCAGAATTAATGGCACCCCTGGTAAATATGATCAAAAATGGCTGTAACAAATACATCTGCACTGATTTTGATCTTTCATTAAAAAAAATGGCAAAAATCTAAACTTTCATTGAAGTAAAATAATTGAAAGTGGGGGGTGGGGGTATACATAATATTTCAATTATAATAATTGAAATATTATTATATTTCATAATAATCACATTATGAAATTAATGTTTTTCTCCAAAACACGTTGGCCACAATTATTGGCACTCCTAGAATTTTTTAAGAGTAAAATATCTCTGAAGTGCATTCCCATTAATGTTTACCTTTTTTTTTAGCACACCAGGGTGAATAGGAACATGAAATTGTCTTCCTATGACTTTTGTTTCACAGGAGTTTAAATATAAGGAAACAAAGGCCAAATTCCCTTAATCATCAATCAAAATGAGTAAAACCAAAGAATATAGTTGATGTGCACCAAAAGATTATTGAGCATCACAAAATAGAAAGCAGCTGTTAGAAAATAGCTAAAGAATTGAAAATCCCCATTTTGACCATCAGGGAAATAGTTAAGAAGTTCCAAACACCTAAAGATGTTACGAATCTGCCAGGAAGAGGACGTGTCTATTGTCTTAATGCACGGTGAGGAGGACACTTTGAGTTGCCAAAGACTATCCAATGATCACAGATGGAGAATTGCAGAGATTACTTGAATCTTGGGGGTCAAAAAGCCTAAACAAATATATCAAACAACCCCTACATCACCACATGTTGTTTGGGAGGGTTTGAAGAAAAATCCTCCTCGCTCCACCAAAAATAAACTCCAGCATATTCAGTTGTCAGACATGAAGGGACCTGATTCTATGGTCAGATGGGGAAAAAAGTTTTTTTTGGCAGCAAACCCATCAGATGTGTTTGGTGCAACCAGGGATAAAAAGTACCCCATTCCATATTTTGCTGAATCTTATATATTGTGGGACTATTTTTTTGCTGGAGCTCCTGGACATCTTGTTCAGATACATTATGGTATTATGGATTCTAGAAAATACAGACAGATAAAAAATCAAAACATGACTGCCTCTGCTGGAAATCATATAACGGGCCGTGGTTGGATCTTCCATCAGGACAATCCAAAACATACATCAAAATCAACACAAACGTGGGTAACTGAGCACAAAATGAAGCTTCTGCCAAGACCGTCCCAGTCCCCTAAACTGAACCCTATAGAAAATGAGTGGGGTGAACTGAAGAGAAGAAGCACCAACATGAACTTGTGAATCTGAAGGATCTGGATAGATTCTGTATGGAGGAATGGTCTCTGATCTCTTGTCAGGTGTTCTCCAAACTCATCAGGCATTATAGAAGAAAACTCAGAGCTGTTATCTTGGCAAAAGGAGGTTGCAAAACATATTTAATAACAGGGAGCCAATAATGGCCAGCATGTTTTGTAGAAAAGCATTTATTTCATAATGTGATTTACCCCCCACTGTCAATTATTTTACTTGTTAGATTTTTGCGATTTTTTTTAATGAAAGATCAAAAGGATAAAAAAATGCAGATTTACTTTTTTACAGTCATTTTTTATATTTACCAGGGGTGCCATTAATTCTGACCACAACTATATATATATATATATATAGGCCTATATATATATATATATATATATACTATATATATACTGTATATGTATGTGTGTGTGTGTGTGTGTGTGTGTGTGTGTCATAATGTAACTTGCTATACTTTTCTTTTAAATGACTTTTATGTTTAGATTTTTTTGTTTTACTCTTGTCTCAGAGAAAAATAAAAATATTTACTCTCAAGAATATTTATTATTATTTGTATTTTAAAATGTATTATAATCTAGACAAAGAGTTTAATTAAAGCCAAATTGTTGAAAGAAAAAATACTATTTTTTTGAGCTTTAAAAACAGGCACTATTCAGTCCCATTACAAAGCTGCGAAGAGCCAGGATATTAATATAACTCTGATTGTGTTTGGCTGAAAGAAAGTCATATACACCTAGGGTGGCTTGAGGGTGAGTAAATGATGGGACAATTTAAATTTTTGGGTGAACTAATCCTTTAAACTTTCTGTTTAAAATGTATCACGGTTTCCACACTTTCTTTAAGCAGCACATGAAATGTTTCTTGAGCTCCAAATCAGCATATTAGACTGATTTCTAAAGGATCATGTGACACTGAAGACTGAAGTAATGGCTGCTGAAAAGTCAGATTTGCCATCACAGAAATAATTTCATTTTAAAATATATTAAAACAGAAACAAATCTATTACTCTATTTTAGATCAAATAAATGCAGCCTTGGGAAGCATAAGTGACTTGTATCAAAAATATCCAAAATCTTACTTTTGGACAGTATTGTACTGTACATAAAACATTGTTAGATGACTAAATAAACCATTGAGAGTGTGACAAACATGTTTAAGAGAGTTCAATTCATAAACGCTGAGACAAAAGTGCCTATAGTCAAATAAACACCCATGTCCACTTCTTGATGGAAATAAATGAATTATATGTACAGCTGCTGAAGAAATAAACCGTGGATGAGTTAGAATGGCCTGGTTTAATTCCAATGCCATTACAATGGATCTGTACATGATCTTATCCTTAAACAGAAAGCACATATTCAATAGAAATGGTTCAATATGCCAATCGCAGAGGACCGTGTCATGATACCATTCGATTGCTGTCCTCTTATGCTCTGCTGACACTGCTGCTCCTCACAGCGCAATCAATAGCTGCCAATCATTTTGTCGAATAGGTACTGATTTGTGGCATCAGACAATCAGATGAGAGGTATCTAGAGCATTACATGATGAAATATTCTTTCTGAAGTGACGTATGTAAAATGTATATCATGCCAACCTGTCTGAGAAACTTTTGAAAACTTTACCATAAGTCCAAATGGTACAGAGTGAAGGTGCCTTTCAGATAAACAGTGTTTAAGTGTTTTGTAAGCTACTGTATTGAGTTTGACAAAAGTGCAAAGCAGTGCTTCTTTTTGTTTTGATAATGTGGTTTATGTCATTTATGATGCTTTTATCCTACTTAGAAAGCATAACACATCTATTATCATTTTTAATGCATCCTCTTTTGACGTTATGAGTCTAATTTTGAACGAGCTTCAAAATATTATATATAATTTATAAGCTAAAAACGCAGCCCCAGTAAAAACTCTTCGAACAGCTTGTCCACGGCTCCGTCCAAGCAATCATTCATGGCCTGGATCCATAGTGTCAGATGTTCACACATTGTCTTTCTGTTGCCCAGCACTGTCCTTCAAATCGATGCCTCGCTGACAGTTTAATGGCCCTCTAGCATGTATAGTCTCTGTGGTGTTCTAGTGTTTCAGAACGAGATTTGATTATGCTGACCACAAGTGTAAGCATTAATGCCCTCACCTTCTGATAAGTGCTGGTCACGAGCTGGCCATCCTTTCAACATCCATTAGAGCTTTTTCTGAGAAGACCAGCAGATGCCACGGTGGCCGTGTTATTGCACGGTACTGGATAAAAGTCATTTGAAGGGAGCAGGGAATGATTTGTGGGAAATGCAGCACACTTTGCGCACTAATGTGAGTAATTCAGAAGCAGGAATTGATCTACAATGACAATGCAAATTACTGTGTTTTTTCTTCCAACACCCCCCCCCCCACCCCACCCCACAAGACTTTATCAAAAGGATATCCATCTCATGTTTTGAAAGTTGGAAAGCATTGTAGAAATTGTGTTAACCTTTACTCAGACAAGCTCTGAACTTTTCAGCATCTGTGTTTCTGTTTGAACTGATACATTTCACGTGAATGTTATTTGAAGTGCGCGTGAGGTGAAGAGAATCGCAAATGCATAGCAAACTACACACTAACTACTCTGAGAGGAGAAAAAAAAAAACAGACTGTAATACTCACGCAGCTCTGGGGGGGGATACTATGCCCCGTGGCCCTGTTTCTATTTCTCAGAAACATTTCTGTGCCTAGAAAGATCTCATGCTCTGTTTTTCACAACAGAATCGAGACCAGAGATGACTTTTTATGATGGAATTATTCAGCACATTGACAGAATATAAATGATGTTCTGGGATGCTTCGTTTCACCTCCCATAAAGAAGAGAGAGAATTAATATACCATCAAAAGACCTGCTGTTAATTGTTTTAGGTTTATCCGTGCTGAAAAATCCAGCTTAAGCTTAACATAGTTCAATTGAGCAAACATTGAAACTGTGGGCACTTTTGGCCCCGTGGACTTTCAGAAAATAAACTCCCCTAAAACATACTTCACACTCTCATTGGTTTATTTAACTTTTCCACTAGAACCCACTATCCAGATACATGAATCACTGAAAAATTATTCTTTTTTTTTTTTCCTGAACACGTCATTCCCACCACAGAATAATTTGATATGTGGTGGAAATGACAATGTTACCTTTTGGGTTCCTAGATTCCTGTATCTTGCTAAAGTTATTTTCATAGCTAACATTCTATGTATTCCAAATAAACCCAATTAACTAACATGGGTTGTCTTTGAAAAGTGGTGTACTGCAGTGCACACCACGCAGACCCAGTTCACTGCCAGATTGTTTCAGTGCTGGAGTTTCTACTGGAAAAAAAAATTATCAGCTCCTGTCGGGAAGGACATTAATGATCGCCCGCTTCATCCGTGGAGCGAGGCAGCTGAGGCCTTCCGTTATAGCAAAGATCCTTTCGTGGGACTTGGCCATAGTCCTTGAGGGGTTAGTCGAGACCCCCTTTTGAACCACTTGTTAGCGCCTGGCAAGCTTCTGACTCTAAAGATGTTTTTTTCTCATGGCCATAAGAGAATTGGGGATTTGCATGCTCTGTCGATTTAGCCATCCTGCTTTGCCCCAAGACTGGTCAAAGCTATTTTGCACCCTCACCCTTACTATCTTCCTAAAGTTCCATTCTCAACTGTGCATCCGGTCGTTCTTGAAGCCTTCTGTCCACTGTTTACTACACCAGAGCAGGAGAAACTTCACCTACTGTGTCCAGTTCATGCTCTTCAGACTTGTGTCCACCGCACTAGCCAGTGGCATAAGTCAGAGCAACTTTTAATTTGCTATGGGGGCCGGCCGGGGGGGACCAGTGGGGGACGGCCACCACCAAGCAAACAATGTCACACTGGGTAAGGGATCCTAACCTATGAGAGGCGCATGGTTAAACTTCGTCTCTAGCCGTTAGGGTTTATTCTACCGGGGGTTTGCATCCTCCAGGGCTTTAGCAAGAGGCGTCCCTTTGCAGCAAGTATGTTATGCGGCAGGCTAGTCCTCTCCACACACATTTATTAGATTCTATATTTAAGATGTTTATGTTGCTCTGGGCTCATATCCTTGAGTCGACATTCCAAACTCATATCTGAGGCCTTTCTCATGTTTGTGGGCACACACTACACAACCTTGAGGGGTCCAGACACTTTCCAGTGTGGCAGCGTTGCTATTCTCATTCCCATTGAGAGCATGAAAAGTAGCTTTTGAAAGAGAACGTCTCAGGTTACTTGATTGTAACCTGGTTCCCTGAAAAGGCGGGAACGAGATGTTGCGCTGTACTGCCACACAGGGGCAATATACCTGAAGGTGCACCTGTTTCACATCTATTTATAGCCTCTGATGTGCACATTCCAATGACATCACCGTCAGAGATTATTAAAGGCAAAATATGTACAATATTTTTATGAAAATATCCAAAAATCACAAGAACAATGCTATATATTTTGTTGACCTGTACTTACAAGGGCTGTCAACGTTAACTGAAATAATTTATTTCCAGTTTAACGCATTAAAAATATTTTGCGCAATTAACACAGCATCTGTTTTTTCTGTCATCCTTTGGCTAGCGTTACATTACATGACCACTCTGCTATTCATGCAAATGCTTTCAAACTATTCAAGCACGACAAATCAAAAGAGAACGCGCTGCCTGTGAATGTCCTCTTTATGTGACACACGCAGGATGCACAGAAAGACGCATGCCAGTATCGTGACCCGTACAGACAGCACGCCAGAATCGAGTTCTCTTTCGCGCTTGAACGAACAATAACACAGTTATGCCAAACTGTCCGTTTTGTCGAGTATTCTCATAAGAGCAGCCTTAAATGAGTTAAATAAAGTCTTAAATGAACGAGTTTTGAGAGAATGAGTCGTGTGTGAGAGATCCGCGTCTCTGTCAGTAGCGGCATATCTTAAAGGTACAGCAGCCACCAATACTGTCTGTCAATAATGTTAATCAAAGAACAAAGGTAACAGAGGAAATTACTCACTGTTCTTGACTAAAGAACTTTTGTAGCTGTAAAAAGGATTAATCTATATTTACCTTATAATTAATGCAGTGCAGACTGTTTGATAACATTATTCAATTTGTATATTTCCTACCTTTTAGACAGAAAGGAAGGGCACAAGTAAATATGACATTTATTATGGGTTTCTGTGAGGATTGTTTTAAGTTCCCTTAAAAAAAGTAATGTTTTTTGAAGTCTAATAAATGTTAAAAATGTATAGCTTTCAATTACACTGTAATGTTGAATGGCTATAATTAATGTTTAAAATGGGGGGGGTCAATGATTGAGGTCTCAATCATTTTCATTGAGACCTCAGTAGCTGTATTAGTATCAGTAATATTGGCCTTCATTCATAAAAAGATGCAATTAAACATTTAAAATATACTAGTATTTATGTTGTCTCTACATTAATTTGGAGAACTGTGAAATTATTACATTATAAAATATATTTTAAAAAAGTGTTTTTAATTGTGAACCCCAAACGTTTCCAACAGTGTTTAAATCTAGAGAAATCAGCTATTTTAACCAGGTTACAGGCTGTGTCCGTGCCTCGCCTGTCTGTGACGTCATATCCAAGTGTCCCTCGATTTCCAGTCTTACTTTCATAGAAACCATGGGATCAAAGACACTTTAATATATTGTGTTTTTTATTAGACAGGTGAGAAACTGTTTGGATACATTTATCAACAGAATACGTCTCAGGTTACAAACGTAACCTTTGTTCCCTGAGAAGGGGAACGACATGCTGCGTCATAGGATGCTATTGGGGAACGCCTCAGCGAGACTGCAAAGAGTAACATTTAAAACATAACTTTTAACACACTCAAATGTATTTAGTATGAATATTTTTATGTTAACCAATTTATTTTAACAGCGCTGCGTTATTCCACTTAGGCAATGAAAAGAGTGAATGCGGCTGACTGATAATAAAAACTCCGCTTGACCCGAAACCGCAAGTGTCTTTCATTAGCATTCGCTCCAGCGGCCTCATACACATTTAATACATTAGCTCATCCATGAACATGATTTCTGCCTAAATCTGTTGGATTCCTTTCCATCGGCTGTGGAAGTGAAGACGACAACTCCCATGAATCCATGCTCATTAACGGCGTCATCAAAATATGCCTTTGTTTTGAATAGCTGCAAAAATTACATATTGTGCCTTTAAAGCCAAGTTCTTGGTGTGACACATACTTCACAACCAGTCAAACAATGATGTTTTCCCATAGAGCTAAATCAGCGCAGCATCTCGTTCCCACTTTTTCAGGGAACAGGGTTACAGTCAAGTAACCCGATACGTTTTATATATGTTTCTGTCACACATCAGATATTTCACATTGCCTCATTTTTATCATTATCGTCTCATATTTCATCTCAAGCTCTTCACTAACTTTAGGGAAAAAAACAAGAGATATAATTGTTTGTGTGGTGGAAATGACACTACAGCTGTAGGACAGTTTTTTTTTTTTTTTATATATTCATAATAAAATTTAAAAAATATATAATAAATATAAATATGGATTTATTTTACATGTAATGTTCATTTCACTCTTTGTTTAGACTGACATCATTTTAAAAGTAATAATTCATATTCTGTATTTTATGATTCATAGAGAGGTTTAAGACTGAAAGTGTCAGGGTTTGGTGAGGCGAGGACTCAGTAATCCAGAGAACAAATGGGCTTTTATTATTAATAAAAGATAAACAAAACAAAACAAAAAATTGTTTAACTAAAATAATTGTGTAACAAACAAAAACTGCCCCGTAGAAGCTGGGGTTTGTGGAGTTCCTAGACTGCAGTGGGAGGCAGTCAGCACTGCAGCAAGATGTGCCCTTTCATATGGAGCACACCCTTCCTCCTTCAGACCGTGAAACCTCCAGTTCTCCAACCACCTCCTGCCGAAGTAGGAGGAGAAAGAGGTCCATCTCTAGCCTTGCTGCAGCGCCCCCACTAGCAGCCAAAGATGCTGCAGCGCCCCCAGAGTCGGTAAGTTTCATACCACCGCTTCGCTCTCGTAAATGGAGAAGGAGGAGGAAGGTCCACAAGGCCATCGCCAAGCTCTTTTCCCTGCCGGCGCCGCCCTTGCTACCTTGTCAAGTCGGCTCCACCCAAGCTCCTTTCCCTGCCGGCTCCACCGGAGCCCGCCTGGTCTGTCCCTCCAGGGACATTCTGCCAGGAATCCAGACACGCCGGAGCCCGCCTGGTTCAGCTCTGCCCTACTGGTGTTTGGATCCCGAGTTTTTCCATACGGTGCAGTTTTTGTTTGTTTCTATATTTTATAAAAAGCCCATTTGTTCTCTGCATTACTTAGTCCTCATCCCTCACCCAACCTTGACAGAAAGTCTCAGGTAAGGGTACAACAATGAAATCCATGCATTGCATTTGAAAAGAAGCAAAAACAAATGATAAAAGGATTTTAAAAAGTTCTGAAGACCATTTTCATGTGACCTTCACATAACAAAAAGAAAAAAAAAATCTTATATAGTATAAAGTAGTTCTTTATATAGTAAATCTAAAACATGAAAACATGCAGATTTAAAAATCAACATGACATGAAAGTGCCTGAGGTTAAAGAAACTATTAATTCCATTAATTACAATTATTCCATTAATTAATGGCACTTTGTGTAATTAAACATTTTAATAAATTGACAGCCCCATAAACGTGTGACCAAGTAGAAACATTATAGGACTGTTGCTGGAGATTGGAGATTCAACAGAAGAGTGATGCAATAATGGTTATTGTTGAAATGTTTCTCGATGTTCAGCTAAAGTATCAATTACCATGGTATTGAAACCAGACTTTAGGTTGGCTAAAATGTTTTAAATTTGATTTATCCATTTGGACAAAACGATTTGTTTTGTTGACATCCAAAACCCATTAGCCTTCCTTCAAACAAAAACAAGCAATCACATGGCAAACTTTTCCATTTTTCTGCCTTTCCAAGCCCAGCATTAAGTGGTTGGTGGATGAGTATGAAGTTTGTTGTGGCACAGTTACTATGTGTTCATTCCCCTCAGACTTTGGGGCGTAGAAAAAATACGCCCTATTTCAGCTGAAGGTGATTGTCTATTTTTTCCACGTGAATCAGTGGTGACAACTGGTGTGTCACAACTCAAAAATGGACATCATGCAATACACCCAAGGAAAAACAATGATAAATGCGAAAAATAAACTGCAACTAATGATAAAATATATATAATTTTGATTAACTTTTATTTGATTAACTGTATAATTGTTGATTAACTTTGTATTTGTTGTGAATGAGTTTTGCATGGTTTTGTATTCTTTTTTAGTTAGCTTTCCTGTGGCCTGGGTTTCAATAAGGAAGTCAAACCAACTCTGAGTTAAAAATTGAACTCTGAGTTGACTTACCCTGAGATGGGAAACTGAGTTTTCGGTTTCAGAACAGCTGAATTGAGTTAGTTCAATCAACTCTGAGTTAAGCACATGCTAATTTAGTCTATGACTATGAAAATATAGTATAGTAAAGTATATATATATATATATATATATATATATATATATATATATATATATATATATATATATATATATATATATATATATATATACACACAGTATATATATATTAATAGTTACTATATGTTACTATATAGTTTAATAGTCTATGACTATGAAGATCAATGGAGCTTTGAAATTACAATTCACCATGGCAGCAGCACCCAACAAATAGACGTCCACATACTTCCGAGACAATAGGTCATTTTAATTCTTAATCACCGTTACATTTATCAGAGGTGAAAACCGGAAGAACGGTAAGTTCTACCATAAAGACTCAGAAAGATTCTCGAATAAAATAGAATTTAATTTGTGAAAGGAGTTTACAGACAAAAATAAAAGTAGATGCTCGACAAGCTCCGTCTCAGAGTTCTTTGGCATTGGCCCCGTCCTCCGTCCGGGTCTGAAGGTTAGCTTGTAGGTCCTGCCTGATGTTAGAGGCAGGGGCGGAGCCTACCCCCTGACGAGTGGACTGGAGCCATTCTGGTGGTGGTGGGGAGGATGGGGGAAAACTTTGCCAAAATTTATCCTTTATCCTATTAAAATTATCCTTCATTTTGTATTTATTGTCAACGCAGTGCAGCAGCTAGCAGACCTTGAGCGGGCATATTGCGTGCTCATTGGTTGCCCTGCAGCAACTGCTGCAACCTACCACTGAGCCTCGCGCGTGACGTCACGTCCAATGAGGGCGCTTCGCGCCCTTACGCGTCATAGCCCGCCGAAATGCGGGTGGCTTAGCGTATAAAAGGCAGGCTCGTAGGTTGTCTCACTGATTTCATCATCTTCAGCGAGCTCTCCGCATCGCTGGACTCTGAGAGAAGTCTTCGCCGTTGAATCCAGCGACTAGCAAGCAGAGGAAAGTGCCTGAAGAAGCCGGCCGTCTTCGCCACCTTCAGCCATCCGTGTCTGCTACGCCAGGTATCGGCATGTATCCTTTCACTGCTGTGTGTGTTCGCCGCTGCGACACTCACTCACTCTCTCTCTCACTAAAAGAGCGCGAGCGTTTGTTTCAAAATGCCTCGCCTTTCCTGCGGCTCGTGTAGAGCCCAGCTCAGCGCAGGTGACCGCCATGTGATTTGCGCTCGCTGCCTGGGCCCGGAGCACGCAGCCCTCGCCCTGGACTCGGGCGGCTGCGTGCATTGTGAAGCGCTTCCGCTGTCGACCCTGCGGGCTCGACTCAAAGCCTTCACACAGAACGCTGTCACTCCACCCTCTGGACCGCGCAGGAAGAAGCGCCGTGCTCAGAGGATGCCGGAGTCCGTGGCCGCAGTGAAGTGCTCACCGGAACGTCTCCCGCCAGCCTCACTCTCTCCTTCTCCGCCCTTCCCGGACGCGCAGCTGCCGGCCTCGCCCCGCGCTGCCGCCGCCTCAGGGGACAAAGCTGAAGGGGGCCACTCACTGGACAGCTGTTCCATCCTGGCGTCGGATCCTGGCGCCGCCGAGAAGGGATACTCCTCTATCCCCACAGTGGAAGCGGTGGTCGCAGCGCACCTTTGCCCGCCCTCCGCGAGATGGCGCTCAAAGTCTGCCCTCCCGTCCAAAGCCTGCAGAACAACCTCAGCCCTTGTTGGCCGCGCTTTCGCCGCCGCCGGACAAGCCGCTTCCGCCTTGCATTCTATGGCCGTGCTGCAAATCCTTCAGGCTGATCTCCTCCGCCAATGGGACGAGAAAAGCAAGGATCCGGCCGCCATTACGGATTTGAGGAGCGCGACGGATCTCTCTCTTCGCGCCACAAAATCTGCAGCACAGGCGATGGGCAGATGCATGGCCTCGCTCACCGTCACAAAGCGGCATCTTTGGCTGACGCTGGCGGATATGGGGGAAGCTGAACGGTCCTTGTTTCTCGACGCGCCGCTCTCCCCTACCGGTCTCTTCGGCCCAGCGGTGAACGGGATTGTCGACCGCTTCTCCGAAGTGCAAAAGACCACGCAGGCCATGAACCTTTTCCTGCCGCGACGCGCTAGCTCTTCCGCAAGCCGCCCACGTGAGCCGCCTGCTCGTCATGCTAGCCAGCGCCCAGCCCAGCCCCAGCCTCCGCAGCGTCGACAGGGCGGCCGCCCTAGATCTCGCTCCTCCGTCACAGGCTTCCTCCCCCCCGGGGACCACGGCCCAGGGTTGTGTTGAAGCCCGAGCAGGGAAAGCCTTCCTAACAGCGCTAGTGAAGAAAAGACGCGCTGGTCTCGCCGCGGCCGGACCACCGTCTAAGCTTCTTGTCCTGTCAGTTTCCTCAGTGAAGGCGACTGCAGACATAAATTTAGCAGCCAACGAGTCGGCAACACAGCCCGCTCGCCTGCACACAAACGCCGTTTTTACGGCGACCCAGAGAAATCTCAAAAAGAGTATAAAGTCTGGTTATCCGGCTCACGCAGAGTGTGTTTTATGTGTAGACAAAGTGCCCACAAGTCAGTGCTCACCCCTACATGTAAACACTATGCCCCATGTATCTCACATGATCACAGAGCCCACTCTTATAAAGCTGGCAAACGCCGCTCGAGTGATAAATGTAGACAATGTGCCCACAAATCTGTGCTCACATCTACTCGCTGCGCGCTCTGTTACACGGCAACAGCCTCACAGCGGCCAGGTTATGAACGTAAGTCACGTGACCGCCCACGAGCACTCACGCTTACGGACAAACACTCCGCCCCAGGCTCCGCTCGCTATGAATATCGCCACAAAATGTTCCCCATTCCCAGTAATCGGGTCATATCAAGTGGTTCAGGCAGTTACAGCTGTCGGCGAGGCGCCGTTACTGAGATCAGAGAGCGCGCGCACCCTGCCCGCGCCTCCGGTACAGTTTCCCGAGCCCGCGCTGCATGGCCAACGGGACCCGGAGCCTATTCTGGCCCTAGCTATACATGTAGAAGCATGGAAGGCTATTCCTGGTGTGACAGATTGGGTAATAAGCACGATAAGTCAGGGCTATTCGCTTCAGTTCGCTCGCCGTCCCCCTTGCTTTCGAGCTCGGACCAAGACGAAAGTGAAAGCGGATGTAGCACACCTACTCCGCTCAGAAATAGCCAAACTGCTGTGCAAAGGGGCCATAGAACCAGTACCTCCTTCTCTGAGCGAGTCAGGCTTCTACAGTCGTTACTTCCTCGTACCAAAGAAGGACGGAGCTCTAAGACCTATCTTAGATGTGAGACATTTGAACAAAGCTCTCATGAGACGGCCTTTCAAAATGATTACGACCAGACAAATCCTCCCGCACATTCGCCCGGGAGACTGGTTCGTTTCTCTCGATCTGAAAGATGCATACTTTCAGATTCCGATAGCCCCGCGTCACAGGCCATTCTTGAGATTCGCCTTCGACGGTCGGGCATATCAATACACCGTCCTCCCGTTCGGCCTATCCTTAGCGCCCCGTACATTTACGAAATGCATGGATTTCTTCGAAAGCGGTCGAGAACGGCTCTCGCCCCCCTGAGAGGGAAAGGGCTGCGAATTTTGAACTATCTGGACGATTGGCTGATTCTAGCACAGTCGGAGATGGAACTGATATCTCACAGAACTGTGCTTCTCAGCCATCTGGAGAGCCTGGGTCTCACGGTCAACTGGACCAAGAGCTCATTACTACCCAGTCAGTAAATTCCCTTTCTAGGAATAGAACTGGACTCGGTGGCTATGACGGCCCGCTTATCGACACAGCGCGCGCGCCGTGTTCGACAGCTAGCCGCGTCTTTCCAGAAAGGCAGCATTATACCTCTGAAGACATTCCAGAGGATGCTGGGTTGTATGGCATCGGCTGCGGCTGTGCTTCAGCTGGGCCTGCTGCGCATGCGCCCGCTACAGCGCTGGCTGAACTCCCAAGTGCCTCATCGGGCTTGGGTTTCAGGCCACAGGCGAATCAGAGTGACTCAGAGCTGCGTTTCGGCTCTGCAGCCCTGGTTAGCGGCCGACTGGTACCAGCGGGGAGTGACGATGGGGGCTGTTTCACACCGATTGGTCGTCTCGACGGACGCCTCCAATCTGGGTTGGGGCGCCGTCTTCGAGGGCAGACCGGCCTTTGGCCTGTGGTCAGACCAGGAGAAACGCTTCCACATAAACTGTCTGGAAATGAAAGCGGTCGAGAACGCGCTCAAACGCTTACTCCCACTTATACAGGATCACCATGTACTGGTCTGATCGGACAACATGTCAGTGGTATCCTACATAAACCGTCAGGGCGGCGTCAGATCCAGAAACCTCTGCCATCTGACGGAACGCCTGCTTATGTGGTCTCAGGGCCGCCTGCGCTCGCTGAGAGCCGCGCACGTACCAGGCCACCTGAACGACGGTCCAGACACGCTATCCAGGAACCACATCCCCCCGGGGGAATGGTCCTTGCACCCCCAAACAGTCCAGTTACTATGGCGCATTTTCGGCAGAGCGAAAGACGACCTGTTTGCGTCAAAAGACAACGCTCATTGCCCGCTGTTCTTTTCAAAGAACGAGGATGCGCTGGCCCAAACCTGGCCCAGCCTCCCTCTTTATGCTTTCCCTCCGGTCGCTCTGTTACCACAGGTAATCAAGAGAATCAGGGAAACGCGCCACTCGGTGCTCCTTGTAGCCCCGCGCTGGGAGAATTAGACTTGGTTCCCGGAGCTGATGCGGCTGTCCCACACAGCCCCTTGGCCGATTCCGGTGAGGAGAGACCTCCTCTCTCAAGCCCGCGGCTCAGTCTGGCATCCCCATCCAGAGCGCTGGTCTCTACATGCGTGGGTGATCAACGGATACCCGTTGCTTTGCCAGAGGGAGTGATGAACACGATCACGCAATCCAGAGCCCCCTCTACGAGGCGGCTTTATGCGTCTAAATGGTCGTTTTTTTCCAAATGGTGCGCCGATAGAGATCTAGACCCACGAACGTGCGGGGTCCCGGGTCTGCTTAGCTTCCTTCAGGAGCTGTTGGATAAGGGCAGGTCCCCATTCACGCTTAAAGTCTATGTGGCGGCTGTTGCAGCGTTCGCTGAGTCGACGCCCGGCCAGTCAATAGGAAGGAACGAGCTCGTCATTCGCTTCCTTAGAGGAGCTAGACGAATGAACCCCCCGCGACCCCCTTCGGTTCCCATCTGGGACCTTTCACTGGTCCTAGAGGCCCTGAAAGCTTTCCCCTTGAACCGTTAGACTCCGTGGACCTAAAGTACCTCTCGCTCTAAACCGTTTTTCTGACGGCTCTGTCATCAGTTAAACGTGTGGGGGATCTACACGCGCTATCTGTTAGTGCTGTGTGTCTTGAGTTCGGGCCAAACGACTCTAAAGTCGTCCTCAAGCCAAGACATGGTTATGTCCCTAAAATTTTGGGCACCCCATTCAGAGCGCAGGTCATCTCTCTCTCGGCTCTGCCTGCATCCGACAGTGAGGGTGATGTGAATCTCCTCTGCCCCGTCAAGGCTCTCAGGATTTACATTACGCGTTCCGCCTCTTTCAGACGTTCAGAGCAGCTCTTTGTTTCGTTTGGTGGGCGCACCAAGGGTTTCCCCGCCGCGAAACAGAGCCTGTCCAGATGGATAGTGGAAGCTATCACATCTGCTTACATGTCTAAAGGTCTGCAATGCCCTTTGGGTATCAGGGCGCATTCCACCAGAGGCGTGGCCTCATCCTGGGCTTGGTCCAGCGGAATTTCCATTCATGACATTTGCGAGGCGGCAGGCTGGGCCTCCCCGTCCACATTTGTTAGGTTTTATAACCTGGAAGTTCCCGCCTTGCAGGCTAGACTTCTGTCAGTGTGAGCTGTGGGTTTGTCCTGCACGGATTATCTTGCTCGGACTCCCCTCACGCGACGCTAGCTCTACTGGTAGAGCTGCGCTATAGGTTGAATGATTATGGACCGGCGTCGCCGCTCTGTATACCCTATATGTGCTTATAACATGTGCTGGCCCGCATTGCTTGCTGGCCACCTGTTTCCCACTTATCTATGTTCCCCGGGAATCCCTGGGACTCATGTAGAGGAGGCTGGGCGCGCACGGCGTTGACAATGGGTTCCCGTAGCGTAAGCTAGTTTACACAATACGAGAGAACCTCTCGTAAGAGAACGATACTCGGTTACTAACGTAACCTCGGTTCTCTCTAGAAGAGGGAACAAGTATTGCGTAACCTGACCATGCAGGCGCCACGAGCATCTTATCGCTTCAGCTGATGACACCAGTGAGACAACCTACGAGCCTGCCTTTTATACGCTAAGCCACCCCCATTTCGGCGGGCTATGACGCGTAAGGACGCGAAGCGCCCTCATTGGACGTGACGTCACGCGTGAGGCTCAGTGGTAGGTTGCAGCAGTTGCCGCAGGGCAACCAATGAGCACGCAATATGCCCGCTCAAAGTCTGCTAGCTGCTGCACTGCGTTGACAATAAATACAAAATGAAGGATAATTTTTGGCTTCAATATCTCGAGGAAAGATGACTTTACCCGTAGCGTAAGCTAGCTTACGCAATACTCGTTCCCTCTTCTAGAGAGAACCGAGGTTACGATTTTGATTTTGAAAAAAAAGATTTTGGCAGCAGCTAAAAATGAAGTATAAAACCATAATTAAATCAGGTAAAGCTTTAAATGGTTCATGGGTGTAGGCTACATGACAAACAGTCTAATGCTCTTTTCACATAATTATTTGTTACATTTCTTAATTAGAGTGACGAAATTAAAGTTTGACTTCTATTCAGCCATAGCAAGATGGCAGAGGTTCGCAAAATGGGGGGAGGACCTGCACCACCACCACTGAGAGATGAAGAGGCGATAGCCACAATACCAAGTATTGGAAGAATATTAAAATCCAACAGGAAAACTGATAACTGTTGCTTTTGTATTTGTAGGAAATAAAGATGACCAAATAAATAGTGAATATTTTGTGTTTATTTAACAGTTTTCTGTTTCATTTTCGGAAGGTGCGATGATGGGAATATACGTGTCATCAATGCATCCAACCACATTGGAAATCCTAAAGGAAATTCTAATTACTACTTCCAAAGGTCGCAGCAAGATGTTATGAACTGAATGTCATTTATCAGATTATCCTCATTTAAACCGATTTCAATACCACTGACCTGCAATCCTGTAAACCTCCTCTTTGATTGCTCTCATGGGTTTGCTCCCAGGAAACAACACAAAAATTCTAAGAAAGAGTGAGAGACCGAGGCACATTTTCCTTACCGCTCTGCATACCGTGGCCTTACTAATGTGCTCTGAATCCCTGCTGTTATATAGAAAACCACCATTAAAAAATGGTAACGCAAAAAAAATAAAAATATTATCTCCCGACGTAAATGTAACTCCCTATGAATTAATGCAGCCTCCTCATCTACAAGATCCTGTATGAAAGGACATGCCAATTTTGTCACTTTGACTGTGTCTGCATGATGAAAATATGCACTATGAATGAATGTACCTGCACTGCAAAAATGCTTGTCACAAATATCTAAAGAAACTTAAATGCTTACGGACATGGCATCTGAGGATTTTACTTTATTTTCAGATTCAACCATATGCTCGTTCTTACTAGAGACTGTTCGCACATGCGCACTCTTCAAAAACGACGCTTTAAATCTCTTGACAAACTAAAATACATATTTGTATGTATTCGAAATAAAAGATATAGATTGTACTGAATGTCAGCTTGCTTATTTGGCTCAAGATAAGCCAAAGATAAGATTATTCATTGAGACCACGTCATGTAAACAAGAAACTATGCTTTTAACCACAGGTCGAGATCTGTCGTTCCAACCACACAACTTTGTAATGCTGTTTGCGAATGTTCAGTAGAACTATGTTTTCGGGGAAACACCGACTCGTTGAACTATGCTGCTGACGACGGAACTTGCGACCATAGTTGGCTAACAATGCTTTTGGGAATGGTAACAATTGTACAATGGTAACTGACTCTGAGTATAAGTTACCTCTCTTTCAGAAACGGGCTTGACTTACCCTGCTTTCTTGGGTTTGACATACTTCCCATTCTGAAAAAGAAAACCCAGAGTTTTGCCAAAAACAAGGATACCTTTGTGCCAACTAAAATTTGTTTTGTGTGGTGAATTATTGGTTGTCAAGAGCATGAAACAATGAAAAAAGAAAAATGAAAAAAAAGAAAACATACTTCCGAACCAAATTGTTATTGTTCCTATTCAGCCAACTGTGTAAAATACAGCAATTACCTCATCTAGCCTTTAAAAATTACTTTTGTTAAAGTAACTAATGTAATCAAATTGATTCAGTAAAATAAAATATTTTATCTAAAATATTTTTAATTGAAAACAAAACAAAACATGGGAGAAATTTGAGGATAACAAAACTGGTTGTTGCACTATTGTAGAAACCCTGTTCTTTACCTATTTTTCTCTCAGTTGTCGTCTTTTCTCTCTCCTTCTCACTCTTTCTGTTTCTCTTCCTTTTCTCCTTCTCTTCTCCGATAAGTGGAAAATTACCTCAGATACTTTACGTTCCTCTGTCCCCTCTGTTTGGAGGCTGGGGGGATGAAAGTGGAAGAGGGAAAAAAAAGGTGTGAGATGAGAATTCATACGTTAGATCACAAGATCTGCCTGATAAACGGCAGCAGACACATCATTTATCACCGGGCCCACTAGGGAATGGAGACTCTCTAACTACTATGGGAAGAAACAGATACTTTTTCCACAAGGGCAGATAAAGAAAAAGAGAAGAGAAAAAAACTGCCAATCAGTTGAGCAAATTAGCTGCAGAAAACGCCTGGCGGAAGTGAAATATAAGTAATGTGATGTTGGTGTTACAATGTCACACTGATTCATTGCCTGGACCTGTAGTCATGAATATTATAGATAGAGTATGTGGAGTTTCCCACTTTCTGATGCAGAGACGACACCTGCAACCTCTTGGCTTGTGGCCTGTTTGGATTAGGAAATATTTTGAAATGGATGGGATAATGGGGAAGAGATATGCACAGAGATGTCTATAGTGCTGATGAGACTGTGGATATTTGTCATGCTTTGTGCTCCACCAAATATATTTTCAGGGTAATGTATTTTGTAGCATGTTCGGAGAGTTACATGGTATATTATTTTCAGCAAAATGTAAAAAGTTATACAACACATGGCAATTTAAAAAACAAGCAAGTTTACACCCATTATACACCAATGAGCCAAAACATTATCACTACTTGCCTATTATGCTGTTGGTCCTCCGGGTGCTGCCAAAACAGCGCTGACCCACCGAGGCATGGACTCTACAAGACCCTTGAAGGTATCCTGGTATCTGGCACCTAGACGTTAACAGCTGATCCTTCAAGTTCCCTTTCGAGGGAACTCGCGATGCGTCATCGACGCTTTGGGAACGCCCCCAGCGTGAATGCGTCTGAGCATCAATGTCAACTAGTCCAATGGAAAGAATGAGCGTCACGGGCGGGTGACGTCATGACCAGGAAGGGATAAAGGCACATCCGGTGCAAACCGGCATTAGCTTCTGTGTCTCAGCAAGCGATCTGTGTTACTCTGTCTCTGTCTATTTATTGTTGTCTGTTCGATATTATTGGGAAGAGTTATGGCGAAACAACTTTACAAACTCTGTGCTTCTCCCTGCCCGCGTTATTTAACGGGTGGGGACACACACGAGCTTTGTGTAGTTTGTTTGGGAGTGGAGCATGCTGTGTCAGCCTTCGAGGGGGCTGATTGCGGCATTGCGAGATGCTTCCGCTCCGCATGCTCCGCTCTCGCCTGTCGCTTTTCGAGGAAAGTGGTCAGGCTCGCGATCCTCAGGGTGCAGGACCCACGTCTGCCGAGGCAGCGCGGAGATTGCATTCCTGTGGATCGCGCATAGGATCTCTTTACGGGGTTGGAGACGGGTCCGCGGATCTTATCTCCTCCCTTTCCACGAGGGATCCAGTGCTCTCTCGCCGGTCTCGGAAGCCCACGCTGCGGTCTCTTCCGCCCGGGGAGAGAAATCAATGCTTCAGTGCTCTACCTCCGAGGAGGTAGATGTGCTGGGCATTGAAAGTCACAATCATGGGGGAAGTGGATTTGCCATCTCTTCCCCAGCGTATGAGAAATATATATAGCCTATATATATATATATATATATATGATAGTTTATATATTATATATAAAATAAAGTGAATATATATAAAGAATGTATATATAAAAAAATAATAATAAGCTGGTGGAGGTGTTTACTAAGGCTGTAGATAAATTAATGGCCAGCAGAAATAAGGGGGCACTTGTCCTTAAAATAAATTGAACGAGTTTCCTTCCCTCTATTTTTCCACCTCCATCACGGGGCCTTCCATTTTTCCCGAACTGCACAGCGAGCTGTCTAGATCATGGAAAAAGCCTTACTCATCTTTTAGCCCCACATTCATGTATATTCAGATATGAAGCGGTCCCTGAAGGCGTCGGCTTCTCTCACTAAACCATTAAAGAAAACTATTTTTTAATCTAGTGGGAAAAGCATATATGGCAGTGGGTCTAGCATGAGCCTGCTTGCACACTATAGCAGTGCTGCAAGCATATCAGGCTGACCTGCTGTGGTATTTGGACAGAAGTGAGGGAGTTTGGCCCGATGGGGTTTGAGAACTCCGTCGGGCCTCAGATTTATCTCTCAGGGATGGCAGCCCTTGTGGTCACTGAGAGACACCTCTGGCTCAATTTGATGGGAATCATGGAGAAAGATACAAGATAATCTCTCCCTCGCTATGTCCAACCCCTGGGGCTGCTGGGCGTGAGCAGCTCCAGCCGGCTAGTTTCTCATACACAACACAGCAGCCAAAGCCTTCAAAGCAGAAGCCGGATCCGAGGACCGTTCTTCATGCTGAGAAGGCGGCGGCTCAAAAGAAAATGTCTGGCGTCAGACCGGTGAGGGCAGCCCCAACCGGGGTGGAATGGTGTACACCTCATTATACGGTGCCCTTTCCATCTCGGTGCCCTCAGGGGACCGTTCTGCCAACCCCGCCACCCTTGGTGCTTCGGTGCGCAGCGTTCTCCAGCGAGCTTCTGGCGCAGCGTCAACTCGACATTGCGTCGGACTCGCGCCCTCTGAGGGGGGTTCGAAAACAGTCAGTTCGGGTGGTTCCTGCCAGTATGCTTCAGGTCCCCGAACTGGCTGTCTTTATTACACCAGAGGCCAGCCTCGAGGGGCTGGTTCCCTTGGTAGATTTTCTGGCAGCGCGGAAGCTACTGCCAAATATGTCTCTATGGGTAATGGTAATCTCTCTGGTAATGGAGCAAGAGGTAAAGGCCCTGTTAGCAAAGAAAGCTATAGAGCAGGTGTACTCACCCGACATTGCGTCGGGTCTTTACAGTCGTTATCTCATTGTTCCAAAAAAGGATGGAGAGCTGCGTCACATACTAGATCTTCGTCTGTTGGAGTGTTTGGTGCTGGAACTCAAGTCCAAGATGCTGACACTCAAACAGATCGTGACTCAAATCAGATCCGAGGACTGGTTTGTCACGATAGATCTAAAAGATGTATACTTCCATATCTCCATCATCCCTCAGCACAGGAGGTTCCTGAGGTTTTCTTTGGGGCAAAGAACACCAGTATCAGGCACTTCCTTTCGGTCTAGCTCTATCACTCCGCACATTCACGAAGTGTGTAGACGCAGCTCTGGCCCCGCCAGGCTGCAGTGTATACGCATTCTGAATTGCATAGATGACTGGCTGATTCTAGCGGAATCAGAACAGTTACCGGTTTGGCACCGAGGTGTCGTTCTCGCTCATATGCAGATGTTGGGGTTGAGGCAAAATGCCAAGAAGAGTGTGCTTTCTCCAGTACAGAGAACCACTTTCCTTGGTGTGGTATGGGATTCAGTGACGATACGAGCCACTCAGTCGCCCGTTCGTGTAGCTGCTATCCTAACAGCCACAAAAGAGCTGAGGCTAGGCCAGTCACGCACTGTAAAACAGTTCGAGAGACTGTTGGGTCTTGTGGAAGCAGCGTCCAACGGGATACCTTTTGGCCTGCTGTACATGAGACCTTTACAGTGGTGGCTCAGGACCAGAGGGTTCTCCCCGAGGGGAAACCCACTTCGTATGATCAAGATCACGCGGCGGTGTCTCCGCGCCTTGGTTATATGGAGAAAACACTGGTTCTTAACCCAGGGTCCGGTGTTGGGAGCTCTTTGCAAAAGGGCTTGGGAGGAGTCATCATCTCGCTTGGCACATGAATTGCCTAGAGATGATCGTCGTCTTCAATGCGTTGAGACATCTCCTCCCAGACCTGAGGGCCCATCCTGTGTTGTTCTGAAACAGTGACTGTTAGGCCTCAGGGCAGCAGCGTCCAATGTGATACCCTTTGACCTGCTGTACGTGAGACCTTTACAATGGTGGCTCAGGACCAGAGGGTTTTCCCTGAGGGGAAACCCACTCCGTACGATCAAGATCACGCGGCAGTATCCCCGCGCCTTGGTTATATGGAGGAAACTCTGGTTCTTGACCCACAGACAACACGTTGGTGGCCTATTATTTTGGTCCCTCAAGAAATTACGCTGTCTGAGGGCAGTGTATATTCCAGGGGGGCCAGAATATTGGAGCAGACACCCTGTCGAGGCAGGGGCTGAGGCCAGGGGACTCCACCCCGAGGCGGTGGAGCAAATATGGGAGTTTTATGGCCAGGCAGAAGTGGATTTGTTCTCGTCTCAGCATACGACGCACTGTCCACTCTGGTTATCCCTCACTCAACCAGTCCCCTCGGGGCTGGTTGCTATGGTGCAGACGTGGCCGAGGCTACGTCTGTACGCATTTCCCCCTGTTGCTCTGCTCCCAGGAGTTCTGGAGTGATTCTGCCAGGATGGAATAAGCCTATTTAGTAGCAAAACCCTGGCCGAGCTGAATTTGGTTTGTGGACCTAATTTTTCTCCTCAATGGACCTCCCTTGGAGGTCCCGATCAGGAGAGACCTTCTGTCTCAGGCAGGGGATGCAATATTGCACCCCCGGCAGGGGATTTGGAAACTGTGAGTTCGGCCTCTGAGGGGGCCAAACTCATAGAGAGTGGTCTCTCAACCGAGGTTCTCAGTTCTTCATTCTCAGCTCCAGAGCTCCCGCCACGAGGAAACTATATTCACTATTTCGAGAGTTTTTCACTTCTTGGTGTTACCAGCGTCAGTGGGATCCGGTTAACTGTTCAGTAAACACAGTATTCGAGTTTCTGCAAGAACGCTTTGTATCAGGTCTATGTCCTTCCACGCTTAAGGTATACGTGGCGGCCATTGCGGCTTTCCACGCCCTGGTGGGTAGTACATTTTTGGGTCGAGACCCCCTGATCACTCGTTTCCTTCGTGGCACTTTGAGGCTGAGGCCTGCAACTTGCACTAGGGTGCTGGCTTGGGACCTTGCAATAGTTCTAGAAGGCCTATCTGGGGCTCTCTTTGAGCCCTTAGATTTGGTCTCAGAGAAGTTCCTTTCTTTTAAGACTATTTTCTGCTAGCTATTTCGTCCCTATAAGAGTCAGACCTTCAGGCCCTTTCGGTCCCCACCTGCCTGGAGTGCACCAGGGATGGCCAAGGCAATCTTACCCGAAACATGGATATGTTCCAAAGGTGCCTACCATTATTCCGAGGCCTATTGTGCTGCAGGTTTCTGTCCTCCTCCTTTTACATCTGCAGACCAGGAAAGGCTGAACCTCTTGTGTCCAGTGCGAGCACTGGATACTTATGTTCATCGGACATCTTCAATGAGGAAGTCCGACCAGTTATTTATTTGCTTTTTGATCACCTGAGAAGGTTCTTCCCGCTTTTAAACAGACGGTTAGTAAGTGGATAGTTGAGGCTATTTCACTTGCATACGAGTACTCTGACCAGGCGTGTCCTTTGGCGGTCAGAGCTCACTCTACGAGGGGTATAGTGGCCTCTAAAGCCTTACTATTTTGGAGTTTCTCTTCAAAACGTGTGTGATGCGGCAGGCTGGTCCTCACCGCTCACATTCGTTAGGTTTTACAGCTTGGACCTGGATGCTGCCCCAGGTTCTCAGGTGCTTAGTGCTTAGTTTCAACAGACTGACACTCAGGTACTTGGAATTCTGGCGTTTTGGCGTTCTCGTTTGCCCGGGTATTCTCGGGCAAACTTATTCCACTGCTCCGTGCCCATTGTAGGTGCTTTCAACTGCGGACAGGGGTCATCATAGGCACTCTGATTTGTCTGTGGCTATGCAGCCCCATACGCAGCAGAGTATGATGCACTGTGTGTTGTAACACATTCCTCCCATAACCATCATGAAAATTTTGTGATTTGTGCAGTAGACAACCTTAATCATAATGAATAATTTGTTACATTTATATAGCTCTTTTCTTGATACTCAAAGCGCTTTACACATGGAAGGGGGAATCTCCTCAACCACCACCCGTGTGCAGCACCCACCTGGATGTTGCGACGGCAGCCATACTGCGCCAGAACGCACCAAACACCAGCTTATTGGTGGAGAGGAGACAGAGGCTGCGTTACACTTGGCATTAACATGCGATCACTGTGATCCGATCAAGCAGATCGGATCATTAGCCAATCAGGACATGGTGTGTTTATATTTGTTCACATTAAGCAGCCTCTGTATCTGGCTAACCGATCGGATTTCTGTTTCCCGCATAATATTTAAATCAGGTCTGTGGCACGACACCAGATTAATAGTAAAGATTATACAAATTAAACAACATCCCAATTGCTTTCACTCACTCACTTTACTTTCATATGCAATCTCCATTAATTAGATCAAATTATATTTTTTGAAAGAAGGAATACTTCCAGAGTTGATCTTACAAAAATAACTGGTTTGATCATGTTAAACAAGTCACATCATCGATCATCTGGGTTTAAGGTTGCGTGCAATGACTATATTGACAGAAATGGGAGATTGATAAACATGCTGAAACAATAAAAACATTCAACATTTAAAACATTAAAAATTCCGATTCCGATTATTCCTCTGGCAAGTGCAGCTCTTCATTAAGATCTCATGACTTACTGTGAGTGTACAGGCGATCGCCTCGTTCAGATAATGTTGCACAATTAAAATGAAAAATGACACATAAATAAACTGTTTTAAAGATTGACGTTTATTGTTCAAATAAGTTTAATTTCGTGTCTAAACTGCGTCTGGCCATTACTTTCTGACAGTCACGCGGGGAGACTGGGCGGGGATTTAAATAACGTTCACCTGTGAATGCAGACACGATGGCTGGATTGCGTTTACATTACACTGAGATCTGATCACAATGCGTCCTCGACTACCTCCGAACCGGCACACGCTGATCGGATAAAATTCCGATCAGATGTGCGTTCACACTTGTCTTTTCAATGTGTATGTGGACAACATCCAGATACAGGTCGCATGTTAATGCCAAGTGTAAACGCAGCCAGAGTGATAGAGCCAATCAGTATATTTGGGGATGATTAGGAGGCCATGATGGACAGAGGCCAATGGGCAAATTTGGCCAGGATGCCATGGGTTTTTTTTGACCACAGAGATTAAGGACCTCGGTTCAACGTCTCATCCGAAGGATGGTGCTTTTTTTTACCATATAGTGTCCCCATCACTTTACTGGGGCATCAGGACCCACACAGACCACAGTGTGAGCACCCCCTACTGTCCTCACTAACACCTCTTCCAGCAGCAGCCTGGTTTTCCCAGGAGGTCTCCCATCCAGATACTGACCAGGCTCAGCCCTGCTTAGCTTCAGTAGGCAAACAGCCTTGGGCAACAGGGTGATATGGTTGTTGACCTTCTGTTGGCTTAGACCAGACAGGAAACCCTTATTGCCTTTGAGCATCGATGAGCCTTGTGTGCCCAACACCCTGCAGCCAGTTTGTTGTTTATCCCTCCTCGGACCTCTGTTGGTAAATTTACACCACTGCTGACTGGGAACAACCCGCAAGCCATGCCCTTTCAGAGATACTCTGACCCATTCGCCTTGCCATGACAATTTGGCCCTGGTCAAATTACTGCCCTTGTCTCCTGCATCAGTACGTTGATTTTGACAACTGATTGCTTGCCTACGAAATAATCTACACAGACATTAACATGTGGTCTTTTTAGAAGACAATCAACAATATGCGTCCCATCTGTGACTGGTCATTATGTTTTGGTATTTATATATATATCATACATTATCAGTATATATATTTAGGTTGAATTCTATCTAGCTGACTCTTGTGAATAAGCAAGTGTGGTTACTGACATGTAGACCTTAGTGAATAAAAATGTTGTGAACATTTCGTGATTAGGAGATTTATACATCGCTTGCCATTGTAAAGACTGCAAGACTATCCCTCACAGCATAATTTTCATGTTAAATTCAATACAGTGCTATAATGCTTGTGACATCTAGCTCTGGTCTCCTCTGCATATTAACTCCTCTGTCTTTTCTGTAACCTGCGTTACAAATTATAAAATCTCAAATTATAAAATCAAGGGATGAAAGTAAAGGTAAGAGTGTTCGAACACAATGAAAAATGGCAATTTGTCCTTACTGATGAGTTTCTCATTATAAACATTAGATGGTGCACTTTCAGAATCTGTTAAGCTGTCAGTTGTGGCCAAGAAATGATAAAGCTTTTCATTCTATGAGTTTAGCTTGTACTGTGAACATTCAGATCAATGATAGGATCGATGAGAGGCCTCTTTTGAGCAGAACAGATGCTATGATGTGTAATCATGAAGCTTTTGATATTTCAGTAGTTAAAAATCAATAATCCAGTGTTATGGGCTACTTAGGGGGGGGGGGGGGGAAGCATGATTACTGTAGAAGACAGCCATTAAAGATTCACAAAAAGTACGTTTCACATTTGGTTCGCATGAGAGTTCCTTTAGTGCAAATTTTACGTTGACTTGTGTTAAATGAAGTTGTGTAAACTAACGTCTCAGGTTACGACTGTAACCATAGTTCCCTGAGAAGGGGAACGAGACGATGCGTCATCGACGCTTTGGGAACGCCCCCAGCGTGAATGCGTCTGAGCATCAATGTCAACTAGTCCAATGGAAAGAATGAGCGTCACGGGCGGGTGACGTCATGACCAGGAAGGCATAAGAGCACATCCGGTGAAACGCGGCATTAGCTTCAAAAAGTCGAAGCAAGCCGATCACAGGGATGCAGGAAGTATGGCAGGGTGACGCATCGTCTCGTTCCCCTTCTCAGGGAACTATGGTTACAGTCGTAACCTGAGACGTTCCCTTTCGAGGGAACTCGCGATGCGTCATCGACGCTTTGGGAACGAGAATACCCAAAACGCCAGAATTCCAAGTACCTGAGTGTTAGTCTGTTGGAACTAAGCACTAAGCACCTGTGAACCTGGGGCAGCATCCAGGTCCAAACTGTAAAACCTGACGAATGTGAGCGGTGAGGACCAGCCTGCCGCATCACATACGTCTTGAAGAGAAACTCCAAATAATAAGGCTTTAGAGGCCGCCATACCCCTCGTAGAGTGAGCTCTGACCACCAAAGGACACGGCTGGTCAAAGTACTCGTATGCAAGTGAAATAGCCTCAACTATCCACTTACTAACCGTCTGTTTAGAAGCAGGAAGACCCTTCTTAGGTGATCCAAAGCAAATAAATAACTGGTCGGACTTCCTCATAGACGATGTCCGATGAACATAAGTATCCAGTGCTCGCACTGGACACAAGAAGTTCAGCCTTTCCTGGTCCGCAGATGTAAAAGGAGGAGGACAGAAAGCCTGCAGCACGATAGGCCTCGGAATCAAGGTGGGCACCTTAGGGACGTATCCATGTTTTGGATATAAGAATGCCTTGACCATCCCCGGTGCAAACTCAAGGCAAGTGGGGGAAACCGAAAGGGCCTGAAGGTCTCCAACTCTCGTAAGGGACGAAATAGCTAGCAGAAAGATAGTCTTAAGGGTAAAAAATTTCTCTGAAACCGAATCTAAGGGCTCGAATGGAGCCCTAGACAGGCCTTCTAGTACTATTGCCAAATCCCAAGCTGGCACCCTAGTGCGAGATGCAGGCCTCAGCCTCAATGTGCCACGAAGGAAACGTGTAATCAGGGGGTCTCGACCCAACGATGTACCCCCCACCAGGGCGTGCTAAGCCGCAATGGCCGCCACGTAAACCTTAAGTGTGGAAGGACATAAACCTGACGTAAAGCGCTCCTGCAAGAACTCGAGTACTGTGTTCACAGAACAGTTAACCGGATCCCACTGATGTCGGTGACACCATACAGAAAAAAATTTCTATTTCAGCGCATATAGTTTCCTAGTAGCTGGAGCTCTGGAGCTTAGAATGGTCTCAACAACCTCAGTTGAGAGACCACTCTCTATGAGTTGGGCCCCCTCAGAGGCCAAACCCACAGATTCCAAATCTCTGGTCGAGGGTGAAATATTGTGCCCCCGGCCTGAGACAGAAGGTCTCTCCTGATCGGGATCTCCAAGGGAGGACCGTCTAGGAGATGGATCAGGTCCGCAAACCAGATCCGACTCGGCCAGCGTGGTGCTACTAGCAGTAGGCTTATCCCGTACTGGCGGACTCGCTCCAGAACTCCTGGGAGCAGAGCAACAGGGGGAAATGCGTACAGACGTAGCCTCGGCCACGTCTGCACCATAGCATCCAGCCCCAGGGGGGCTGGGTGAGTAAGGGAGAACCAAAGTGGACAGTGCGTCGTATGCTGAGACGCAAACAGATTCACCTCTGCTTGGCCGTAAAAATCCCAAATTTTCTCCACCGCCTCGGGGTGGAGTCTCCAATCCCCTGGCCTCAGCTCCTGCCTCGACAGGATGTCTGCCCCAATATTCTGGTCCCCAGGAATATACACTGCCCTCAGGGAGAGTACCTTCCCCAGAGACCACAGGAGGATCTGGTGCGCCAGCTTGCAAAGCGGACGCGACCGCAGACCCCCCTGACGGTTCAGATAAGAGACCACCGATGTGTTGTCTGTACGGACGAGCACATGATGGCCCCTCAGGTCTGGGAGGAATTGCTTCAACGCATTGAAGACAGCCATCATCTCCAGGCAATTTATGTGCCAAGAAAGATGATGACCCCTCCACCGACCCTGAACCGAGCGGCCTTCCATTACCGCTCCCCAGCCGGTGAGGGAAGCATCTGTCGAGATCGCAACTCGATGGCAAAGAGCTCCCAACACCGGACCCTGGGTTAAGAACCAGTGTTTCCTCCATATAACCAAGGCACGAAGGCACCGCCGCGTGATCTTGATCATACGAAGTGGGTTTCCCCTCGGGGAGAACCCTCTGGTCCTGAGCCACCACTGCAAAGGTCTCATGTACAGCAGGCCAAAAGGTATCACGTTGGACGCTGCTGCCAAGAGACCCAACAGTCTCTCGAACTGTTTTACAGTGCGTGACTGGCCTAGCCTCAGCTCTTCTGTGGCTGCCAGGATAACAGCTACACGAACGGGCGATAGAGTGGCCCGCATCGTCACTGAATCCCATACCACACCAAGGAAAGTGGTTCTCTGTACTGGAGAAAGAACACTCTTCTTGGCATTGAGCCTCAACCCCAACATCTGCATATGAGCGAGAACGACACCTCGGTGCGGAACCGCCAACTGCTCTGATTCCGCTAGAATCAGCCAGTCGTCGATGTAGTTCAGAATACGTATGCCCTGAAGCCTGAGTGGGGCTTAAGCTGCATCTACGAATTTCGTGAACGTGCGGGGTGATAGAGCTAGACCGAAAGGAAGTACCCGATACTGGTATTCTTTGCCCCCGAAAGAAAACCTTAGGAACTTCCTGTGCTGAGGGAGGATGGAGACATGGAAGTAGGCGTCCTTCAGATCTATCGTGACAAACCAGTCCTCGGATCTGATTTGAGTCACGATCTGTTTGAGTGTCAGCATCTTGAACTTGAGTTTCTGTACTGAACGATTCAACAGACGAAGATCTAAAATGGGACGCAACCCTCCATCCTTTTTCGGAACAATGAAATAACGGCTGTAAAAACCCGACTCTCTGTCGGGTGAGTACACCTGTTCTATAGCTTCCTTTGCTAACAGGGCCTTTACCTCTTGCTCCATTACCAGAGCCTGCTCGGGATGCACTACTGTGAGCAACACCCCGTTGTAGCGAGGAGGACGAGAACCGAACTGGATTCTGTATCCTTTCTCTACAATCTGCAGGACCCAACGAGAAATATTTGGCAGTAGCTTCCACGCTGCCAGACAATCTACTAAGGGAACCAGCCTCTCGAGGCTGGTCTCTGGTGTTAACGAGACAGCCAGTTCTGGAGCCTGAAACATAATGGCAGGAACTACCCGAACTGGCTGCTCTAAAACCCCCCTCAGAGGGCGCGAAACCGATGCAGTGCCGCAGCATAGCATCAGCGACTCGCTGGAGACCGCTGCGCCCCGAAGCACCAAGGGTGGCGGGGTTGGCAGAACAGTCCCGTGAGGACCCCGAAGTGGAACGGGCACCGTATTCTGAGGTGTACACCGCTCTACTTCGGTCGGGGCCGTCTTCACAGGTCTGACGCCATTGACGTCAGGACCTCTTTTTATGAGCCGAAGTCTTCTTCGCCTTTAGAACGGTCCTCAGATCCGGCTTCGACTTAGAAGACTTCGACTGAGAGTGTTGCGTCTGTTTCCAGTGTTTATGTGGAGGTGCACGAGACGAAACACTCTCTTTTTGTTGCGCACGATATGAGGAGCTCGACGGCTGGGGCTGCTCACGCCCAGCAGCCCCAGGGGGCTGGACACGGCGAGGGAGAAACTTTTTTTTTAAACGCCTCCGCTTGCTGCTTTGACTCTTGAAATCTCTCGACGACCGCATTGACTGCGTCGCCGAAGAGACCAGAAGGCTCAAGAGGAGCATCTAATAAAAAAGCCCGATCTTTTTATTTTATTTCGGCCAAATTTAACCAAAGATGCCTCTCAGTAGCTACAAGGGCTGCCATAGACCGCCCAATTGCTCTGGCGGTCTCCTTAGTAGCCCTGAGAGACAGATCGGTGGCCCGACGAAGTTCTCGAACCTCGTCAGGACCCACTCCCTCACTCCTATCCAGATCCCCCAGCAGGTCAGCTTGGTAAGCCTGAAGCACTGCCATAGTGTGCAGGCATGCTCCAGCTTGACCTGCTGCCGTATAAGCTTTGCCCACTAACACCGAAGTTGCTTTAAGCGGTCTAGTGGGCAAAGCTGAGGCCTTCAGAGACGATGCTGGACCAGGTGACAGATAGCTCGCGAGCGTCTGTTCAGCCTGGGGCATCGCCTCATAACCGTACTCTTTCAGCCCTCTTATACCTGAATATAAATGAACTTGAGGGCTGAAAAGACGTGACGAGTACGGTTTATCCCATGATTTAGATAACTCATTATGTAGATCAGGAAAAAAGGGAAGGCCCCGTGGTGGAGGTGATGTAGCTGAAGAAAGGAAACACTCGTCTAATTTGCTTTTGGGACGAGCACCCCTCTTCTCAGCTGACCATTCAATATTTAATTTTTCTACAGCCCTAGACATCACATCCACCAGCTCCTCATATGCTGGGGAAACAGGTGGCGAATCTCTTTCCCCAGTGTGTGTGCTTAAACTGTCCATACTCATCGCATCAACCTCCTCAGAGGAAGAGCAATGAAGTAATGGAGGGCTCTCTCCCCGGGCGGAAGAAGCCGCAGAGCGGGCTTCCGACACAGGGGGGAGAGCACTGGATCCTCCGGGTAAGGAAGGAGAAAAGGCCCTCGGACCCGTCTCCAACCCCTCCGAAAGTTCCTTTTGCGATCCCCAGGAATGCATTCTCCATGCTGCCTCGGCAGCAGCGGGTCCTGCACCCTGAGGATCGCGAACCTGACCACTCTCGTCAAAGAGTGACAGGCGAGAACGGAGCATGCGAAGCGGAAGCATCTCGCAATGCTGGCACTCAGCCCCCTCGAAGGCTGAGACCGCATGCTCCATTCCCAAACAAATAACACAAAGCTCGTGTGTGTCCCCACCCGTTAAATAACGCGGGCAGGGAGAAGCACACTGCTTGTACATTTGTTTCGCCATAACTCTTCCAATATAAATGCAACAGACAACAATAAATAGACAGAGACAGAGTAACACAGATCGCTTGCTGAGACACAGAAGCTAATGCCGCGTTTCACCGGATGTGCTCTTATGCCTTCCTGGTCATGACGTCACCCGCCCGTGACGCTCATTCTTTCCATTGGACTAGTTGACATTGATGCTCAGACGCATTCACGCTGGGGGCGTTCCCAAAGCGTCGATGACGCATCGCGAGTTCCCTCGAAAGGGAACTAGAAGATTCTTGAGGGAAGCATATGATTTAAATATATTGGCTGCATGCATATTGAGTGCACTAAAATATAGATCTTTTCTGTCATAAGCCCTATTTGGACGGGATTAGTTACAAGGGTAGAAAGAGTAATGTAATTTTACCACCAAGATGGTTAACGAAAACTGAAACTAAGACTGAGGGTGCTTTCACAGAGGCAGTTTAGTACAGAACGGGGCACGGTTTGCATGAAGAATCGCTAATGTGAACACTGTAATGTGGACCCTGGTGCGCACTGCGCCGAGACTACTGGAGGAGGTGGGCTGAGTTCGGTTGCACTCAAACCGTGCCGTGAAAGCAACACGGACTCGGGTGCGCACTTGTTCAGGAAGTAAAGTAACCTGCTCATGCGTTTTAGCTGATTACGATGTATGTAGTTAAATAAAACACATGTAAGGGATGATAGTGTTTATGATTTACCTTGGATAGGAGCGCGAGTGAGCCTGCAGTGTATTCGCGCAAAGCACGTGGAATCAGGTCAACAAATTAATGGAAATGACTGGCAACTAAGGGTGAACTGATATCTCTGTAAATATAAAACCTTGTTCCTCTGAGATTTGCTTTACCTCTGATGGGAACTTTATTGCTGGATCTTCATCTGTTGGGGTTAATTTGACCTCCTCGATGTAGCCATTTGTTTGGTCAAGCATTTTAGGGGCAACTTGATTAACAGAAGGTCTTTGTAACGCTGATTCTTCTTGGAGCTTCTCAGAATCATTTACCTTGGTGACAGAATGCTGAGGGCTGATTGTAGGTGCAACAGTGCAAGGAGGCATCTTGAAAGAAATGAAAGCTTTAGCATAAGTTCTGCCGGGAAGACTCAATTGTTACGTCACTTATTACCTTCTCATCTATCCAATCGTGTTCTAATACTTGTGGTATAAAAGATATGCACTTACACATGTCTGAGTTCGCAGATGCTGACGCTTAATATAATTGAAGCAATATAAATTAAGTTTTGAACTATTTAAAATGTTACATGTGCATGTATGTAATGAAAAGCTCATGGTAGCATGAGAAGAGGTCCATTGCTAAAAACATGGTTGTTCACTATTCACAACAAACTGTTAGGAATCTTAGTGACCCTTATTGTCTGTTGTGGAACAAGGTCCAAAAATGATGATCATTACCAGTTTAAGATCAAAGGTTTCATAACAGATGTTAAAATTGTATACAGTTATCTGTGTAAATCAATCCAGGGTACAAATAATAAAAACAATATTTACTGTGTGATTAGTTTTGTAAAAAATCTTTTTTAATTTTGCATCATCTACTACAGTTCCACTGGGCAATGATTTCAAGGCTAAATGTACTTTAACCACATTTCTTCTGACGGCTAGTATGACAAAATTGCTGAAATTACTTCATAAGCACACTCACCGGCATTTCAACAGGAATCACTGCAGGGAAAACTGCCTCTCTCCCATACATTAAAAGAAAAGGGGAGTGTTTTGTGGTGGTGTGGACCTGGAGGTGAAAAGCTCTTTAAAACATTCAATAATTTAATACATGTACTGTATGTGCAATGGAAAATATAACAACTCATGTAAATCAATGGACAAATACACACAACATCATGTTTAAATGTCCGTTTCGGAGAGTATTCACGTAAAATATGTCGGTTATGTCTTAAACAGAGTTGTCATCCAGTCTCTTTGGTAGAGAGAGAGAGAGAGAGAGAGAGAGAGAGAGAGAGAGAGAGAGACGAGGAAAACAAACAAGCATGCAAATGGAAATTATCGAGCTAATTTTTTTTTATTGTGCGATTAATTGATTTATTGACTATCGCAACAGGCCTAATCCAGATTAATGACAGCCAGCCGTGAGCCGTGGCTAACAGCTGGCAAGCTACCAGCTGTTAGCCACTTAGCTAGCTAACAACTCGCTACCTAGTCAGAGCAAACTACCACCAAAATCATACATTTAAAAAAAAAAGTGTATAATACCTAACGTTACATTTCCCATGATTAAATATAAATCCTTGGTGGCCAGGTGCCACACTTTTACGTCTTTTACCCATCCAGCCACAGCATATTTATATGCATCAGTACTCTTGAAAGCCTTCAAGCGATCCCCACTGTATGGGGAGGGGTTATGCACAAGATATATATATCATGGAAGTCAAATCAGGGCAAGTCTGGGGCAGATAATAATGGACAAAAGAAAACTGGGGGTAACAAATAAGGATCGGAGCCTAAAATAAAAAAATTCTCCAGGTATCTCTGTCTCTCTCTCTCATTCAAATGAGCAGTTTGGTCGGCCATACCGGGAGAGATCGGTCGTAAATATGGCGGCGTTCTATTTGGTAGTGACGTAGGTGGCATCTATGAATACTGATACTTTTAAATACACTCACTTAATTTACAAATTCCCTTCCCTGATTAGACAGAATTCCCTGGGGACAGCCATGTCTATAAATGATGGAACAGAGATGTCTTCCAACTTCAGCTGATGTCTTGGTTTTTAAAGGAAAAGCCTCAACCCACTTACAAATAGTCTGTGGCTGTGAGGATGTATTTTAAGCCATCTGCAGTTTCAGGTAATGGTCCAGTTAAATCAATGCAAACAAGCTCCCAAACAGCAGAAACCTATAAAGTAAAATAAAATGTAAAGCAAGTTTAGTGTGTATAAAGTAGGTTTTGTATACTGTATGTTACTACACTTATTTGCCTTGATCCACTGTAAGGTCTGCACAGCAGTCAAAGGCTTTCCGACTTTTTGACATTGATCACATTCCAATACCTTTCAGAAATGTTTGTATATTTATCAAATATATATATATATATATATATATATATTTGTGAGCTGACACACACACATATATAAAAACTAAAAAACTATATAAAATAAATAACACATACCCAATTTTCAATGTCAACTGACATGCCATGCCAGTAAAATCTGGCACAGATGGCAGCACGTGTTTTACCAATGCCTGTGTGCCCACCAATGGGAGAGGAATGGAATTCTTCAAAGAACATCATGTCTCAAAAAGCTCTCCGTCTACATTAAAGAAAAAAACATGACTATGACAGAAGAAGACTAAAAGGACATTTGGCATTGTTGGAAAAAAAATATCAAGATGGCAACAAATTAATAATAAAAGAAACATAATAGAAATTTAAAGTCAAAATAACTACCCTTTATGTTGAATTTAAGTCCATATCTTTGAATGTTCTGCCTTTTGGACTTATCATACCCTGATGGGTACGATCTGACAGAAGATTATACAGTTCTTCCCAATTATCTTCCATAGCTGTCAAAAAATGCAAGAAAGACAAAAAAAGCACAAATAGATATACAGTATATATTGCTGATCAATGGGGGGGGGAATTATTTATGTGATTAATCGTAATTACAAACATTAAAGTTAAATTTAATATATTTTATAATGTAACAATTTCACAGTTGATCTCCAAATGAATGCAGAAACAACAGAGTATATTTTAAATATTTGTTTAATGGCGTATTTTTTAAAACTGCTGTCACTTTAAGACCTGCCGCTGCTGACAGAGACTCGGATCTCACATGCCTCACACTCTTTACGTTCATTTGATACTTCATTTAATTCATTTAAGACTGATCATATGGGGACACTCGACAAAATTGACATTTTGGCATAATTGTGTGTTTATATTTTACACCAAACTATCAAATCATATGCCCCGGCCATAGCCTAACTTTTTCATGAAAAATGCTAAGATGATCACTGGTGCTAGCTGGCTTCGTATGAATGTGACCGTAAACAGTTCTCATTACTGCTATATATCTTGGTATAATAAAAAATAACATAAATAGTCAAAAACTTACCTTACATGAATAAGTTCTCACGCAAGTAGTAAACAATTATGGGCGTGTTGTTCAGTGTGACAAAAATGACATAATATTGATGAATAATGACGCAACAATCTGACGGGTAATGGAATGTCAGGACACCGGGAACAATCGCGCTCGGGCTCGGACCGCAGCAAACAAGCCCAGTGTGAAAGCACACTAAAACTATTTGTCAAAAAAACATTTCCGTATACTGAAATAAAATAGAAATTTCAACAAAAGTGAAATACTAAATCAAAACGTAACTAACAACAGTTGCTGAAAAACTAACTGAATGGGTCGACTAACAAAAAACTAACTCAACGTCGACTGAATGGGATCACGCCAGGGAGCCAGTCATCTTCGAGTACTATTGAACGAGCAAATTGAATTTGGCGTGCGTGACTTGCATCGCACACTCCGCCCCCGCGGCGTGGGTATAAATAAGGAAGTGGATGCACGCACTAGTTGCTTCTTCGCTGAGGAGCCGAGCGTAACTCGGAGTCAGCGGTGGTCCAGCAGTAGTGGCAAGGGGACTACGTCCTCCATTCCCTCCTTCAGACATAGTCGACGTCGACTGAATGGGATCACCAATTGAAAACGCCACGAGTGCTGCCACCTTCCAGTGCCTTGGCAAAAGCCTCCTGAACCTTCCGCAATTTGAGGCGGAGATGGAAGGGCTTAGGCCAAGGAAGTCACTGCTGTTCCACAGGACCACTGGGAAAGCGTACCCCATCAATGGAAGGGGAACTCAACTTTGAAATTATTCCCGCAATGGGAACATCCACAGGTGGAATGACCTGCATCCAGAAACGCATCCAGAAACGCACAGGTGGAATGACATCTTGAAAAAAACGCAAACGCACCCGTGTTGCTCTTTCAGGAAAAAGGACCCATCACCAGTGCCAGAGCACACATGGGAATGACTGCGGCAACACTGAACCGTGAACTGAAACAGTGAAGCACTCACCTTTCCGCCCTCTAACCAGCCGTCAACAAACACAAACATTTAGAAATTTGTTGCTGTTAAAACAGCAGTCGAGAGCTCAAAGCTCGCGATCTCCACTGCACCAGCACTGAGAGAATCTTCCAGAAGAACACCGACACACTCGCTCGTTGTAAACAACAGCACTCTTCAGAGACATCAAAGGATCAGCTCTGAAGCGAAAGGGAACTGGTGCGTGCATCCACTTCCGTATTTATACCCGTGCCGCGAGGGCGGAGTGTGCGATGCAAGTCACGCACGCCAAATTCCATTGGCTCGTTCAATAGTACACGAAGATGACTGGCTCCCTGGTGTGATCCGGCCCATTCAATCGACGTCTCGACTGAAAGGAACACATGAATATGAGTATAACAGGCTTTATGCACAGCTTCACTACTTCCTGAACTTCAGCCAGCCCTTTGTTTCCTGTCTGTCATTATTGGACAAACTGATTAATCCAGGTGTGCCTGATTATTGTTACAGAGGCCAGGCACACCTGGATTAATCAGTTTGTCCAATAATGACAGACAGGAAACAAAGGGCTGGCTGAAGTTCAGGAAGTAGTGAAGCTGTGGCATAAAGCCAATTGAGTATATGATATTAAAATATACAATAGTCAAAAAGCATAAATTGATCAATACAAGAACCATATTTGAAAGGATTAATCATAGAAATAACCATAAAAGAATAATCATAATAATCATAAATTCATCAATCATCAATATCATCTTTAAAATGAATGAGTATAATAATTTTTAATTTTATACTTTTAAGTTGCATTTGTTTGGTTCTTTGTTCAATCTCAAACAATTGTTTTATTTTCATTATTAAGAGGTTTGCACAAAAGTTAACTGTAAACTGCAAAAAATAAACTTTGCTGAAATTAACTGGAAGTATTCTGTTAACTCTTTGTCATAAAAACTTTTTTCGTCCAAACAATGAAGCCCTACTGATGCTGAGACATGAGAACAGTACACAAATACATTACTTGTATGACTTGCCCTGTGGCATATATGTTTCTTCAAGAGAACGTCTCAGGTTGCGACTGTAACCCTGGTTCCCTAAGAGGGAACGAGACGCTGCGTCGAGACGCTGTGGGAACGCCCCTGCGTGATTGCGTCGTGAAGTACGTGTATAATCAGTCCAATGGAGAGACGAGACGTCATAGGTGGGTGACGTCATCGACCAGGAAACTATAAAGCACACCTGAAAACAGACCACCCTAGCTTCTGATAGGCCGAAGCAAGTCGATCACAGGAATGCAGGGAGTATGGCAGGGCGACGCAGCGTCTCGTTCCCTCTCAGGGAACCAGGGTTACAGTCGTAACCTGAGACGTTCCCTGTCAAGGGAACTCGAGCTGCGTCGAGATGCTGTGGGAACACTATACCCACTACGCCATAATAGCAAATGCCTGTTCTGTGTGAAGTGATTGTGCACACTAAGAAGCAAGCACCCTGGACCCCGGAGTGGAGCCTAGATCCAAGTCATAGCCTTTGAGGTAGCCATACTCCTAGTATCTTGGTCAGACGCCTCACAGTGCCGCGAAGGAAACTTACTACATGGTGTCTCCCCAAGGATACACCACTTAAAGGGACATGGTAAGCAGCTAAGGCCGCCATGTACACCTTTAGTGTGGAGGGGGATAGACCTGCGGAGAAACGCTCCTGCAGGAACTCCAGCACTGCAACCACAGGGCAGATAACTGGGTCCAGCTGGTGCTCTCCGCACCAGGAAGTGAACAATTTCCACTTCGAGGTGTAGAGTTTCCTCGTGGAGAGAGCTCTGGAGTTGAGGATGGTTTCAACAACCTCAGTTGAGAGACCTGAACTTATGAGCTGGGCCTCCTCAGAGGCCAAGCCCAAAGTTTCCACAATTCTGGGCGGGGGGAAGGATCAACCCGCTCGACTGAGAGAAAAAGTCCCCCCGAGCGGAATCTCCAGAGGAGAGCCGTCGAAGAGAGACTCTAGGTCCGAGAACCATACTCGGGCCTGCCAACACGGGGCTAATTTAAGAAGAAGGGCCCAGTCTCTGCGAACTCTCTCCACAACTCCCTGGAGCAGAGAGATCGGGGGAAATGCGTACAGACGTGACCTCGGCCACGTCTGCATCATAGCCTCCAGCCCCAGAGGAGCTGGCTGACTGAGTGAGAACCATAGTGGACAGTGTGAGATGTGTAAGATGTGAAAAGCTCTACTTCTGCTCGACCAAAGTTTTTCATAGGAGCTCCACCACCTCGGGGTGGAGTCTCCATTCCAAATGGCCTGCCTCGACAGAATGTCTGCTCCTGGATTATGTAAGAGACCACCGATGTGTTGTCCGTGCAGACAAGCACATGGTGACCTCTCAGGTCTGGCAGGAAGTGCGAGAGAGAGAGAGAGAGAGAGAGAGAGAGAGAGAGAGAGAGAGAGAGAGAGAGAGAGAGAGAGAGAGAGAGAGAGAGAGAGAGAGAGAGAGAGAGAGAGAGAGAGAGAGAGAGAGAGAGAGAGATCGAAACACCGCCATAATTTCTAGCCGATTTATGTGCCAAGATAGTAGTAGTAGATGGTCCTGCCAAAGACCTTTCGCCGAGCGACCACTCATGATCGCCCCCAACCTGTGAGGGAAGCATCAGTCGATAGCTACGCGTCGACAAGAAGCCCCCAGCAATGGGCCTTGGGCGAGGAACCAAGGTTTGTTCCACATGACTAAGGCACGTAGGCATCGCCGCGTGACCTTAATCATGCGAAACGGATTTCCCCTCGGAGAAAACCCCTTGGTCCTGAGCCACCACTGCAGGGGTATCATGTACAGGAGGCCAAAAGTTATTACGTTGGACGCAGCTGCCATGAGACCCACCAGTCTCTAAAACTGTTTTGCAGTGAGTGACTGGCCTAGTTTTACCTTGGCCGAAGAGAAGAACCCGATATTGGTACTATTCGCCCCTGAAAGCGAACCTCAGGGACTTCCTGTGAGGAGGACGGATGGCAACATGGAAGGACGCGTCCTTCAATCTATCGTGACAAACCAGTCCTCAGACTGAATCTGTGACACAATCTGTTTGTATGTAAGCATCCATCTTTCTTTGGAACAATGAAGTAATGGCTGTAAACCCCTGACTCCCTACTGGGAGGAGGAACCCTTTCTATAGCCTCCTTTCGCAGAAGAGTCTGTACTTCTTGCTCCATAACCAGAGCCTGCTCGGGGTCCACCACGTAGGGAGGGAATTGGCAGGGAACAACCGAACTGGCACCGCTGCGACCCTCCTCAGAGAGTCGCTTCCCAGGAATGATAACATATCCAGAGCCTGCTCGGGGTCCACCACGTAGGGAGGACCCCTAGAAATATCCGTTGATGAGAACCGAAATTAATTCTGTAACCCCTTTTCTATAGTGAGCAGGACCCAACGAGATATATTTGGCAGTAGCTTCCACGCTGCCAGAAAATCTACTAAGGGGACCAGTCTCTCAAGACTAGCCTCTGGTATTGGTCGAACAGCCACTTCGGTGCCCTGTAATGGCGAACCGGCAGGGAAAACCAAACTGACTGTTCTACGACCCTCCTCAGAGGATCGTTTGGGGACGCTGACACCTCAGTGCCCTGAAACGGCGAACCGGCATGGAACAACCGAACTGGCAGCGCTGCGACCCTCCTCAGAGAGTCGCCCCCCAGAGGGCGCCGAGGAGACACGGATTCTCGAACCCGTCTCTGCCCGGAGGGGGCCACCCTCAGAAGCCTGAAAGCCTCGGCGTCAGAACTTCTTCTTAGTCGAAGCCTTCTTCGAGATAACGACTATCCTCAGATATGTCTTATCCCAAAATAACTATGGCTGAGACTACTAAAAGGAACCAGCCTCTCGAGACTGGTCTCTAGTATAGCTTGAGAAGCCAATCCGGCGTCCTGAAACGGATGACCGGCAGGAAATAACCGAACTGACCCCTCTTAAACCCCCCTTCTGTGAGTCAGACACTGAGACTAGTCAAGTCAAGTCAAGTCATCTTCATTTATATAGCGCTTTTAACAATGGAGATTGTTTCAAAGCAGCTTTACAGAGATAAACATACAATTTACGGTAACAGAGATTGTTTTGGCTGTATAGCGATTTTTGAATAATGTTATTTCCAGCTAAAGTTAGTTTTGATTGATTCACTTCCAGCTAAATTATCATTTGTTATTACATTAGGGGCCACTGAGACGACAGCGTTCTCTCTAAACAGACTTTAAATGTGAACCTGTGACCTGATGATGTTCACATGTGTTCACATGCGCATTAAAAACTTATTCGATAGTTATATTCATTTGAATATATGTGCGCAGGTTTGTAATTTCCCTACAAACCATGCCTAAACAAACTACTTGTCTTGCCTATACATTTGATAAAGAATTTTTGTTTTATTTTATCATTTCGGGGTACGTGAACCGGATTTTCAACAACGTTTTATCTGTAGAGTGGGAAAGTAGTATCCTCCATAGGGAGAGGATAGTTGACACTTCAGCACTGCATTGTCATCGGGTCCAGGCGAATCTCCTTTGTCAAATCTGGATACGGCCTGGATCCAGCAGGCTGCGGGAAAACCTCGGGATAAACAAAGACACTAAAGTTAGCGTAGATGTCATTCTTCTTATGATGTAACGAGTACATCAGGATTTAAGGGAAGTGTTCCCAGTTCCGGCCGGACTAATCTATGCAGCCCAACATTGAATTATAGAAGTCTATAATGTATTATGTGTATGCTAGGTCAAAGAGATGTGTTTTTAGTCTAGCTTTGAACTGACAGAGTGTGTCTGCTTCCCGGACAATGGTAGGAAGAATGTTCCTGCCTCAAGTGAGACTAGAACTCGCTGGAGGGCACCGAAGGGGGATGGGCACCATATAATGAGGTGTTATCCATTTCCTCCTGGGAACAACCATTTATTTCCTCAGAAATAAATGACTGCTCAAAGATCAGATGAGTACATATTTAATTTTCTCAATTAAATACAGCCAAATATCCAGACAAGTAGAAACGGTCTGGATGAAAAAGCGGAATAGTAGCCTATATTAATACAGACATCTAACTCCAAGGATAAGATGAGTACATATTTAATTTTCTCAAAAATGAAATGCAGCCAAATATCAACCAGACAAGTAGAAACGGTCTAGTTTCTCAAACAATAAAGAATACAATTAGTTTTCAAACAATCATAAGAGAACGAGAGAAAGGGAAATTTCCCGTCTACTCGGTTCCCTGTGCATATTAGCCTATACATTGCGGACCATTATCTACACGTTGCCTTGGCAAACGTGGGAAGAGCCACTTATTATGCAGATATGCAGACCCATAATCTACGCGCTGCCTCGGCAAACGCGAGATCTGAGCCAATAGATTCTTATTGCAAACCCGTAATCTACGCGTTGCCTCGGCACACGCGAGATCCGAGATCGAGTCACAGAATCTTTATTGCAGACCCGTAATCTGCAAACGCGAGATCCTAGCCAATAATCTTTATTGACTTTTTTCCCTCGAGAAGAAAGCCAACAAGAGCAGAGCTAAAACTCTCGATAGTGCATATGAAGAGTTCAGATGCAAAAGCCTCTAAACGCCACCTCCGTCAAAAATGAGATAATGACATTGAGTGAAAGCTATCTGAACACAGTACACGTTCAACAAATATATTTGCTTCAAATCCTCGAAATCTCAGCCTCAGCCCATTCAGAAATATCAGTTTGTCGGCAAAAGCCTCTAGACGCCACTTCCCTTTGGCAGCAAAAGCCACTACATCCCGAGAACCAATCAGAAGGCGCGAGCCGCGCGAATCAGTACAGGCTGTTTCAATAGAGCGGTGCGCTGAGGAGACGGATTTTTTGAGACGGCTGAGGAGATTGTTTTGTTTTTGGATTCAGATTTTTTACATTTTTAAGATGGAGTACGATGAAATGGAGGAGCCTGTCCTACTGACATCAAAAGGCAGAAGTGAACGTCGTTTATCTACCTCAAAACTCTTCCCGTTAATTTACAAGGCAAAAGAAAATCGGTAACTTTACAGTGAAAATAGCTTGGTCGCAAGTGTAGCATGCACTCATAACAGTTCTTGGTGCAGTGCTGTAACTTTGAAGGAATTTGATTTATTATACTTGAGATATACATTATAATATTACTTTACATTATTTAAGTCTTATAAGCTTCTTATACAAAATGCACAGATATTGATGTTTAAGAATGTTGCTCTGTTCTACTTGATTATACAAACTAAAACTATTAAACTATTTTAATCGCCAATTCTTTTTGCCAATGTGGTTGTACTGTGTGAATCGGGGGGGGCTTTTGTCTTTATTCAGACAGGGCAGAAAGGTGACTGCAGAGAAATGGGGTGGGATTTGCAAATAATCGCAGATCTCATTCAGCCCCCCTGTAAAGAGGTGTGTCTACTGTTTAGTTTTGAAATGAATGTGCTCTAATCTTTTTCAGTGTTTCTAGTTACATTTGTATTGATTTTTCAGCTATTTACTATGTCTTGTCCCAAAGAGGTGGATTTAGAGGTTTTTGCGAAAAAAGCACAAGTGGATTTAGCTGTTTTTGACGCAAAAGAAAATCTAATTTGTTAAAAATCACTGAATTGACTCAAGTGACATTTTTGAAAAAAAGTTATTTTATTCAATGACTTATAACCTTATCAGTACCTTTAAAATGAAACTACTGGACGTGAACATAGGAGCCTGATAAAAAATGCTCATTTAAAGAAAATAAGTCTGACGGATTTAGAGGGTTTTGCATCTGAACTCTTCATATGTTACACGTCGGGAATTTATGAATGAACACTGTCAGCCCCAATTTACTAGAGCTGACCGTGCATGCTCCACTCCCAAACAGCATGAATTGCGTGTGTCCCCACTCGTTATGAAGCGAGGGCAGGGACGAACACACGATCCAAGGCTGTTTGCTCTCCATACTCCTGTCTAATATATTTATATGCTTGTGGACAAACAACAATAAATAGACAGAGACAAGATCACACAGAGCGCTTGCTGAAGGCACAGAAGCTAGCGCGGTCTGTTTTCAGGTGTGCTTTAAAGTTTCCTGGTCGATGACGTCACCCGCCTATGACGTCTTGTCTCTCCATTGGACTGATTATACACGTGCTTCACGACGCAATCACGCAGGGGCGTTCCCACAGCGTCTCGATGCAGCTCGAGTTCCCTTGAAAGGGAACACTAGAATTCATTGCTATGCAGATATGTATAATGAAGGACAAAATAAACATATCAGTCAGTCACACCCACTTGTTTACAATCACCAGAATTCTGATTAGCAACACCTGCTAACTCACCAGGGGCCTAAATCATGAAGCCGGTTTAGGTGGCTAGCCGGGTATGTTTCAGTTTAGTGTGCGCCAACCCTGGGTTTTAGGCACCATGAAAGTGATTTGGATTTTAGCAGTGTTCATCGCCATAGTAACTCACGCTCCACGGCTAACCTGGTCAAGGGCAGGTTATGTTCCAGGTAAGAGGTTGCAAACCGAACCTGGACCAATCAGCTGTGAGAAAAGTGACACATGTCTGAAGCGATAAAGTCACTCCACCTGTTTCTACTCCAAATTAAAGGTCACTACATAGCAAATGATTTTTAAAGACAAAATCATCTGGCTTTTAGTAATGCTCATTTAGAATAATACATTTGTATGATTTACATATTATTTATGTAATTATTATACCCTTAATCGATCACACATGTACAATTTTAGTTCATCAATTATTATTATGCAGAGTTTAAATGAATAAATATATAGGTAATAAATAAACTTTAGAATCAATAGATGCAGCTATAAAATGACATGTGAGCTTAAATGTTCAATTCTCTCTATACCTCAACTGTATAATTATATTATCAACTGTATAAACTAACTTCACAACTTTTACTTGCACTGATATACAGTAGCGAGACTTTTTTCTTTTAGTTGTCCTCTTTCATAGACAGCTATTTTCTTCTTGCTGTGTAAATTTGTTTAAATTCTTAATATTTTAAAACTTTAATTTAATAAGTGAATTGTGCTGCTTCTCTCGCGAGAAATGAATTGCAGTTTCACTCTTTCTCAGTATGTGATTGGCTGTTCGCTACTGATGTCACACCTAAACTCAGGATTAAAGCCTGAGTTGACAGAGAAAGGTGATGATCAGCATCATGGTACCGACAAAGCCTGGTTGGATTGGTTTGGTTTTGTCAACTCGAAACTAATCCTGCAACCCTGAGTTAGTTCAACTACCATCATGGTACAGGCCCCTGGACTCACTATTTAAGCAGTCACTCCACAGTTCACATTTGTTGAAATATTTGTTGAACAGAGCTATTAGCTTACATATCTCATCATGTTGGATTCAGCTCAGAATATTTTCCTTTAGGCTTTAGGATTCATGATGCTCTTTCACAGTGTTGTTTTTTATCTATTTCTGTGTTAAGAGCATTTATCTGATCACTGAACGCAAAAATGAACTGAACCCGTGAATGTTGTGAAATTAATCTGATTACAGAAAGATCAATCATTAAACTTCTCCATGCTTTGGGAAAGGTTTTAAGAAAGATTCTCTTTTGGTTATATCATCAGTCTGATTGAAACTGAACACTGTGATCATTTTAGTAGATGCAAAATTGTCTTTGTGAATGCCACCATATACGCAAACATGCAGTGACAGGGATATTTTCCATTATATGCTTATATAATGATCCTTCATCTAAACAGTGGAATGATGGCTGGTGCTCCTGTGCATGACAATAAAACGTCAAAATTATGCACATTCACAGAGAGCTACAAAAAAAAAGTTCTCTGAATTTGTCAGGCGGTATAGTCTATCTGTAGCCAGGTCATATGCCTCTCACATAATGGGGCCTAATTGCAAGCAATTATAGGCTCCATTATAGAAAATAATGGTCACAATTTATCATCTTCGCAGACAGAGAGGAGTAAAGGGAGTTTCATATGGTTAAAATGTTAGATTGGCCTGCCTTTTTTTTTTGCGATGAAAGAAGAGATTTTCACAAGAGCCATCAATTAATGTGTTCATTTTGACATGAATTGATTTAAGTGGAATTCAAAGTTATATTCACATATTGATGTTTTATTAACAAGGTTCGGGAGGAACACGTTCTAATGATCAAACAATCAAGTCATTCCAGCCAGCTGTCAGCAATCAGTAATCAACAGGTCCACTCAATCAGCACGAGTAAAGCCTATAAATATACTCAGTCGACTCACCCATATTCCTCGACAGTTTTCAGCATTTGGTTTACCGCTTTGCTACGATGTCCCAAATGCAGTTTTCACCATCCGATGACGAGCTTAACCATGCTCCGGTTCCTCCGCCACCATCAGCTGGCCCCAGGACAACCTCTCCACCGGATACCGCCTCCAAGCCCCACGTTTCATCTCGCGGGCGCCGGTCTGCGCAAGCAACCCCTCGCACGCCAAGACGCCGAGGTTTACCCTCACCTCCACCGGCGAGGACTCCAGCTTCCTCCCCGGCATCCTCCTATCGTTCCGCCGTACCAACGATTCCGCCTATTGGGAAGTGGACAGTCTTGAGTCTGAGACAAGCGCTGATAAACTCTGATATTCAGCCCTCGCGCAGGATGACTAAAGCGCAACTATACAACTTATACGTTACCTTGCAATCATCAAATCTCTCTCCTAAATCCACCCCAGGTTCCAAGGCGGCCAGCAGGCCGGGAAAATCTCGTGAGGCCCCGAATTCGCCTCGCCCGACTCCGCCACCTTCCCGTGCAAGATTCGGTTTGCTGCACGCTTCAGCCCGCGGCGCCAGGATTTCTGCGAGCCTGGGTCGCGCTCCAGATTCCACCGCCACGAGACCTCACTCGCCTCCCGCTTCAGCTGAGCTTTTCAGCACGGCGCTTCCCGCCGCAGTGCCATACACAGCTGGGCCCGCCGGGTCACCCTCTGCCTCCCAGTGTTTTCCTCCTGCTGTTTCTAACTCTTTTCCTCTGCAGTGGCCTCCGGCTCCCATAGCAGACGCTAGCGTGAGGCTGCCTCCGCTAGCGGTGCAGGCTCAAACTTTCCACCACCTTCCCGCGACTACTGCTAACCCCTCCCATTTTCAGTGGCCTGCAGCTCAAGCAAGTGCGAGACCGCCTCCGCCTGCAACACAGGCTCAGGCATCTCATTTATTTCCTCTTTTTCCCCCTTATGCTTTTCTCAATTTTCCTTCTCAAGCCCCACAGGCCGACTTAAGCGTGAGGCTGCCTCCGCCGATAGTCGCAGCCCAGGCTTCTCTCCCTTACAGCTCTCTCTTAAATGCCAAATCACAATATTCTCTTTTCACAGCTACCCCGATGCCAGTCCCACCAAACGCTGTCGCTCTGGAGCCTCCCCCAGTGACTCAAAACATCCGAGCACAGATTCTGGCAGGTGCGGATGTAGACCTTTCACATTTACTTTCTCTGCTTCCCGTATCCGATTCTAACCGTCAGTTAGACTGCGGGGATTTTTCAGTCACTTTAAAAAACCAGAATACACATTCATCACGTTTACTTTCTTTTTCGGAGTTTTCAATCGCTTTCAGCCACTTCACAGAAATCATTTGCTCAGCCTTCCCTCATAGGCGACGCGAACTGAACGACTATTTAGCGCTGATAGCCGAGCTCGCGTTGTCCTACGGGGGAGGGCACTTTTACACATATCACAAACTCTTCTCAGCAAGTTAGGGTTTCACAGTGGAACCAATGCCCATACTGGGGAGCACTAGACACTGACCTGCACAGCAGAGTTTTCCTTGGCTGCAGGAATATTTCTTGCGCGGTCTGCAGGTCAGTGGCACATTCCACAATATCGTGCCCTCAAGTTAACCCCTCCGTTCCTCCATGCCCGGAAACGGGACCAGTCAAATCCACCAGCTACACACCAAGACCGGCGACTAGCAACCCATATCCACACGAGGCTAATTTCCGCTCCAGAGCACTTACGGACAGCAAACAGCCTTGCAACAATTTTAATATCGGCAAGTGCACCAGGCAGCGTTGTCGGTACTTGCACATATGCAGCTTCTGTGGCGGTGCTCATGCCCGTCCTGTATGCCCTGTCTTTAAAGATGTCAATAAAAAATCTAAAAATTATTTATCGACTCCCGTGAATATTTCTCGCCTTTCTATCGAACTAGCTCACCACCCGGACTCTGACTTCACTGAATATCTGCTGTCTGGCCTACAACACGGTTTTAAACCGGGAGTGGTTTGTCCGCTCTCCCAAAACATAATCTGCGATAATCTCCAATCGGCTCTCGCCGAGCCCAACGTGGTAGACAACCTGATTAAAAAAGAAGTCGAGTCAGGCTTCATGATTGGCCCTTTTGACGAGCCTCCTTTCAAAGTTTTTCGCATTAGAGTGGCTACGAGAAAGTTTTCAGGTAAGAAACGCCTCATAGTCGATCTGTCAGCTCCACATAAATCCCTGTTCCCAAGCATTAACAGCCTGATCCCACTCGACGAATTTTCTCTCAAATATCACGACGTAGATCACGCAGTCGACCTCATAAAAATCGTGGGTCGGGGTGCCTGGCTCGCAAAAATTGACATCACTTCGGCTTTTAAAGTGATGCCCATCCACCCGGATTCATGGCACTTATTCGGAGTGCGCTGGCATGGGAAATTCTATTTCGCCGTACGCTTAACTTTTGGATGCAAAAGCAGCCCCAAAATTTTTGACATGCTATCTGAAGCCATTTGCTGGATCTTGTCAAACAATTACGCAATTCCTCACCTCATTCACCTGCTGGACGATTTTCTAATAATTTCGCCTCCCGGCGCCATTCCAGCAGCCCAGATCCTCACAGTTCAAAGAGTATTTGCCGAGCTCGGAATTCCCATCGCCCAGGAAAAAACCATGGGTCCCGCCACATCCATCGAGTTCCTTGGCATTAAGCTAGATTCAGTTAAATACCAGGCCTCCCTTCCCAAGGAAAAAATCGATAGAATAATCCTCATCTCATCTACCCTCGTAGACAGTTCAAAGTGTTCCAAACGCGAACTCCTATCCATGCTCGGCCACTTAAACTTCGCCATGCGCATTATTCCACAAGGCCGCCCTTTCATTTCTCATCTCCTCTCTCTCGCGTCTTCAGTTCACGCACTAGAGGATCTCATTTCCCTAACTCCAGCATGCCACGACGAACTCAGGCTATGGATAACTTTTCTTAAACAGTGGAACGGCCTATCATTTTTCTATAAGGATCTAATTTCCTCCCCCATCGACATCCAGCTGTTCACAGATGCAGCCCCCTCAGTCGGCTTTGGGGGGTTCTGCCAAGGACGCTGGTTCGCGTCTACGTGGCCCCCCCAAATACAGGACACGCTACAGTCCTCCGCATTATTCGAGCTCTACCCTCTCGTAGTAGCAGCCTTCCTGTGGGGGAAAGAATGGACTGCTAGCAGTATCGTAGTGCATTGTGACAATGAAGCTACAGTCCAGTGCATTAATAAAGGCCGTTCCCATTCACCCGCACTGATGCCACTTCTAAGACGTCTAATCTGGATTTCAGCATGTGATCAATTTATCTTAATTGCTAAACACATCCCCGGGTCAAAAAACCAAATTGCTGACTCTCTGTCTCGCTTTATGTTTCAGAAATTCAGGATGCTGGCTCCAGAGGCAGACAAGCTACCAACTCCAGTACCTCATTATTCGGAATTAATATTCCCATAACCCACCCGCAAAAATCCCTCCTCAACATATCGCTCGACACCATTCTCCAAGCAGTTTCCCCCAGAACTCTCCAATCCTATGTGACCGCATGGAGATGTTTTAAAGCCTTCCACCTTTCTTACAACACGCCATTCCCTGCTTTTTCCCTCCTTACAATTACCTCCTTCATCTCTTACCTTAACAGCGTTAAGAGCCTCCAAGTCGGGTCCATAAAAAGTTACTTAAGCGGCATCCAATTTTTTCACAAATTGATTCACGGCGCCCCCTCACCGGAGATAAATAATTCACAAACCTCCCTCTTAATTAAAGGCATCCAACGGTCCCAGCCCACCCGCCCGGACACCAGACAACCCATAATGTTAGATATTCTTACTAAATGCATTCATACCCTCCGCTCAGGCTACCGATCCCTTAATACCTCTCGCACACTCGACGCCATATTTATTCTAGCTTTTTTTTTGTTTCCTAAGATGCTCTGAACTGGCTATCACTTCCAGATTCGACCCAAAAATCCACCCAAACATCTCAGATCTTTCAGTGCTTGACAGCGAAACTATCTCTTTTCTGATCAAACAAAGCAAAACAGACCAAACCAAAAAAGGCCACTTCATATATATTTTCAACCTCTCGTCACCAATTAAACCTTTCCAAACTATACTAGCATACCTCCAACTGAGAAACTCTCATGCTAAATCCCATCTCGAACCCCTGTTCATAGACGACTCTAACAAACCCGTGACACGCTTTTGGTTCCAAAAACACCTAAAATCTGTTCTCCAACTATCAGGCATCCCAGCAGAGAATTTCTCCAGCCATTCCTTCCGCATCGGGGCAGCAACCTCAGCAGCCCAAAAAGGCCTCTCCCAACAGCAGATCCAAGCGCTTGGAAGATGGTCCTCAGACGCGTTCCAAACCTACATCAGAACTAATCGTTTCCATATCAAAAAAGGCCACCAAATCCTCATCGGTAAAAAAAATAAAAATTCCGAGTATCCATGTCTTCTCTTTCTCCATCCAGCGAGTATTGATCTCCCAGCGGACACAGCGAGAGCCTTCCAGGTCAAGCGTCCATGTCTTCTCTTTTCTCCGTCCAGCGAGTATTGATCTCCCAGCGGACACAGCGAGAGCCTTCCCGGTCGAGCATCCATGTCTTCTCTTTCTCCGTCCAGCGAGTATTGATCTCCCAGCGGACACAGCGAGAGCCTTCCAGGTCAAGCGTCCATGTCTTCTCTTTTCTCCGTCCAGCGAGTATTGATCTCCCAGCGGACACAGCGAGAGCCTTCCCGGTCGAGCATCCATGTCTTCTCTTTCTCCGTCCAGCGAGTATTGATCTCCCAGCGGACACAGCGAGAGCCTTCCCGGTCGAGCATCCATGTCTTCTCTTTCTCCGTCCAGCGAGTATTGATCTCCCAGCGGACACAGCGAGAGCCTTCCCGGTCGAGTATTTATTTCTTCTCTTTTTCTGTCCAGCGAGTATTGATCTCCCAGCGGACCCAGAGACAGCCTTCCCGGTCGAGTATTTATATCTTCTCTTTCTCCGTCCAGCGAGTATTGATCTCCCAGCGGACACAGCGAGAGTTCCCCAGGTCAAGCATCTTCATCTCCTCCTCCTCCGTCTAGCGAGTATTGATCTCCCAGAGGACGTAGCCAAACCCTCCCAGTCAAGCATCTACGTTTTTCTCTTTCCTGACTGGTGAGGCTTACCCTTTCCGATGCCGTGACCATTGCCACAAGAACCCTCCCGTTCGAACATCCATACTTACCCGTCCGACACCGTAAGCATTGAACTCCCGTCGGACGCAGCGAGAGCTCTCCCAGCCAAACAACCAGGCTCTCCTTGAAATGCCAGCCCGCCTATCTCTGCGCTCTTTTCGGGGGGTCTTTAAGCAGGCGGCTGTCCTTTATTTACTTTGGGCCCAATTTCCGAGCTCGGAGCCCTCCCCCCGGACAGCACGCCAAATACGCATAACCATCTATTCTCTGATCATTTGTAAGTGTGAACTCGTGAAACAATACTCAGCTTTGTTGAGCCGCTGACACTAACGGCTCAGCTAAATGTGTAAAATTACAAGGGTGGTGAAACAAGTGAAGGATTTAGGCACGGGTGACATGGGCAACGCTGAGGGGTGCCAGTGGCGGATTTAGCAAATTGGGGGCCCAAGGCGAAGGTAGTATGGGGCCCCCCATCCGATCTTTAAAAGAGAACGAAAAAAAAAAAAATTCAGAATTTTATTTTTATTTTTAAATAAACTATTACATGGCACTTTCTGGAGAGTTTTGTGCAAAGAAATATAGAAAAAAAAGTAGGTCTAAGCAAGTCTTATATTTCTGTAATTCACAGAGATCAAACACAAAAATGCTGACTGAATAGATTGCTAGTTGAGAAACACTGCTTTAATTAATGTTTTTATGATGACTTTGTGAAAGGTTAACTAAACAGCATGAGCCGTCTTCCAGCTGGCCAGTAAGTTATTTGGCAAATTTCATTCATACATATCTGTATTATGCTATAGTTTTTGATAGTGTTATACATTTCTTACAGATAATCACGATGATCATTGCGTTTGTCTTACCGAATGTGGTAGCTTTATGCAATTACAGTTTGTCTATACGCTTTTTTTTTATTAATGCCGACAGTAAAATGTTGCCAGATATTGCTACGAAAAACAAGAAAACAAAATAATAATAATCCGAAATAAGTTCAAAGCTTGTGTTTTGGAAATAAGATTAATATATCATTAACCCTAACATGCAACTTTCCACTTTAATAATTTCCTAAACTGTCACATTAAATCAGAAAAACAGGTCCAGAAGACTACGGTCACCTTTCCATTAGTGGATCTGGCAACACGGAGGCTGCACGCGCGCCCTCACTCACAACGCGCTCACCAGCCCCGTTCACTGCGCTAGCTTCTCGCATTGCAAACACTCATATGAGGTGGTTTAAACGGCTAATTAATCATTCAGAGAGCTTGACATTTTATTTTTGAATGTAAAATATGACAGAGTTCCGGACCTCGGTCACCTCATAGCTGGCTACGGCCATGGACTTGTAACATATCGTTAGCACGTACCGGGCATCACAAAAAAGTTTGTTACCTTCTGCAATTTTGCTAAAAACGTTTTGCTTTCCTCCCGCTTCCTGCTTTTTCAGCACCGCTTGGGTAGCTTCTCTGTCTGTCACTCTGTAGCCTACACTGTCTGTCAATAATTATTTTTCTCCGTCAGTTTTTTGGCGCATTATAGCCTTGTCACTTTCGCACGCAGAAAGTGAGATAATGGAATAGTCCAATGTAGTGAGGTGGGGGGCCCCCTCCTGTCTGCGACACTAATGATTTGATGCCTTTTTTCGCAAATGTTTTTTAGAAATATATAATTTGCGGAAAAAAAAGAAAAAAAAACTTAAGCATAATTTAATGGGGCATTTTGGGGGCCCCTAGGTAGCTCGGGGCCCAAGGCAATTGCCGACCTTTGCCTAATGGTTAAGTCCGCCCCTGAGGGGTGCGTTCCTGAGGCTCAAATGACCCAAAAGCATTGTTAGCCAACTGTTGTTGCAAGTTCCATAGAGATGTGTTGGTAACGATGGAACGTGTGACCATAGTTTGCTAATGATGCTTTTTGGTCATTTAACCTGGGGTGCGTTTCACGTACAACGATGTAACTCGATGCTTCACTACCATAGTATGATGCATTGTTGAAGAAATCAACTAGCTAGTAACGACTGTTTCCCGAAACCATATTGTCGCAAAGTGGTCGTTCAAACACATTGGTTTATGACGTCACGCACATGGTGGAGTAATCACTTCTTTTAATGAAAATGTTTGAGATCGAATTAATGCTAGATGTTTTGATATAAATTACAGACATGGAATCTGAGGACTATTTCTCAGTTATTTTGCTTTATTTCCAGATTCAATCATAGGCTCGTTCTTACATAATAGAGCACGTTCGCACATGCGCAGTCTTCAAAAACAGTGCTTTAAATATCTTGATAAAATCAAAGATGTAAATGACATTTGTATGTTTTATAAATAAAAGACACAGGTTGTACTGAATGTCAGCTTGCTTATTTTGCTCAAGATACGGATTTATTAAGTCCACATGTCATGCAATCTAGAAACTATGCTTCTAACCAAAGCGTGAGAGCTGACGTTCCAACCACACAACTTTGCGATGCTGTTTGCGAATGTTCGTTGGAACGATGGTTTTGGGAAACACCGACTTGTTGAACTATGCTGATAACGACTGAACTTGCGACCATAGTTGGCTAACGATGCTTTTGGGAAATGCACCCCTGGCTCTGAGTGTGTGCCTGGAGAAGTACTCTCACTCAGAAGTAAGTAGCGGGGTTGGTTTACGTCAACTCAGGGCTACCATTGGGGAGACCTGAAGTGACGTCAGTAGGGAGAGCTGGAGAAGTTTTAAATCAACACAAATTTATGGATAAGAAAGAAGAATTATGGATAAGAAGTTTATTTTTAAATAAACGTAATGTCAATCACTTTATTAATGTTTTTACTGTACAGTTGTGCAGTTTTTGGGGATTTATGTTTTTTTTATTCATTATTTGCCTCAATTTGTAATTAAATATAAATTTATTTAAAATAGCAACATTTTTGAAAAAGTGCCATGTAGGGTGGAAGATTGCTGCCATCTACTGGAAAACAAACACGTTTAAAATTAAAATTCACTACAGCCACTAGATTGTTTCAGAGAATTACGTTCCTCGTTGTAAGTGGAGTCTTGAGTTTCTGGACGCATCCTCGGGTGGAATGCAGAGTAAGAATGGGTCCTCTGTACGAGAAGAGCTCTTCCGATCTCTAGAACCCGGCGTGATGTGGCAATCGCCCCAGATTTGTGAACCCTTACTGTTGTAAAGCACCTTTAGGAGTGCTGAAGTCTGGAGATCCTAGTCTGAAGACAGCAGCTCTAGTAGTTTGCCTTGAATAGCGAAGTCTTCATGTACCCCTTTTCCACCAAGGCAGTTTGAGTGCTAGTTCAGAACCAGAGCCAAGTTTCAAATCAGTTCTTTGTCTTTCGACACCCAAAGCACCAGCTCTGAACCAGGAAAAGTGGTTCTTAAGTAGCACCAAAACATCGCTAGTCTAAAAGTAAGAACCGCTTGCGTCAGGGGCTGGGGGCGGGGTTACCGTGACCAACAAGACGAACAGAAGCTTGTGACCGCCATTTTTTAAATAGCAGCTAATCGAGCTAATAGCGGCTTGATTGTTATCTCCGTCTATGCAAGTTATGGCGAGTTGCACGAACGCGTTAGATACACGGTGTTTGGATGCCTGTTCTTAGATAGCTCGTCAGTTGAACCAACTCCGAACTGGCAATAGCTCTGGCTCTGAACTAGCACCCGGTTCATGCTGGTGGAAAAGGGGTAATGGTGAGCATGGATTAGGATCCTCCTGAGGGTCTATGAGTAGGGTCCTCCACTCCCTGAGAAGAGCTTGGTGGGATTCCTGGAATCCTTCTTTATATCTACTTGTCAAGCTCAGAATGATCTCTTGATAATTGACGGAAAGTGGTTTTGGCAAAGACTTGCAAACCCATTTGTTTTAAGGCACCTTTGGCAGTGCTAAGTCTTGAGATATTATGAGGACAGCTGGTTGTGGCTAGCACTCAGCTAACTCCCTTTTACCAGCAAGCCTTCAGGTTCTTCTGAAGAGTTACCCTTCCAATGTTGAGGGTCTTATGCTGCGTCTCAATTCGCCTTCTTATACTACACCCTATAAGTATGTACTCTTGTACACTTTTGAGTGTGTAGCAGAAGAGTAGACAAGCTTTGGGACATACTATCACGTCATACAATTGCGTCTTTAACGGTTGCTCTGTCGCATCCTGTCATAGTAAACTGGCCTGTCAATCATCTTGTCAAAGATAAAATCCTCAACATTTAATTTGATTTAATTTCCTACCATATCGGAGAAATGAAGTAGCACGTTGATCTACAGTTGCGGGTCTTTCATACGGAGAACTCTCTTCTTATTAATGCATAATGATGAATTTAAAAGTTAATGGCCAAACAGATCTTTATAAAATTCCACATTGTTAATGGAGATGAAATATAACGGATAACATTAAATATACAGGTCCTTCTCAAAAAATTAGCATATTGTGATAAAGTTCATTATTTTCCATAATGTAATGATAAAAATTAAACTTTCAAATATTTTAGATTCATTGCACACCAACTGAAATATTTCAGGTCTTTTATTGTTTTAATACTGATGATTTTGGCATACAGCTCATGAAAACCCAAAATTCCTATCTCAAAAAATTAGCATATCATGAAAATGGTCTCTAAACGAGCTATTAACCTAATCATCTGAATCAACTAATTAACTCTAAACACCTGCAAAAGATTCCTGAGGCTTTTAAAAACTCCCAGCCCGTTTCATTACTCAAAACCGCAATCATGGGTAAGACTGCCGACCTGACTGCTGTCCAGAAGGCCATCATTGACACCCTCAAGCAAGAGGGTAAGACAGAAAGAAATTTCTGAACAAATAGGCTGTTCTTAGAGTGCTGTATCAAGGCACCTCAGTTGGAAGTCTGTGGGAAGGAAAAAGTGTGGCAAAAAACGCTGCACAACGAGAAGAGGTGACCGGACCCTGAGGAAGATTGTGGAGAAGGACCGATTCCAGACCTTGGGGGACCTGCGGAAGCAGTGGACTGAGTCTGGAGTAGAAACATCCAAAGCCACCGTGCACAGGCGTGTGCAGGAAATGGGCTACGGGTGCCGGATTCCCCAGGTCAAGCCACTTTTGAACCAGAAACAGCGACAGAAGCGCCTGACCTGGGCTACAGAGAAGCAGCACTGGACTGTTGCTCAGTTTTGCATGTCATTCGGAAATCAAGGTGCCAGAGTCTGGAGGAAGACTGGGGAGAAGGAAATGCCAAAATGCCTGAAGTCCAGTGTCAAGTACCCACAGTCAGTGATGGTCTGGGGTGCCATGTCAGCTGCTGGTGTTGGTGCACTGTGTTTTATCAAGGGCAGGGTCAATGCAGCTAGCTATCAGGAGATTTTGGAGCACTTCATGCTTCCATCTGCTGAAAAGCTTTATGGAGATGAAGATTTCATTTTTCAGCACGACCTAGCACCTGCTCACAGTGCCAAAACCACTGGTAAATGGTTTACTGACCATGGTATTACTGTGCTCAATTGGCCTGCCAACTCTCCTGACCTGAACCCCATAGAGAATCTGTGGGATATTGTGAAGAGAAAGTTGAGAGATGCAAGACCCAACACTCTGGATGAGCTTAAGGCCGCTATCGAAGCATCCTGGGCCTCCATAACACCTCAGCAGTGCCACAGGCTGATTGCCTCCATGCCACGCCGCATTGAAGCAGTCATTTCTGCAAAAGGATTCCCGACCAAGTATTGACTATTGAGTGCATAACTGAACATAATTATTTGAAGGTTGACTTTTTTTTGTATTAAAAACACTTCTTTTATTGGTCGGATGAAATATGCTAATTTTTTGAGACAGGAATTTTGGGTTTTCATGAGCTGTATGCCAAAATCATCAGTATTAAAACAATAAAAGACCTGAAATATTTCAGTTGGTGTGCAATGAATCTAAAATATATGAAAGTTTAATTTTTATCATTACATTATGGAAAATAATGAACTATCACAATATGCTAATTTTTTGAGAAGGACCTGTATATATATATTTTTTTATCAGGTTAAACTTTGATTAGCCACTCAAACCTTTATCTAAACCTCTCACCATCGGTCGCGCATATCCGCCATGTTTTGTAATTCCTCCTCCAAAGCACAATGGGTTGTGGGCAATATTAGCTGGTATAATGAGCACGGATCCACACTTCGAAAATCAACAGGAAATAGTAGAACATCCGGGGACTTTTGGCTTACTCTTTTCAACATATTATGCTTTGGGACACACTTATTTTAATCTCACATACTGTTTAGGATGGATAGTATGGCCATTGAGATGTAGGGTTAGAGTAGGGTTTCCTTATACTCTATTATGCCCTTTTATACTCATGGTCGCATCGGTAGGGACGTCCCGGACTGTCGTTGCCTAATGATATTGTCGTGTTTTAGCACGTGCTTCAGACACAGGTCCAGGCCCAGGATTACATTTGTAAACAAGACATTCTCCATTGTGGATGTGTGAAGGTGTCACTCCATTTTTGTGTGTGTTCTGCATTGATTTTTTTTTTTTTTTTAGGGTCGAGGGGTGGAAGAAAGGGTGGTTCGCCCAGGGCGCCATACGAGCTAGAGCTGCCACTGGGTGGAACGATGACCTTTTTCGGTCCCACTTTATATTAAGTGGCCCGAATACCTGTGAACTTACATAGTAACTACATGTGTACATAGTATGTAACTACAGTGTAAGTACACACTGGTACATAGTATCTACAGCTGTAATATTTGTGTAACTACACATATGTAAAAACCCACGGAATTGTATGTGTAAGGACATTGGTAACAAAACTTTTTTTTTCACTTTAGTAAGTACACATGTGTAACAGGAATTATGTAACTACATTTTGTAACAACAATATTTTACACAAGTTGTTCCATTTCCACATGCAATCTTAAATACTGCAGTTACCAGTTTGGATATACAATAAATGTATTGAAATTCCAACCATGTCAGTATGTTAAAAGCAGATTTAGTTTCACAGTGGCAGAGCTTTTCTGTTTTTCTTTTAGGCAGTCTAAAGGACCTTGTGCTGTTCTAGTGTTAACCCACCTGCAGGTACACTAAAGTTTTACTAAAGAATCTGTTACACTGTTGAGTGTAATGTGTATCAATAAACATGTTTTAGCTTTATTGCTTTTTTCTCTTTTTGCAGCCTTCTATACTTTACTGAGAAATGATCAATGTTTAATACTTGGTAATTTCACCCATTTGTTAAATTTCTTTTAAGTGGGAAGTTCCTGTGGAATTAACATGTAACATTTTACAAATTAAGTGGGAAGTTCCTATAAAATGATCATGTAATGTCACTGATGGTACACAGCAATTACCTTAACAATTACACTTGATGTAAAGTAGACAGATCCTGCAGAGTTACCATGTAAGTACACTGTTATTATAGTGTTACACAGATGTTTAGGTTTTGCATATTACACAGTAAGTTGTGACCATTTTACACTTTATATTAAGTAGACAGTTTCTGAGGAGTTACCATGTAAGTACACTGGTATCACAAGGGGAAACTTTAGTTGTAATTCAACATTAGTCCTGTCAGTCTTAAATACATGGTATAAACATGGGAATCATCATGGTTTCCATAAAGTTTCAGTGTATTCCAAACTGGTAACTGCAGTATTTAAGATTCCATGTGGAAGTGGAACAACTTGTGTAAATACATATTGTTGTTACAAAATGTAGTTACATAATTCCTGTTACACATGTGTACTTACTGAAGTGAAAAGTGTTGTTACCAATGTCCTGTTACACATTTGTACTTACACATACCATTCCGTGGGTTGTTACATATGTGTATTTACACAAATATTACAGCTGTAGATACTATGTACCAGTGTGTACTTACTGTACACTGTAGTTGCATACTATGTACACAAGTTCACAGGTATTAGGGCCACTTAATATAAAGTGGGACCGATTTTTCAAGCTTTTGTCATTGGATATGTATTAATTCTGGATGAGAATATGATGAATAAAGTAAGCGATTATAATGTTCATAACTTCCAAAAAACATCCAAATAGAAAGAAAAAAAAAACACCAGCAAATTAAGAAAACATCTTTTTGACGACACATGTCCTGCATTTACTCACAACGCAACCAAATACAGAAATGCACCGCAAATACTCACAATGCAACCAAAAACAGAAACGTGCTGCAAATAGCACAAAGCTCAACGCACTGCAACTGAAGAAAATGCAAATAGAAAAAAACACCGTCAAAATAAGTAAACATCTTCATCAGTTTGACAAGACATGTTCTGCAAATACTCACAACGCAACCAAATACAGAAACATGCTGCAAATAGAACGAAGATGTTTCAAGGGGACCCCAACAAGTGAAGAACCTGGCTGGGACCTCTTATTGTTCAATGTCTACTCATCAGTGGTGTTGTCGATCACCTGAAAGGTGAGTTCTTTGTTTATATTAACATCCTGATCATATACGTGTTGTGAGTATTTGCAGCGTGTTTCTGTATTTAGTTGCTTTGTGAGTATTTGCAGCACACGTGTTGTCAAACTGATGAAGATGTGTTCTTAATTTGCTGGTGTTTATTTTTCTATTTGCATGTGTTTTCTTCAGTTGCACCGCATTGAGATCTCTCGACCAATGTACAATAGTTTCTTGGGAGCATGCAAAAAGCTTCTTGTGTGCACTCAAATGTTTCTCGTGCGCATGCAAATGTCTGTATAGTTTTTAATTTAGCAAAAGTTCCCTTAGATGCTCCATGCAGATACACACACACACACACACACACGCACACACACACACACACACACACACACACTCCATCATTGGAAAAATTTCAATAGAGCACATAATTAGCCAGAGCTCTGCAAAGTCCATTGATTTTGTCTTTTGTTGTGATAAATTCTCTCTCACACTTCTTTCCATGTGACATACGACACATTGAAAGTCAATATGACCCTGGGGGTAAACGTTCCCCCTCAGCTGCCATAATACTGTCATGTTTGTGTAAGCTGTGAACATGTGGAGTTGCAGTGACATGCTCCGCTCCTATCACCACCATAGTTACTGTGCTTTTGGTGATGTTTTGTTAACTGCTATTATTGTATGTCTTCATGTCCTGACATGATGGGTCTTGCTGCTCACATTTAGCTGAGATCAGGTGTGTGGAACTGAGGTGAAAAGTATTTTTATTGAAAAAAAGTGCCATGAGTATTGATTATCACCTAAAAAGTTTGTGAGTGTGCATGAGGGAGGCAGATCTTGTCTTTGAGTTTGTTTGAGGTTACTACTGAATAATTAAAAAGATGACTTTTTGGAAATTTTTTGGAAATGTTTGAGCTTAAGGGCCAGATTTACATACAGCTTGAGCCAGCGCAAACCCTCTTTTGTCTTTAAAAAACAACCGTCAGGATTTACTAAAGACATGCAGTGAGAAATTTGCGCTGAAAAGGCGTGGGCACAGATATTTTCGGGGCTGACCTTATTGCACATGCATTTGTAAGAGTTTCCCTTTCAGGCGCAACATTTATGGGAGGAGAGTATTTAAATGAATCACGCAAGATGATTTACTATGGTTTGCACTCGTCAATGTACACTGTTAGCAATTGATGAAATTTTTACAATAAATTTTACAACAACATATTGTATTCAAGTTTTTATTGTAAATGCAAATGCATGAAGGGAAATGTATGGACAGTCCTGTAATTGTATTGTAACTACAGTGTAGAAGCATTATTTTACAGCCACCATATAGCATTGTGGGATCGCTGCCGTTTGAATTTTGAAATTGCGCGGCGGAGGCCAACGGTACCAGAATCGAACATTTTTGGAAGAAGGAACACATCTCAGGTATGAAACGTTAACATAAAATCTATTTTAGAAGTCTATGGATATATTAATACCGGACCCGGTGATACACAGTAAAATCCCCAGTGTTAAATCAACACTGCTCAGAGCACACATGGTCCCACTCTACAGAGTGTTAAAGTAATACTGAAGCAGTGTTAAAGTTAATGAGATAATTAAGTGATTAATTGAGTGATGATTGAGCATTAGTGATGAACACCTACTGTTAACAAGCAGAATCACTGAAGGAAAGAGAAACACAAGAACTACATCTGACTTCCAGTCACAGCCTTAAATTAAATCAGATGAAGATAAAAATAAGACATTAAATCTCTGAAGATCTCAGCAGAGGAGGATTAAACAACTCCACAAACAGCATTACCAGCTTCACTTATTACAAACCAGACTGACTTTATTTCTGTCATTAGTCTATGAACGGAGGTTTAGATGTCGATGGTTTAAAATATTTGGTCAAGTGCAATTTTGGTCTTTGTAACAGTGTTTACCAAAGCACATAATTTGTTACAAAGGAAGCCAAAAACAAAGGCATGCAGGTGTTATAGTTTTCATTATCAAAAAGTAGAAAGATTCACTAATCTTATCCCTGACCAAAAGTTGCAATTTGTTATTAATAAATAACTTTCACCTTTCTTGAAACAGATCAGACATTCTGAATTTGTATATACATTGCAGAATTTTTTTGAAAATCATTATTATTTTTTAGAAACAAACAGACATCAAGAATCAGCATATGAATCTCAACAATGGTGACATGCGTTATGCTACAATGCATGCTGGGAGCCAAGAGTTATGGTGCCTCCCAGAATGCATTGCTGCATAAACCATGTCACCATTGTTGAGATTTATATGTGGATTCTTGATGTATGTGTGTGTGTCCAAAGAATACTTTTCCAATATAAAAAATAAAAATAAAAACAGCTTGATGTCTGATCTGTATAAAGAAATGAATGTTGTTGAAAAAAATCTATTAATAACAAATAACCACTTTCGGTAACTTTTTGTAATTTATTATGTTGTAAACTACAGGCCTATAACCAGATAACCTTTGTTTCTGGCTTTCTTCGCAACAAATGATGTGTTTTGGTAAACACTGTTACAAAGACCATAAATTCACATAAGAAGTCAAGAGTAAAATTGCCCAACTAAAGGCAACAGTGTTCACCATAATGGTGATTTTTTTTTTTATGGTGATTTTAAATCATCAAGATCTAAACCTCTAGTAATTCTCAATAAGAACTTCTGTAGACGTCTGACAGAAATAAAGTTAGTCCGGTTAGTAATAAGTGAAGCTGGTAATGCTGTTTGTGGAGTTGTTTAATCATCCTCTGCTGAGATCTTCAGAGATTTAATCTCTTCTTTTTATCTTCAGTTGATTTAATCTAAGGCTGTGACTAAAAGTCAATTGTAGTTCTTGTGTTTTTCTTTCCTTCAGTGATTCTGCTTGTTAACAGCAGGTGTTCATAACTAATACTCAATCATCACTTAATTAATCACTTAATTATCTCATTAACTTTAACACTGATTCAGTGTTACTTTAACACTCTGTAGAGTGGGGCCATATGTGCTCTGAGCAGTGTTGATTTAACACTGTGGATTTTGCTGTGTATTCGTCATTTATTTGACAGATATGAAAACTTTTAACCTTTTTTTCATCTCTCTCGGTTTTCAGAGCTTTTGTGGAATCAACTCCTAGACGGGCAGCAAAGCAGAGAAGAGACACGGGCTTAACGCACCTGTTTGAAAACTCCTGGACTTTGAGTTGATGGACTAGTACCATTGTTGTATTTTTAATTGGCTAATATGGAAAATTACAGCATTTTATTGTAATATTCACAAAAAAACAGGATATACACAGTATATTAAATTACAATATTAAATTGTAATTCTGTCCTGTGAAATTACAGGAAATTCCTGGCAACTTAATTGCAGTAAATATACAGTAAATTGTACATTTTACAGTAATAATGCTACTATAATCACAGTAGCACTGCTGTATAAATACAGTACTTTATTGTAACAGTAAACAGTAAAAATCCTGTATATTACTTGCTGTAAATTTACTGCAATTTGTTGCCAGGAATTTCCTGTAAAATTACAATAGATTGTTAACAGTGTACTGGTGTTTGCGCCATTATTTACTGCCCTAAAAAAGCACATCTTAAACCAGACGCTACCTGGTAGATTGCGGTGGCTAATTCGTATGAATTAATTCGACCTCACTCATTCAAATTCGTATGATTTTTGCTAAATCATACATATTTTACAAGTTGCCCAATTCGTATAAATTTTTACAAATGACCTAGCCCTGACCCCGCCCCTGAACCTACCCATCACTGGGGTTTAGACAAATTGTACGAATTCGTACGAGTGAGGTCGTACTAATTCATACGAATTAGCCACCAAATACTCACTCGTATGAATTGGTCGTGAGATAGCGTCGGTTGGTCATTATGGAAATGATCTGAATGTGTCTATGTTATTTAATTTGCGTGCCGTCAGAAGATCACGCGCATAACTTTCCACTCTCATCGGCTCTGTTTTGGAATTGCACTCTCACGCTAATTTGCCCAGTTTAGTAAATCTGGGAAAGGGAATCTCATTCACACTGTAAGCAAAATTGTATGCTACCGTATGCTTAGCATGCATGTGTGCCCTAAACCATACAGAATTTGGCAGACGCCTTCCTTTATCATCTTAAACATATGCTTGATGTGAAAAGAAGCTATCTTTATCAGATGAAAAGCCTCCTCCTTTGATCTGAAATACATTTTACTCAGACTTGGTGGTCCAAAAGTATTTGCACAGTCTACATTATCTCCCTTAAAGGAACAGGTCATATACATAGTGTCATATTTACACACCATCATATTGTTTCAAACCCATGTGCTGTTTTTTTTTTTAAATCTTTTTTTGTGGCACACAAAAACAGAATAGACATGAAACAATTTTTTGGGAGGCATTTTACCCTTTAAAAAAGGTAAATGTTCTGCCTCCTGTATGCCACAGAGGTCAAACAGCCTTGCGTGGTAGGTGTGTGTGTTTGTATGAACATTCACTATCAGATCACGCAGCCCAACCTTTAGATCATTAATCAAAGGGCTGTTGATTCTGATAGTGTTTTATTAATGGCTTATCTGAGTAATATAGATCCATGGGAGGTGGAGGGGGTGCTGGTCCCCTCTGCAGAGATGGGCTTTGATCAGCTGTCTGATATGAGGCAACTCAAATGTGGCCTGGGACCAGGTAATTGTGTGGCATGACAGGCACAGGGGAGAGAGAGACCACCTGCTGCTAGCCTCACCATCACACTGGATCTGTACAACACAGGTGATATTAAATAAATAATTATGACATTGACATGCAAAGAAACACCCTGACTGCCCAATGAGAGATAAGTGCTGTTGAATGCTAAAATGAATTTTCTGCTGAATTATGGATTTGACATGATACAGAAATGTTGGGATACTGTACACTTGCTAGCTGTAAACAAACATTGCTCTGCAGTGATTATTTAAGTATTTGGAGTGTTCTCTCAAAAATAAAAAAATCCTTCATCATCTACCCAGTGTCACAGTCACCAGCTCAGACACCAACTCTGTAACCTGTCTGCACTACACTTCCCAGCATCCCTTCTGGTCCCCACCTGCACTCAGTCAGCCATCACCACACCAGATACTGATTCACTGCACCTGCACCCTCACATCAGGGTATGGTTTCGTCAACGTTACTACGAACGTAACTGCTACGTAAACAGTCAGACTTCTTACCTGAGATCTGTCTCCTGTCCGTCATCCCGATCTCCAGTCATCGTGTTCATCCTTCTCCTGCACAGAGTTTCCACTTCAGTCATTGCCTGCTAAGTCTTCATCACCTATCATCAAGTCACCATCCTTTTACCTTCGTCTGGTTCCCGCTGTTGTCCCATCAGTCTGCTTTTACTTAAATAAACCATTTCACCTTACCATCTGTCTTTTCCCTTCTGTGAGTGTGACAGAAGACCAGACCACAAAGAAGCACAGGATGGGCATCCTCCTCACCCCACTTTCAAGATGGTCGGCCGATCGAGGACCAGGGCTCTAGAGTGCGACCAATTTGGTCGCATATGCGACCAAAATTTGTAAGGGTGCGACTAAATTTTTTCCAAGGTCGCACCTAACGCACCTAACGTCCTCGCGTCCGCTGCCAAGTTTCCACGAGCGAAGCGCTTGTTCTCCTTTGTCGGAACTCACAGCACACTCATGGTTGGATCATATCCTGGTCTAAACCAATCAGAGACAGAGATAGGGCGGGTCTTTGCCTCTGATTGGCTGTGGTAGGCCTACACTGCTCCGTGCTGTGTGACTTGAAATTGCGACCTGAGCACCAGAGAATCAGTTACGGCAATCAGCATCAGCAAAAGAAACGCAAGAAAACAGACGACGAACAATGAAAAGAAATAGACCCATAGAGTTTTTTATTTTTAGAAAAGTAGGCCTGTTTCCCCCAACACTCTGCCCGGTACGGATGGGTACCGAAACCCGGTATTCAACTTCTGAAAGACCGCTGTATCGATCAGCTCGGACGTGATCGGTTCTGATGTCGGTAACTTACTGGAGAAATTAAGAAAATACACATACTATTTATTATTACTATAAAGACGTTATTTAAAAAAAGAATTTATCTTGCGAGCCTTTTCTGTGTATAATAATATTAAACCATTTTTGCTATTCGCAGTCCGAGAGAGAGAGAGAGAGAGAGAGAGAGAGAGAGAGAGAGAGAGAGAGAGAGAGAGAGAGAGAGAGAGAGAGAGAGAGAGAGAGAGAGAGAGAGAGAGAGAGAGATCTCACGCGGAGCCACAGCGCGCAAAACACGACAGCTCTGCTTAATGAGTGACGACGCAGAACTAAACATTCAAACGTAGCCTGGTTACACTTTAGGTCTGTGATATTAGTCTGATTTTGTTTTAGATTTCGGCTTCCAAGGATTATAAAAAAATATATTGAGGTAAAACCATTAAAAACTACAGACACATTCGGTCTGGCGCAGCTTCCTTCCATTCGCAGCAGTGCGCTGTCACTTCTCCCTAAAACTCAAACTTAACGACAGAATCAGCTCGTGATTGTTGTAAAATGCAGTCCAGCTACTGTTGCTAAATTGCGGGACGTGTTTAATAATAAAAAGAGCTATTAAAAGCACAAAAGTCTGCACAAGAGATGCTGTTCCCAATACGACGCGCGCTCTAAAAACAGAACGTAACGAGACAAGCAAATTATACTTTGGGTTTCATGTGGGTGTCTAAACTATCAAATGTACACAAAAATATGTCAGAATGACTGGCTTGTATTCACAGCTCTTGAATTAATAACTTCAGCTTTAATAAGCATTATCTATCTATGATAAAATATGCAGTGTTATTTTACATTTGATTACTTTATTAGATTTCTTTTTAGACCATACTTGAACAGTAGCTAATGTTAGTAGACCTTCCTGAAATTAAAGCACTGTGTAGGCCTATATAATGTGCATCTTTGTTTAATTGTTTATCTTTGTTTATAAAACAAAAAAAAACGATAAGAATACAGTTAAAGTACCGGATCGCTAAGGAGTATCGGTAAGAGTAGTAATACCGTTAAAACCTTATGGATACCCATCTCTACTCCCCGGTCAATGCTCTGACAACAGCCCAGACATTGAGCTACTTCAGCCACCCGTCTCCCCAGTCCCTGTAAGATGCCAAGCCCTGGTCCTTCCTCGGTGAGCCTACCGAGCCTGAGCTAGAGACTCAAAATAGTTAGTTTGGCAGCTCAGTGAAGCACAAAAATTTTTTTTGTATACAATATAATTGTGCTTCAAATAAAAAAAAAAGTATTTACCTACACCTTATTCTTGTTTAAAATCATTTACATAATATATATGCATGTATATGGAGCATGATAAAAAGCTGAGCTTGAAATTGTGGCGTTAAAGGCGACGCGAGCCGAGGAAACATTTGGGTGCACCTAAATTTTGTGCTGGTGCACCTAAATAAAAAAGTTAGGCGCACCAGTGCAACCAAGGCAAAAAGTTAGTCTGGAGCCCTGAGGACTGTAGAAGAGTTCCTCGATCACGCGCATTAAGTACCCTGGAACGAGGACACATTAAAGACCGTCTTTTGGTGTGGGGTAGACGATCACCTGTATCAACAAGTTCCTGCGGCAGCTACCACATGTTCCCTGGCTCATTATATTGATTATGTGCTATGGTTGAGTGGTTCTTCCCTCACAGTTGGTGAAGACACCACCACCACTCAACCACTGTCACCCTTGTCCACTCCAGAGTCTCGTTCCACCGAAGACCACCCTTCCAGAGTCTCGTTCCGCCAAGACCACCCTTCCAAAGTCTCGTTCTGCCGAGACCACCCTTCCAGAGTCTCGTTCTGCCGAGACCACCCTTCCAGAGTCTCGTTCTGCCGAGACCACCCTTCCAGAGCCTCGTCTCAAAATGGCCGCCGCCATTTCAGAGCCTCCTCTCAAGATGGGCGCTGCTATTCCAGAACCTCTCAAGATGGTTGCCGCCATTCCAGAGCCTCATCCCAAAATGGCTGCCGCCATTCCAGAGTCTGGTCCCAAGATTGCCGCCGCCGTTTCAGAATCCTCTGCCAAGATGGCCGCCGCCGTTCCAGAGCCTCATCCCAAGATGGCCGCCACCAACGCCTCGGCCCCTAGTCTTCGCCCCAAGTCCGGAAATGACTCCCATCTTCACCCTGAGTTCGGAAGCGAGTCCAGTCCCCGTCTTCCAGAACCCTGAACTCCCGCCCAACCTCCTTCTTCCACCTCCTCCCATCTTCCAGCCCTCATCTCCACTACCCACTGTTAGTCCCGCATCTCGCCCTCAGAAGACCTTTGGAGAGGTGGGCTCGCTGTGGGACTACCAGCCCTCAGCGCCATTTTGGTCAGGGGATCTCTAGGTTTCCTCTACGCCCGCCGAGGCCAGGATTCTACATCGGCCCATTGGTCCACTGACTCAGCCTTGGCTCCTACCTCCATCGTCTCCACCATGGCCCATCAGTGCTCCAGCTCCACCAGGCTCCCTCATCCCCCCGGATACGCCATGGTCGTTCGTCGACCTGCCCTCAGCTCTGGACTGCACTCCTCTGGCTCTGCCTTGTCCCTTTGTCCCCCCGGCTCCATTGGACTCCTCACTCACTTCAGCTCCTCCTTGGTCCTCTGTTACTGTCCACTTCTCAGCATCCCTTCTGGTCCCCACCTGCACTCAGTCAGCCATCACCACACCTGCTGCTGATTATCACCAGATACTGATTCCCTGCACCTGCACTCCCTCATCAACACACCCTATATCAACCTGCATCACCCTCACATCAGGGTCTGGTCTCGTCAACGTTACTACGAACATAACTGCACGTAAACGGTCAGACTTCTTTCCTGAATACTCACTTGAGATCGTCAAGTCTCCTGTCTGTCAACCCGATCCAGATCTCCAGTCATCTTGTTCATCCTTCACCTGCACAGAGTTTCCACTTCAGTCATCGCCTGCTAAGTCTTCATCTATCATCAAGTCACCATCCTTTTACCTTCATCTGGTTCCCGCTGTTGTCCCATCACTCTGCTTTTACTTAAATAAACCATTTCACCTTACCATCCGTCTGTTCTCTTCTGTGAGTGTGACACTCAGGCTCATATTGTCCAAAATGTGGGTTTTTTCTTCATCTGTTGTACACAAAAGGAGCTATTTAGCAGAACGTCTAAGCTGCTTTTTCATACTACAATGGTTGTCGAATCCCAAAAAAAGGACAACAAATTATCCTAAGAATAGACCATTTACACTATGACTTTTTGGTTATTGGTCACCAGCTAGTAAGTATAAAGTAGATTCGACATTCAGCTATTTTATTTTTATTTTTTGAATGGAAGAAAAAAGGGTGAGTTTCAAAGATGTCGACTCAAAGTAAGTAGATTTTCTCTTCTAGTTATTATGTGTTCCTGTCCCTGGTTGGGGGTGTCTTCGAAAATGTTCCTGAGTTTGAGCACCAGTTTTTGATTTCTATAGAAGCATCAAGTCATTTTATTGCTGGTCTTCTCAAACTATTCAGCTATTGAATACTGGGCCAGTAAGGCACATACTTGAAAGTGGTGTTATATAGATGTTATTTATTAGCCCTATTAGTTGCATTACGACTGCCAATGCTCATTGATCGCACAATCAGTCTTTACAGTTCTTAAGTTTGCAGTTCTTAAATCTGAGATGTATCAGATGGCTTTCTATTGTGCCACCTGTATTATGGTGGTTATCAGAACATTTTAAGGTAAAAAGAAGAAATGTAGTTAAAGTATATTGGTATAAGCATTGTATCATTCGAAAAAATATATACGTTTTTTAAACAATGCAGGCATCAAATGCCATCGCTTAATATTTGAAACACTGTAACGATAATTTTACGGCCAATTTCTGACGTTTTTATAGTGCATTGGAAATGTTAGTGATATATTGACCATATAACTACAAATATCTCAAGTTCCCATTTAAGAAATTTCAGACATCCAGTCATCTTTCTTACTCTACATGACTGTATTTCCTCGTTTGGTAGCATGTCAGAGCTCATAAACATGAGGAGATGAACTGAGGCTTTGAAATACACAATATCTACACTGACCCTGTCAACTGTTAAAGATGATAGATAGATAGATTTGAAAGGATTGAAAAAAGCTTGAAATATAGATAGATTTGAAAGGATTGAAAAAAGCTTGAAAGATAGATAGATAGATTTAAAAGGATTGAACAAAACTAGATAGATAGATAGATAGATTTAAAAGGATTGAACAAAACTAGATAGATAGATAGATAGATTTAAAAGGATTGAACAAAACTAGATAGATAGATAGATAGATTTAAAAGGATTGAACAAAACTAGATAGATAGATAGATAGATTTAAAAGGATTGAACAAAACTAGATAGATAGATAGATAGATTTAAAAGGATTGAACAAAACTAGATAGATAGATAGATAGATTTAAAAGGATTGAACAAAACTAGATAGATAGATAGATAGATTTAAAAGGATTGAACAAAACTAGATAGATAGATAGATAGATTTAAAAGGATTGAACAAAACTAGATAGATAGATAGATAGATTTAAAAGGATTGAACAAAACTAGATAGATAGATAGATAGATAGATTTAAAAGGATTGAACAAAACTAGATAGATAGATAGATAGATTTAAAAGGATTGAACAAAACTAGATAGATAGATAGATAGATAGATTTAAAAGGATTGAACAAAACTAGATAGATAGATAGATAGATAGATTTAAAAGGATTGAACAAAACTAGATAGATAGATAGATAGATAGATTTAAAAGGATTGAACAAAACTAGATAGATAGATAGATAGATAGATTTAAAAGGATTGAACAAAACTAGATAGATAGATAGATAGATAGATAGATTTAAAAGGATTGAACAAAACTAGATAGATAGATAGATAGATAGATTTAAAAGGATTGAACAAAACTAGATAGATAGATAGATAGATTTAAAAGGATTGAACAAAACTAGATAGATAGATAGATAGATAGATTTAAAAGGATTGAACAAAACTAGATAGATAGATAGATAGATAGATAGATAGATAGATAGATAGATAGATAGATAGATAGATAGATAGATAGATAGATAGATAGATAGATAGATAGATAGATAGATAGATAGATAGATAGATAGATAGATAGATAGATAGATAGATAGATAGATAGATAGATAGATAGATAGATACTTGCACAGAGGGAAACAGGTTATGCAGTGCATTGTTCATGCATCTCATGATCTATAATAACACTCTATTCCCATCTCACCCATGCAAACACACACATACCCACACAGCAAATGTCAGTTTATCTGGGAGTATAGCATCAGCTCAGTCCTTCTGCTTGTGCCAGTAATATATGACATTATACACAGTCCCAGCCATCTGCTGGTGGTACCTATTTCCCCCTAAACTTTCTCTCTCTCTTTCACCTGAGCCAACATCTCATCATCTCAGCCAAACAACCTATTTAAAGTGACATGTAATTCAGAGCAAGGATGGCTTGGAAAAATGAAAGTGTTCTCTCCCGCACGAGGGACATCATAGCTGTGGAGATGTACTCTCTGGCTCATTTGGGGAGATTGATGACTTTTGTTTACTTTTGAGACTTTTCAGGTGAAAGTCCTCATGCCCGCAGAGAGTGAATTTGCTGAAGTGCATTTTTTGGTAATAGATAATGTCTGTGGGTAATGTGATGGCAAACATAGCCCCTTTAACACTCTCTTATACAGTTAGAAAGTGATCAATGTACTTAAATGGAGAACATGAAAGGCAAATTGTCATCCTGAATTGTCCACTGCATTTCATGCCACACACTTCAATATTGTCTGAATCATAGTGATGCTATTGTAACAATCATATCTGGATTTCTAACAGAGGCAAATCAACAAGTATGGCCAAGGAAATGTAGGCCGCTTTTAGCCCAAATATGCTGAAACATTTCAAAACAGTCGCCGCTTTGAGTAATAACACAGTGGGTCATTTGAGGTTCATCTGAACAAACACATAAATCTAAAGATACAACTAATGCAGCCGTCTGAGATGCCACAAATAGAGCTGAAATAAGCCATGCATGCATATACAACTGGATCCATCCACCGAAATCTAGTTTTAAATTCAAACAGGAATGTCTACACAACCAAAACTTTTTTGTTTTTTGAATGAATAAAGTAATGTTTATGTAACATTATGAAACTATTATTTAGTAACAGTACTTATTTCCCTTCAACAGGTATCAAAGGATTCAAAGGAAGAAAAAGAGATAGGTATACAAAGGTATACACAAATAATCTCAGTATATTATCACCAATGGCATGGTTAATATGTTGAATGTTGGCAAATAATACTGTCCAGAGGCACACAAATGGCCAACAGCAAGGCCTCACTATCACACAGAAACAGTGCAACAGACACCTCAATCTCAGTTAGCACAGCACCCCCAATAGGAAAACTCTGTACACAGCAGGCTCAAAACTGAATACATGTGAAACCACACCAAATCTACACTAGAGGCTAGCTTTGGGCAAGTTTTTACCCACAGCAATAATTCACCATGTTTAAGCAGGAAAGGCACAAACAAGTAGAATCAATGAATAGCTACCTTGGACTAAGGATCCCCGCTCGGCTACTAGGCTTCCCGTTTGAGACCAAAGAGACTGAGGACGAGGAAGATAGCTCTGTTAAAGTGCGTCCTCGATTACCGTGCTTCCTAAATTGCATGCAACAGTCAATAAACAGATGCTTACCGTTCATGTTTACAGCTAAGAACAGCAATACGTCGCCAGTGTGAATGAAAAGCTCTCGTTGCTGCAGCTCACAGCTGAAAACAAGGAGAGAGACGTTAACGTGTGACTTAACTACATCAGTTCAAGGCATCATGCTTGGTGTATTAAATGCCGCCGATAATAGGCGCTTACCGTCCCTGCTTTCGGCTGAGAACAAAGACGATGCGCCGACCAGGATAAACAAACTACTCTCGTCCAACTTTTAACAAGCTGTGCTTGACACAGAAGACGAAATTTCCGATGGTATGAATAACTTTTACCAGCTCGCACTTGACGCACGCTGACCGGGCCAACCAAACAACAATTAATCAACCCTGCGCGCTGCTTTTATCTACTTCCTAGTTCCAACCACACCCTATAGCACCTATGTGGAAAACGTCTCGGGTTATGACTATAACCCTTGTTCCCTGAGAAGGGAACGAGACACTGCGTCGTTGAAAACGACTCTTTGGGGACGCTCCCTAAGCGTGCGCCTCTGAAGTATGAATGAAACTAATCCAATCCTGATTGGTGTTGCGTCGTGACGTAACATGTGACGGCATAACCGGATGTATAAAAACGGCGCTGATGCAAACACATACCAGCCTCGCGATGAAGCAAGACGCTCTAAGGCCTCTAGGGGCGTGGCAGGACGACGCAGTGTCTCGTTCCCTTCTCAGGGAACAAGGGTTATAGTCATAACCCGAGACGTTCCCTTTCGAGGGAACTCGCACTGCGTCGTTGAAAACGACTCTTTGGGGAACGAATGCCCACTATGCCACGCACCGGAACAAGGCCCGCCCTAAAGTGAAACTGAAACAGGCACAAAACTAGGACGAGAGCACTCGCGCACCAGGCGTACTAGGGAGGTGCAGACCATAAAACCTGATAAAGGTGTGCGGGGTAGCCCAACCGGCTGCCTCACAGATCTCCTGAAGAGGCACGCCCAGTTGGAGAGCCCTAGAGGAAGCCATGCCTCTAGTCGAGTGAGCCCTAACGGCCAAAGGTGAAGGCATATTGCGCACCTTGTAGGCCTCGGTAATAGCCTGAACAATCCAATTACTAATAGTTTGTTTGGACGCAGGGAGCCCCTTTTTAGGTGACCCAAAACACACCAACAGTTGGTCCGACCTCCTCCAGGAAGAGGACCTCTCAAGGTAAATACTCAACGCTCTGACAGGACAGAGCAAATGGAGCCTCTCTTCCTCTGCCGACACATGAGGTGGAGGATGAAAAGCCTGAAGGACTGTAGACCGTGCCACATTAGAAGGCACCTTAGGCACATAGCCCGGTCTTGGGTTCAAAATGACCTTAACTCCGCCAGGTGCAAACTCCAAGCAAGCTGGAGTTACTGCCAGGGCTTGGAGATCTCCCACCCTCTTAAGGGAAGTAATGGCTAAGAGGAATGCCATCTTGAAAGTCAGATCCTTGGGTGACGCCGACTGAAGAGGTTCGAAGGGGGCAAGGGATAACCCCTCGAGAACCACTGCCAGGTCCCAGGAGGGAACCCTGGACCTGGTTGTCGGTCTCATCCTCCATGTACCGCGGAGAAAACGTACAACCAGTTGGTGCCTCCCCAAAGGCCCATCGCCCAGTGGTGCATGGAAAGCCGCAATGGCAGCTACGTACACCTTAAGCGTGGATGGGGAGAGACCCGCAGAGAAGCGATTTTGAAGAAACTCCAGAACTGAAGCCACCGGGCAGTTAACTGGATCTAGCTCATGTTCTCTACACCAAGTGGCAAAAACATTCCACTTGAGGCCATACAATCTCCTAGTAGACGGAGCCCTAGAGTTAAGTATGGTATCAACCACCCCCTCTGATAACCCAGCATTTAAGTACTGGACCCCCTCAGGGGCCAGACCCACAGCTTCCACAACTCTGGGCGAGGGTGGAAAACTGTGCCCTCCGCCTGAGACAACAGATCCCTCCTCAGAGGAATCTGCCACGGCGAGTCTATCAGGAGTGATACGATGTCTGAAAACCATACTCGGGCCGGCCACAACGGGGCTACCAGAAGAAGACTGATGCCCTCCTGACGGACCCTCTCTAGGACTCCCGGAAGCAGAGCAACGGGGGGAAAAGCATACAGGCGAAGCCTCGGCCAAGCCTGTACCATGGCATCCAACCCCAATGGGGCTGGATGGGTGAGGGAAAACCAAAGGGGACAGTGGGACGTCTCTTGAGACGCGAATAGATCCACTTCCATAGGTCCGAACCTCTGCCATATTAGCTTCACCACCTCTGGGTGAAGTCTCCACTCCCCGGGCCTCAGCCCCTGCCTCGACAGGATGTCTGCTCCCCGATTCTGAACCCCCGGGACATATATTGCTCTGATAGACAATATTTTCCCCTGGGACCAAAGAATAATCTGATGCGCCAATCTGGATAGAGGGCGCGATCTGAGTCCCCCTTGTCGGTTCAGATAAGCTACCACTGATGTATTGTCCGATCGTACTAGGACATGGTAACCCTTGATGTCTGGAAGGAAGCTCCTCAGAGCCCTGAACACAGCCAACATCTCCAGGCAATTTATATGCCAAAAATGATGATGGTCCTGCCACAGACCCCTGGCAAAGCGGCCGTCCATGACCGCGCCCCAGCCAGTGAGGGAGGCGTCTGTCGAAACGGTTTTCCGGCGACACGACGCTCCTAACACTGGCCCTTGGGACAGGAACCAAGGTTTCTTCCATATTACTAGAGAACGAAGGCATCTGCGCGTTACTCTGATTATACGAAATGGATTCCCCTTGGGGGAAAACCCCTTGGCTTTCAGCCACCACTGGAGGGGCCTCATATGTAGAAGGCCCAAAGGTATAATGTTGGATGCCGCTGCCATGAGGCCCAGCATCCTTTGAAACCTCTTCACAGTGATGGGCTGGCCTAGCTTTATCCCAGAAACCATTGTCAGGATGGACTCGATTCGTGCGGGAGACATGTGTGCCCGCATCGTAACCGAATTCCATACCACGCCCAAAAACGTTGTTTTCTGAGCTGGTTCCAACACGCTTTTTTTCGTGTTGAGTCTCAACCCCAATTCCTGAATGTGGCCAAGGACGACATCTCGATGCCGAACCGCCATTTCCCGAGACTGGGCCAATATGAGCTAGTCGTCGATATAATTCAGTATACGGATGCCCTGAAGTCTTAATGGAGCCAGAGCTGCATCCATACACTTCGTGAACGTGCGGGGAGAGAGTGCTAGGCCGAACGGAAGAACCCGATACTGATATGCTTCGCCCCCGAAAGCAAACCTTAGGAACCTCCTGTGACACGGAAGGATGGAGACATGAAAATAGGCGTCTTTTAGGTCTATCGTGACAAACCAGTCCTCGGACCTGATTTGATTCACAATGATGGGAATCGTAAGCATTTTGAACCTGAATCTCCTCAGAGACCGATTCAACTGCCTTAGATCCAAAATCGGCCTTAGCCCGCCGTCCTTCTTTGGAACTATAAAGTATCGGCTGTAAAATCCGGACTGTCTGTCTGGTGGGGGAACAATTTCTATAGCCCCTTTGACCAGGAGAGCCTGTACTTCTTGTTCCATGACCCGAGCCTGTTCTGGAACCACTGTAGTCGGCACCACCCCTGCAAACCTGGGAGGTCGGTGACCAAACTGCAGTCTGTATCCTTTTTCTATTATATTCAGGACCCATAGAGAAATATTTGGAAGAAGGCGCCACCCCTCTACAAAATTTACTAAGGGAACCAGCCTCTCGAGACTGGCCTCGGGTGTTTCTCGAGCACTGTTCTCGACCCTCTGACACAGAGAACTGGCAGGAAGCGGACGAGAACGATTTTGTGACCATAGTCGGTGCTCTCTTGCAAGCTTTTGGGGCGAACGCCACGGTGTGCGTTCGCTGGAAATCGATGCGACCCGAAGCGTCCAGGACGGCGGGACAACATCTCTTTCCAGAGGGCTCCGTTGTGAAAACAACCTCGGTTGCTCCCTCACGGGGGGGACAGCCCTCAGAGGTCCTACCAGATTGGCTAGGACCTCTTTCCTGAAGCCCTCTTTGCCTGAATGACGGCCCTCAAGTCGCCCTTCTGGCCAGAGGATTTAGAGTGAGAACGTTTCCTCTGTTGCCAAGCTCCCGAGGGAGGGGCTCGAGAGGAAACGCTCTCCTTTTGCTCCAGGCGATGGGAGGAGCTGGCTGACGGCTGAGGCTGGCCACTTGGACCAGCCCTCCTAGACCCAGATCTAGATCGGCGAGGGAGACACTGCTGAAAAGCTGCTGACTGTTTTTTCGCCTCCTGAAACCTGTCAACAACGGTGTTTACTGCGTCGCCGAACAGGCCAGAAGGCGATAACGGGGCATCCAACAAAAATGATCTGTCCTTATCCTTAATACCGGACAGATTCAGCCATAGATGCCTCTCTGTGGCCACCAAAGCTGCCATGGAGCGGCCAATAGCACGGGCCGTCTCCCTAGTGGCTCGGAGAGATAAATCAGTCGCTCTTCTAAGCTCCGCAATATCTTCGGGTGTTGGGCCCTCACCCTCATCTAGGTCTTTTAAGATATCGGCCTGGTACGCCTGCAAGATTGCCATAGAGTGCAGGGACGCACCAGCCCGACCAGCCGCCATATAAGCCCTGCCCACCATCGCAGAAGTGTCCCTGCATGGTTTGCTGGGCAGCGCCGGGGCTTTAAGCGAAGATGCCGCTTCGGGAGAAAGATAGCTCGCTAAAGCTTCCTCCACCCGCGGCATCTTGCCATACCCCGACTCTCTCGCACCCACCACATTACTATAATCACATAACGTAGGTGATGAAATACGAGATGAGTGGGGCTTTTCCCAGGATCTCGAGATCTCTTTATGAAGATCCGGGAAAAAAGGCAAGCCCCGGCGCTGAGGCTGTGAGCGATGCTGCAGGAATCTCTCGTCTAATTTGCTCTGACGAGAATCATCCTGCTTATCTTGTGGCCAACTAATATTGAGTTTGGCCACAGCACGCGTCACAACCTCCACCAACTCCTCATACGCAGGAACATGAGTCGGCGAGTGTGACTCATGTTCCCCGCTCCCGATGCTGATCACATCCACTTCCTCGGAAGCGGATAGTTCAAGCACCGGGCACTCGTCATGGGCAGAAGAAGCCGCAGCGCGGGCTTCTGCATCATGAGCGAGTGTTATAGAATCCACAGATGATGAACGAGAAAGTGCCTCAGCAGTCTCGTTCTCATCTGCGAGATCCTTTTGCGATCCCCACGATCTAAGCCTCCGCGCCGCCTCAACGGACGCGGGACCTGAACCGCAAGGATCGCGAGCTTGGCCATCTTTATCAAAAACAGCCAAGCGGGAGCGCAGCACTCTCAATGGAAGTGCTTCACAATGTGTACAGGGATCACAGGCAGCTCCCTCGAGAGCTGCCTGTGCGTGCTGCACTCCCAAACAATTCACACATAGTGGATGCGTGTCCCCACCCGTGATAAATCTAGGACAGGGGTGCACACATCTAGTGAATTGCTCACTCGCCATACTTTCACTTTCAGACAGACAATACAACACCAAATAAGACAGACAGTTTTCAACAGATAGCGCTTGCTGAAGAGCGAAAGCTGGTATGTGTTTGCATCAGCGCCGTTTTTATACATCCGGTTATGCCGTCACATGTTACGTCACGACGCAACACCAATCAGGATTGGATTAGTTTCATTCATACTTCAGAGGCGCACGCTTAGGGAGCGTCCCCAAAGAGTCGTTTTCAACGACGCAGTGCGAGTTCCCTCGAAAGGGAACTAAGCAAAGGAGGTTAGCCTACAACAAACTCCCTCTGTAGGAAGGGAGTAGGTATAGATAGCCTACTTAATCTGGTTACACTTATAATACATCAAATGACTAATTCACAATTCAAGTGATTTGGTAACATTGCAAACATACAATGAAGTAGAAATAGTCATCTACAGTAAGGTCAACATCTACATAACTCACCTTGGTTCTCTGAGGACTGATAGGATAAGGTCTGGACAATCTGGGAGGAGACTGTTCTGAAGCTCCAGTTCCACATCTCTGGACAAAAAAAACAAAGAACTGAATCAATGTGGTATGCATTGATATGTTTCAATGCATCAGTCAATCATTCATTCATCAATCATCGTGGACATGCTTTTAAAGCTTTGTTTTCAAGTCTTTCAAACAAAGCTGAAGGTTTGTCTTGACGAATACATTGCAATTATAGTTACAATTTCAAATGATAGTACTTTCTTTCAATTGCATTGTCAATTCACTTCTAAATGGTGCATAACACTGACTTTGAAAACTATTACTAAAAGGGATTCAATACTAATGTGGAAAGACTTGGACTTAGCCTTTGAAGATCAGTGCCCGGTTGCATAAAGCACCTTAAGTGTAATTTTCCCTTAAAGTCGCCCTTATGTTTCCCCTAAACCTAAGGGTGTTGCAGAAAAATACCCTTAAGTGTTACTTAACGTTTTTTTTAAGTGAAACGTCATAAACACTTAGAATTTCCCTTAAATGCTGTTTTTTCACTTAAGTAATCGTTAAGTGTTGCATAAAACCCCTTAACGGTAATTTCCCTAAGTATAACTTAAGGTTTGGAAATCGTAACCTTAAGAGTAACGCGGACAAAAATAAGACGACATGGCTGAATTTATGAAACCAGCTGAAGATCATAGGGAATAGGGAGAACCCTTTGGACCAATTTAGCCATGAAAAATTGTTGCAAGAATACCGATTTGATCGACGCGCAATATTTGACATCGCAATCAAACTAGACGGCTGTCTATCTGTCATTACACGCGACTCGCATGTAAACTATCACAACGTTAAGTCAGTGCGCGCACGGAGAGTGTGTGGCCGACAAAAAATTCACAGGAGAACGAGCTGATTCTGTGTTTTAAAAGGAATCATGACAGAAGAAAACAGGTATGCTATGGAAATATACTGTATTTCGAGACACAGAGCCAGAAGTGCATTCACAAAACCTAAACAAATGCCAAAGCATGAGACGGTGAACAACACAAACTGCCGCCACGTTCGGAGCTAACGCGGTGTTGCATGATAGCGTCACTGGACTGACACGTGATATTCCGACATGTTAGTGTTTTGCGTATCTATGGCAACAACAGACTTTTATAACGTGAATCCAGGATCGCTGTCGTGAAACACTTAAAAGTTTCCCTTACCTAAGAGAACCGTTTAAGAGATTATATGCAACACCCTTAAGTTGTTCTCTTAGGTAAGGGTAAATCGCCCCTTAAGTATCATACTTAAGGGAAAAACTTAAGGTACTTTATGCAACCGGGCACAGGGCCTGTATTCATAAAGATTCTAAGAATCCTCTCAGAAAACTCTTAATTTAGCTTAAAAACTTTTACGTAGGAGTCTTAGCTTAAGAGCGATTCGGGACCAATCTGAGAGCAACTCTGAGTAAGGAAAAGACAAAAACTTTCATCTTAGTGAGGAGGCGGGGTTGACCCCGTTGCTATGTATGACACAATCTTTTGAAGACTGTGATTGATTGGTTGTCCAAGAAGGAAAAAAAAGAGTGATTTTAACTATAGGGTCTATTCTAAGCCTCCACACACACACACACACACACACACACACACACACACACACACACACACACACACACATTATATATGTGTATATAAATCCTTTTTTTTATTTACCAAGCTGTTAATTTCCCATAAGGTATTTGGCTTAGAATGATAAAAATTGTTCCACTCTTTCCAATTACACTCATTGCTGGCATGTCTATTTAAGTGGTGGTTTGAAAGTTGGTTTTAATGTAACAAACATGGAATCGAAACCAAGAAGGACGAGAAAGCCTGACTGGACAGAGGAACATTGTTTACTGTCAGCCCAGTTAGTGGATGAAGGCCATCCTTAAAGGAAAATTCGGGCCGGGTGTCAATCTATAGCGTCTTATTAACTCACACTCACTTCATCTTTCTGCCATTTTCTCCTCTGCTATAGAAATTCTTAAGCCTCTTAAAAGTCCTCGTCCGTACTCCTAACAATTTTGACCTTAAGATCTCTTTTAAGGGTTAAGATAGTTTCTGAATTACTTTTTTTCTTTACTAGGATTTTTTCTTTAATTTTAAGAGTAGGCCTAAACGCCCACATTTCTAAGAATTTTCTTAGAATTTTGTCACTAGGAGCTACTCTTTGCATTAAGATGTCTGCTTTCTACAGTGCAATAGGCTGTATTTCGCATTAGTTGTAAATTCATAGACATTCACTGCCCTACCATAACCTCAAAGTGCAAAATGTGAAACTGTGACCCTGGTTAAAGCAGTATCACTAAAGTCATTCTTCCTGTAGATGCAGACTAATTGCACCTATTTTAATTGTACATTCCAGCTCTCACTCTAGTGTGTGTGTGTGTGTTTTTGTAATGTAACCTGAGGTTGTGGACAGAATTAGACTCTGGCGACTTTTTTAACTCTAGATTTGGGGACATTGGCTCGGCTGCAGCTGGACCAAGAACAAAGGCCCTGAGCTTACGCATCCATCATACAAGCAAGGGAATTGTGTGCTTTTCCACATGACACTGTATGTCCACACTGTATTTATGTGTTGCCCTATTTAACACATTATTAGAGAAAGCACACCATGTCCAATTTATGAACCTAGTGGATTTTTAATGCAACTTTGATTTTTTTTTAAATATTTATGTTTAATTTTTTCTGTGGTATCAACCCAATTTGTCATATTTCTTTGCACCTCTGTGATATGTGAGCTTGATTCCAGTAGCATATTTTAAGAATGTTTATTTTCAAAATAAGTAATGCGCTTTTACCTACATTTTTGCAAAACTGTTTGCATTTTTGCAAAAACGTACATACGACCATATACAGTATATACTATATTTAACTCACTGCAGCTTGCAGCTGAAATAAACACGTGAGGCAGTAAAATATCAATTTATATTCCTTTTCACAAAAATTATGATTACAGGGGCAGATTAATAACTTACTTGTGCATGGTTCCTTTCTCAATACTCGGTTAAAACCAAAGTGCCAAAGTTTTTACCAAAGTGCATGATTTTGTAAAATAATACATTTTGACATTTGCATCACATATTCAGCTTCAAATGTATGGCTTTTCTGACATTGTAAACTTGTTTGGTAGTTCAACTGGTACAGCATTGCACTTGCGATGCAGAGTGCATGGGCATGAGTCTAGTTAAACTTGAGTCATGTTAAAAGTTAAAGTTAAAATGGCATGGTTGCTTCAGTAAATGTGTTTTCTATCTCATGTTTGCTTTTGTTAACTCTCTTGGTTAAGTTTAGGGTAGGGTTTAGTGTAGACGGTACGCTATTTTCACATGCAATAGAGCATTAACCTTTTAGTGCCACTCTTTGGACATTTCATTTCTGAATTACCACAATACATATAACAACCAATGTTGCCAGATTCACATTCATCTGTTTCAGATCAAATTGAATGCGTCTTTAGTTTCACACTGGAAGGTGTGGGGAAACATGCAAGAAGCAACGTAATATAATAATGCAGAAATGTCATCAGAGGGACCATTTTTCAATGAGCCTTGGTTAAAAAAAAAATGTTACTTGGTCAAAAACCCAAAAAAACTATAAAATAAATTTCGAAAACTAGAAATATTTTAAAGAAAGTTTTTGTTTTATAAATATATATATTGTATTTCATTTTATTCACAATTAGTATATCGAAATTAGTAACTTGTGGCTCTTAAAGTATCATTAACAAATAATTGGAATGATTATTGTAGATAAAAAAAGGTATAAATTTGGTCAATCCAATCGAGTCGAACCTTCCAGATCCTTTGGTTTCAAAGCTGCTTTTTTCTATTTATCAAAAATGCATGGATATTACTAATATTGCTATGTATCTATTAGTTTACGATTTTCACTTAGATATCCTTGCTCTCTAATCAAAAACTGCCACATATCTTACATGTATATGATGAATTACTATGTTTTTTTAAATCTGTGCTCATGTCTTGTCTTGCCAAAGGCACCAAACGAGTCTAGTTGCCTCCGGTGGGCCCTTCAAATAGGAAGTAGGTGCATGACGCACACGTGTGTGTGTGTATATATATATATAAATCCAACTCATGCCTGCACGCCCTTCTGATTCAGTAACCCATCATACATGTTCTCCTCCTTAGTGCCAAACATCAAACCAATAAAAGCACAGCTGTTGCTGAACAAATGAGAGTGACAACCACACTAGAAAAAAAAGTCATATAATCAGGCAAAAACAGTTTGGCTTTTCCAAGGTTTCTACTTAAGGCTGTGTGGGCTTCTGCTGAGATTAAGCAAACTGACAGGGTCAGGATTGGGTGGTATGTGATGGGCCTTTGTGCAGGGGGATTCATGCTTGTCACAAACTATTTGGAGCACTTGAACTGTGCTGATGTGGACTGAACTAAAGGCACAGTAAGATATCATTATCTGTGTAGGGAGCCGCTCTGAGTGCCTCAGATGGTCTATTCGGTTTATGCCATGATGTGGATTCAACCAGGGAAGAGGCTGTGAGTCACAGACAGGCTGTGTAAACTGCGGCAGACAGAATATAGACAGCGAACACCTGTGTAGGTGTGATATGTGTAGAAAAGGTATACATCCAAAAAAAAGACCGAATTTATGCTCTGCCGCATTCTGTCAGATGCTTTGACTACAGCTTGCATAGTTTTGACAGTATATTAACAAACATCTGAATGTGTTTATCCGTCTAGCTTATGATCAAGAGGCTGCGTTTAGCTGAACGAACCGGCTTCAATTTAAAACAATTGTTTTACACAAAGTTGTTTCTTGTTTAGTTTTTTTAGCTCCTCTTTGTTTTCAGTTTAATATAAACATTTGTACTTGTCTTGAAACGTGTGTTAGGGATTATTTAGATTCAGGGTCTGCACTGATCAAAGTGGATCAGAGATCAATTTGCAAATCATCTCGTTCACTGTTTCACTCAAGTTTTGCTGCAGTGCTTCAGATCAAACCTTCTCTGCAGAACACAAACAAAAACACCTTTTATTAAATATCAAAACATATTTTATTCTCAAGTATTATTTTGGCTGCCTGAATACAAAATTTAGATTATATACAGTCTATTACTACCCAGCACTGATCTGCCCAGAGCCTATTTCACCCTGTGCCTTTTATTAACAACAGAAACAATTTGACTCGAGAAAATCTAAGATCAAACAACAATGTTTTGTGGCTTTCCATTTTCCTCCTCTGGCTGTCAGATGAACTGTGCATTCATTTTACTCCCAGAGATAAGAAGGTCAGACACTGTAAATTGGAATTCATCAGAGTCCTTCCCCATACACAGAGCGAGATAGGCAGGATCGCAGAGGTCCTCCATGTAGGTGCACATGCAGCAGCAACTGTGTACCTGACATGACCTTGTTTGTATTGGCTCGGACCACTTGCGGTCCTGCAGAGGAGGATAGTTCAAGAGCAGACCACAATATTCTCTATCGGCCAGCATCTGAGGAGAGAGGGTGTTGCAGTAGGTTACATGATTACGACTCTTACAAGGAGCCTTAAGGTTTAAACCACTGGAAAACAATTTGAGAGCAGCACTTCTAAATTAGACAGGGTGCGAGGTTATTTGAACTGAGAAAGAGTTGCAAAAGGAGAGTTTTCTCGTTTTGATATTGACTAATTCGTTCCTTTGCTGCAGTATAGCAATGAACAGTAAACCCAGATCTCTTTCTGAATAAGCTTAGCACAGCTTGAGGACATCTGCTCTCTCCTCTAGTTACACTGATGCCTGATGTTCACATTAGATCATTTACAGTAGAAGAATCTGGTTTAAACCAGCATCATGTTCTCTTGCTAAATCAAATTCCTCTTATTTAAGAGAATCTGATTGCATTTCGCTGATATGAAATTACAAAAGGATTATATTGGTCTGGCGCAGGACTGGCCAAGAGGGCTTCTTTCTAGAGAACCAAAAAAAAAAAAAAAAAAAAAAGACTCGGAGTTACGCAGAGAAACATAAGGTCAGGCTGTGGCTCATCCCTTTTTTCTGTCCATTTATTTAGGCTATTCAGGAAAAGTTTAGGTAGCTTGGCATAGGCCTGATCTTTTATATAAACTACGGTATTTATTTCTGTGATGGCAAAGCTGAATTTTCAGCATCAATACTCCAGTCTTCGGTGTCACATGATCCTTCAGAAATCATTCTAATATGCTAAACATTTATTATTATCAATGTTGAAAACAGTTGTGTACAATTATTTTCCAGGATTCTTTGATGAATAGAATTCTGAAAAAAAATAAAGAAAATTGTACACAACTGTTTTCAACATTAATAATCGTCTCTTGAGCAGTAAATTACAATGATTTTTGAAGGATCATGTGACAGTGAAGACTGGAGTAATGATGCTGTAAATTCAGCTTTACCATCACAGGAAAAAAAAAAAATCACATTTTAAAATAGAAATGTTAGCAACAGAAGGAGACAACACAGGTAATTCAACTAAGCAGGTATATGTATTTGATTAATGGGGAGTATAAGATAGTCAGATAGATTGCAGACACTTAGCTGGACATTGATTGTGCTTCCTTGTTTTTGCAGAGAGAGATGAGAGCATGAAATGCTGGACAAATCAAACAGATGACTGAAGGCAGAAGACGGATGACTGGCAAGACAGGTCAATGGAGATCTGGTAGGTAGCCAGGTGAGTTGAAGCGTATAGCAACAACGAGACCATGACAGTGTGGAGAGTGATGGTTTAAGAAGGGTGAGATAATGAGCTGGTGCAGGTGCATTGCGTTAGAATTCGGGTGATTGGGATCGGATGATGCTGGGTGATCAGGTGTTGAGGGTGTGATGGCTGGTGTGGAGGATCCTGTGACAAGAAAACAGTTATTTTACATTGTAATAATACTTTACAATATTACTGGGTTTTTTTATCAAATAATGCATGCATGCAGCCATGTTTAGCATAAGAGTCTTCTTTTAAAAACATAAAAAATCGTACAGATCCCAAAGTTTTGAATGGTAGTGCGTGTGTGCGTGTGTGTGTGTGTGTGTGTGTGTGTGTGCGTGCGTCAAGGTTATTTTCCTAAATGAAAACTGAAACTAAGACTAAACCTATTGGTCAAAAAACATTTTCGTAAACTGAAATACAATAGAATTTTCAACATAAATGAAAAACTAAAACTAAACGAAACTAACAACAGTTACTGAAAAACTAACTGATATAAAATAATAATTAGCAAAAAAATAAATAATAATTTTTAATAAGCTCTCATCGTGTACCAGAAAACTAAATATAGATGTGTTCACAAAATAACATCTAAACTAAAACTAACAAAACCATTAATGAAACTAACTAAAACTAAACTTAAATGTATAGGACATTTGAAAATTATATTAAAATACAAACTAATTTAAAATTGCAATATATATATATATATGTGTGTGTGTGTGTGTGTATACATATATAATGTTTGATCACTCTATTGCATCATTGCTGAAAGTAATCTTTCACAAGGGAAATATGTAACTTTTTTACTTGGTTACACCACATGAAATTTTTCATTCCTGACATGACATTCAAGTCATTCAAGTTACTCATTTTTATTTTAAAAGTGTACATTTCTAAGAAATAGTGTGTTTTTGTTTATCATGGACATCCTTACTGCCCCATATATAAATAGCTGACAAAAGCATCTATAAATGACTTTGGGATGATGACAAGTCTACTGCTTAGACATGACTATATTTCTAAGAAACATAATACACATAGGAATAAGGGTGTTTGTTTACACGTCTCTATTTTTATCTGCTTTCAAAAGCTTGTGTATAACTCAAAGATTTGATATCAAAACCAAAGGCATTTTGAAATCATTCATACTAATCTGCAGATTAAACTAACCCACTGACTAGGTTGCCGCTAATATCGCTAACATTTCTGGACTGCTAGCAGCTGTCCCTACATTAATATACAACAGATTATTCCCAGTGCACTGACTACATTTTGGGAAATTCTCACTGAGCGTGTCTGCTTGCCATTAAGCTGAAAGTCCATTCACACCCCAAAAAAGACACCATAGAAATACAATAAAACTGATTTAGAATAAAAAAAAAAAAAAAAAACTGCAATACAGCCAGAAGGTGTTTTCTCCAACATCAAAGAACATCTACTTTCCCTCTTGGCGGTGTGTAATCCTCTTGTGAGTCTGCTGGCGTGGTCTAAATTTGGCTCGGTGGCTCACTAGACCCAACTGAGACTTAATAGCACCAAATCGGTGGGATTCTTACCATGCTGAAATGAAGGACATTAGCCTAACCAAGGACACAGCTAGCCTGACAGATTAGACACCAGAGGGATTGGAAAGAGACATTAATTAACATGAAAAAACAGATGAAGGATGGTGCAGGTCCAAACCCAGAGCTAACCATGCCAGATTTAGCTTCTCATCGCTAGTATATGTGGGGAAAAAAGTCCCAGCGTGAGAGCTAGCCCATCAGTCAGACTCAATCCATGGCAATTCCGCGACTGAACTCGGAAGACATCTCGAGTATTAGAAGAAAAGGCTTGACAGCAACATGTACATGTCTTCATCATAAACTTATAGTCGGGTCATTTTTCACCAGTCCGTTGTCTTGTCTTTCAGTAGAGCTGCTCTGTGATTAATGAGTGGTCTGGAATGTGTTTAAGCAGTGACATACAGTGAGACGATTATGCCAAGTGATCTATACAGCCTTTGATGGGCCACAACACTGGGGAATTCCATCTTTTCTTCCGAAATTTGAGGACATTAAGAGGGTATTTTAGCATTATTATCTAATCCTTTAGCCAGTGTTTGTTCCTGTGAACTTTTCTCCTCTGTGTCGGGAGTAATTGAACAAGCAATGAGAGATAAATTTAACAACACCACATATGCTGCCTGCTGCTGGAGAGGTTAATAAAGAAACAGCACATTAGTGATTTTTACTCATTACCACTAAAATGTCACCCTTGTTCCCTATTCAAACTTAAGTAGATTCCAAGGAT